>NC_137441.1:29221172-29761172 GCF_964374335.1 Astatotilapia calliptera
CACCCATTGAACTGTACCTGTGAAAAAGAAATCTAGGGGAAATGGAAAAAGGAAAAGAAAAATATTCATGTGTTGAGCAACACCTTGTCAGCCTCGTCCTGCTCACTCTATAATGGCAGACCGGTCTAAAACAGGAATCTGCCCCACTTATCTAGATGCATTTGGTCCATTTATATTAAAAAATATAGCGTTTTTTCTCAGACTTTCAGATAGTTGGATAGGTTTATGTAATTGCATGACCTGAGTGAGTAGGCTTCTTTTTGTTGTCAAGTTGTACCTGTAATCATAATACATAATACATACATACATAATACATAATGCAGCCGACAAGTTATGGTGTAATTTCCCTCCATTTCACATGTAAATACAGTATTGTGCAAAATTTTAGGCAGGTGAGGAAAAAATGCTGTAAACAAAGAATGCTTTCAGAAATATAAATGATTGTTTATTGGCCTCAAATGTATTCTGCAGCAGGACAACGACCCCAAACACACAGCCAAAGTCATTAAGAACTATCTTCACCGTAAGGAAGAAGTACTGGAAGTGATGGTATGGCCCCACAGAGCACTGATCTCAACATCATCGAGTGTGTCTGGGATTACATGTAGAGACAGAAGGCTGTGAGGAAGCCTACATCCACAGAAGGTCTGTGGTCAGTTCTCCTACAGATGTTTGGAACAACCAACCAGCCGAGTTCCTTCAAAAAAATGTGTGCAAGTGTACCAAGAAGAATTGATGCTGTTTTGAAGGCAAAGGGTAGTTACACACCAAATATTGATTTGATTTATATTTCTCTTTTGGTCATTCACTGCATTTTGTTGACTGAAAAAAATAAATGATTAACTCTTCCAGTTTTTGTTTACAGCATTTTTTCCTCACCTGCCTAAAACGTTTGCACAGTACTGTGTCTAAAATTTAAGGCGCAATTTGTAGCACCTAAAATGATCATTTCTAATAAAATGTCAATTTTAGGTGCAGTTAGAAAAATGAAACAATAACTGATAGTTTTATAGGAGAAGTTTTTAAGTCATGGAACTTTTTAATTAAATTCTAAAGAGCTTTGAACACAAATGAAATAAATGCACCTGTAAATAAAATAATGGATTTGTCTCACTGTGGAGGGCCACAAGTTGCCACAAGTGCCAAATTATTTAAATAAATACACCATTAAGTAATTAATTGAAATGGCAAATTTATAATGTATTAAATGTTTAAAATGAAATGAACTGATATTTAATTAATTCTCTATACTCACTTATTTCCAATGAGATATTTTAAAATTTGAATGACACGTTTAATTCATTATGTAATGATGTAGTTATTTAATTCATTTGGACACTCGTGGTGCTCCAGTTCTCAGCCCTAATAAATAATGCGTATTGACAATTTAAGACATAAAAGTCACACTAATGCAGCACAATAGCCTTAACAACAACAATGTGTAATTACAAGCTAAGAAGGAGAAACATTTCCTTAAAATGTCTTTAAGGTACAAAAAGAATGCTCACATATTACAGTTGATGTCTGCTTTCTTTTAAAATATCCCTAAAGTATTTTGAGTAGTATTATTAGTCGTATGTTTTTCTCCTTAAGTATGTGTAAGTTTATGCTTACACACCACTCTGCATCATGAGTTATTATTAACCTCTTCTTTCCCTCACCCCCATCTGCTCACGGCAGAGCCTGAGCCTGGTTCTGCAGGAGGTTTCTTCCTGTTAAAAGGGAGTTTTTCTTTCCCACTGTCTCCAAGCACTTACTCAAAGACAATCATTTGATGGTTGGGGTTTCTCTGTATTATTGTAGGGTCTTTACCATAGATTATAAAGCGCCTTGGGGCAACTGCTGTTGTGATTTCAAGCTATATAAATAAAATTTATATATTGAATTGATTTGAAAATTACACCCTTGTTTCATAAGAATTACATGGTAAATGCTGTGAAGTTACACCATAAATCATAGGCTGTTATGAAGTGGTACCATTGTTGACAATGATACACTCAAAATGAACATTCTTTATTAAATCTCCATTATGTGGACTTCACCCCCCTTCTTTTCTTCTTCTCCATCTCACTCTTTCTCACTTGTTGCAGCTGTATTTCTTGCAGTGGTTACACTTTCTTGAATATCAATATCCACATTCATGTTTAAAAATGTTAGCTTAGCTATTTCACAGATAATAGCCAGTGTGGGCAGAAGGAAACCTCCGGGGGAAAAGAAAAAAAATCCCACAGACTCCACACTGTCACTCAGCGCTCCGTCAATTAGACTTCACCTAATTAATCTGTCCAGTTGCTGAGAATAAAAATAAAGGTACACAAAACAGTTGCACATGCAAGAATGTGAATGGTAAATCCTATTAGGCTGTCATTAGAGAAATAAAAAGGAATTATCAAATAAAACACGATTTTTAAAATTTTGTGTTTATTTAATGAGGCATGCCGAATCATTTGTGTTTGCTTAATTAGAGCAACAAAGAAGCAGGAATCGGCCGCCGCTGATTTACGTCAGATTTTGATTTGATTTGACAGCCAGAGCTATTTATAATGTCGTTTTCAAGGGTGGACTGGGGATTCTTCAAGGTCTTAATATCTGTGATGTAATAAGACTGAATATTACTGAGGGCTGAACACACGGAGTTATCACTAGAAGTCCACCTTTTTGGTAGTTCACGCACTCCTCTAGGAATGTGTGTTTTTGTACTTCCAGTGTGTTGTTTAGGTTTAATGAGGGTTTGTCAGGTCACTCGCTCTTCATTAGAGTCTCTGAGCAATAAACTGTTAATTAGCCAATACAGTACCAAGGCTGTAACCACAGAGTCAAAGTGGGTCAACAGTAAGTGTGAGTGTCATAGGTCTTCTATAGGACCTCTGCAAGTTACATAAATTATACATGCATGGCAACATACAGTAAATGACTGAAACGTCATTCAGGCTACACGTGGGATTTCTCAGAGATAAAACAGAGTGAAAACATTACATTTACAATAAGCCTGTTCTTAGTTGCTGGCTGAATCTCCAGGTTATTAACTTTCCAGGTAACTTTACTATGACAGCTCTGTGTTGGAGATGGATTGAATAACACTATTTCACCTGAACTGACAGTAGAAGTGGCTGTCGTACACCTTTAAGAGAAAATATCATTTACTTAAAGGAAAAAAAACCCATCAAAACAATTTTTTTCATGCCTGCTCTGGCTGAAGTATGGTGTTAACTTTCTCAACATCAACAACTGGTGGCAACATTAATGAAGCTTAACTTTCATTAGGGACCTGGGTCTGGGGACCCAGGGTTCATGAGCAGGCTATGGACTTGTTTATTTTGGATGGTCATGTGTGTGTGCTGCTGTCCCTTTGTTCTTGTGTGTGTGTGTGTGTGTGTGTGTGGTTGTGTGTGTGTGTGGGCCACCAGAACTGTCTCGCTGCTGCCGGACCTGGGGCAGGCCACCTGAGGTGATTTGTTATTGTTGCCACCCACCGGGTCAACCGCTTGATCTGTTTTGTTACCACTGCTGGAAGCGCGGTCAGGCATCTGAAATGTTGAACTGAGATTCTTTTCGTTAGCTTGAGAAAATTGGTTTCTGGCCCTCGGTCCTGGACCCCACACTATCCACCCTGGGTTGTTGAACTTTGTTATTGGATTAGTTGGTCTTTTTTTGCATCAGGAGCCGGCCCTCAGAGGGGGGGGGGGGGGGGAGGGTGTTATGTCAAGGACCCAGGTCTTGGGACCCAGGGTCATTCTGCTTAGGGAGAAGCATTTCCTGTATGTTACGTACAAAAACAAGAAATTTCATGAACTGGAATTTTCACATGACCTCGGGGACTTTTCGTTCATTACTCAGCTGTGACATTTTCTGGTATTTCCTGGGAGATTTTGTTGGAATGATCATTATGATCATTATGTCAGTGTTTATCAGTGATGACTCCTGACATGATGCTTTGTTTTTCCCAAAGTGCGACTTTTTACTGTTCTTAAACTCTGGTAAAGCTAAAACTGAGGCCTGTTTAAGTGGATCTCTTCTTCTGGCCAAAGTAGCAGTGTGTGTGTGTGTGTGTGTGTGTGTGTGCGCGCGTGAGTGCATGTGCGCGTGTGTCCGTCCGTCCGTCCTGGTTTTCCTGGGACACCAGGCCTGGAGGGTTGTTCCTGCTATGGAGGCATAATCACACACCTGCAGCTGATCAAGGTTCGTCGGGGAAGCTACTTAGCAGTGTGGCTGAGCTCCCATCAATGCTGGATCATGGCGTGAGACTTCGCATCAGTTTCCCAGCTAGTCATTCAGTGAGTGTGAGCTTGCCACATGGAAAGTGTTCTGAGATTCCCCAAGAAGAGTGCGGAAACAAGAGGGCAGCGAGCACGGGGTTCACGGACACTAGGAAGCGAGGACATGGAACATCCCCACAGTTTGCCTACTGGTGGTGGTCAGAGGGCCTGGTGGTGCCAGTGTTCGACAGCCTCGCCTCTGTCAGTGCGCCCCAACGTGGCTGTGGCTACAATGTAGCTTGCCATCACCAGTGTGTGAATGTGTGTGTGAATGGGTGGATGACTGGATGTGTAAAGCGCTTTGGGGTCCTTAGGGACTAGTAAAGCGCTATACAAATACAGGCTATTTACCATTTACCATTGCATACCATGACAGGAAGTGAATAATGTTTCTATCCTCGCTTTCGATTTTTGAAAATAGATTTTTATTATCTCAGAATATTTTGGAGTCGAAGAGTGTGGCTGTCCCCTCCTATATATATTAGGATTATGTCCTTGGTTGATGGTGTACTCCTCGGTGCAAATGAGATCTTTGTTGTTTAATGGGCAAATAATTTTATTTTGGTATTCAGCCGGGGTCTGTTTACATCTCAGCAAGTTTCTAAACCAACAGGCTGTTCAAGTTTTCACATTCTGCTGTTATTAGAGTCGATATAATTGACTGTCTATCCTCAAGAATAGGACCCAGAATTACTTCATGCCAGAAAATGTTCCTCGGTGGATTCACTGCTGTCTGGATTTTATGTGCCCTGATAAACTGGAGGCTATTAATACCTCAAAGTCTTTCAAGGGCAAATCGGGATTAAATAGTTATAATGTGAAGGGAATTTTTATTTACGTGAAATATGCTTTTTAAATGGCACCTCCCATGGTATTGGCATAGAGAGTATAAGATGAGCTGTACATGCACACTTTAATATTAGCCTATCAAAGAGCTCTGTTACTTTGTAGTGTGTGCTCTAAAAGTGGTTACGTCTTAATATCTCAAGCGCAAACTCTCATGCCGCCAAAAATTTGAATGCCTCAGATTGCTTCATTCTGAAAACAAAGATCCCTAATTACCAGCGATTTTATAGTCTGGCCCAGTTTTAGGACAATAAAATTTCAATTTAAGAATTTAGTGTTAAACGGTTAATGTTTTCTTTGAAATCTGCAGACTTCTTCTTTTGTCAGCTGCAGACACGGGAAATATAACATAGCTTTTGCATAACTGAGCTGCATTCTCACACTGAAAGAGGATAACAATAAGATTTAATTACTGGTAATTGTGCTGCAGTGACTGAAATTAAAACTGTAACAGCCTTAGTGTGGTAATTTCCTAGCGAGGAATGCTGTAACAATATGCTATTTCAGTTTCTGTAGTTTTGGTGACAGTGCAGCAAAAAAAAAAAAAAGACCTCGCTTTAATTGGAGGCTCAGTCTCCCATGTCGGCAACCACCTGCCCTGATTAAGTGCGCCATGGGCCACTTTGACCTCTGACCTTCACTGACGGGTAGCAAAGAGAAGCTTCCGCAGTGTTTCTGAAAAAGCTATCATTACATCTAAACTGTCATTGCTGAATGGGTAAACTGCATAATACCTGTCACACTGTTTCTCACGCTGCCTAGTCACAACTTGTCTAGACATCCTCATGCTCCCCCGACACGTTCCCCTTCCAAATCCTGTTAACGCCGCCAGCCTGCGCCACAATAACCTACATTCCACAGTAATCACACTCACTGACACTGGCGTGTGAGGATGTTGGAAGCACGACAGAAAAAAAAAAATGGCAGCAAATCCCAGGGACCAGAGCGCGAGGGTGGAGGCAAGCTGCTGACACCCAGAGAGGGAGGGAGAGGACTTTTCTTTTCTTTTTTTGTTTATTTTTTAGTGCATCCAAATCTTTTCTGGAAAATGAGAATATGCATTTCGGAGTACCATATTGCTGTGGCGGTGCTCCAAGCTTCTATCAGCTTTGAGGACAAAAGGAAAGAAAGAAAAAGAGAGGCAAGGCTCCAGGCTGACTGAGCCACACACAGACGGATAAACCCACATTCACTGCAGGAACGTTATCTGTGACATTTGTATTTGATTTACACAGCTGCGGTTACATCTCAGCTTAAAGAGGAAAGACAGCTCATTACGATATTTGACCAGTGTGTTTGTGTGTGTCTGTTATAACTGAGGTGTAATCACGTTACATCATGCCCACTTTGAATGTAACGTCCTGTACTACGTATTCTAACTGAATAATAACAGTAAGTCAGAACAATTAGAAAACAATGTTGCATGCACATAGATGGTTGACACAGCTGTTTCACTAGTATCACAGATTAATTCATATCTCTATATTACCTTTGGTCAGTCATTCTTAACACCCGTTTCTCCAGTTGCCTTATAAAAGTCCAATATATTAAATGCTGTCTAGTTAAATAAGAACAAAAATCAAAAAGGAGGTTCAGTTATGCCTGAGCTTCATGTAAGGGTGGATTCTCATTTTACATTTTGCTAAGACCAGGGCTCATCAAACGTTTTAGGGCAGGGATTCCTTTGCAAAATAAAATAAATCTAGTTCCCACTCTCACTGCCCAAAATGCCAATTAAAACAGAATGAACTGACTTGCAAATCTTATAAACTTGCATTTTATTCACAGTATTATGTTTAACGTGGAGAAAATTATCATGTTAAGAAAAACATTGGCTCATGTTGATTTTGATGGCAGTAACATATCTCAAAAAAGTTGGAGCAGGGCCATTGTTGTTGTTGTTGTTGTTGTTTTTTAAACAACATCTGGGAGATGAGAAGACCAGCTGCTGGACTGTTGGAAAGAATTGAATTGAGGTTGTCTCACACAGGTGACTTAATATGCTATATTTGCTAAGCATTCCCCATCTGCACATGTGCAATTTTATTTAATATTGCAGGATATTTTTCAACTGATGGAAAAATTATTTTCATACCATGTTGAGAACCACTGAGTCAGACAAGACTACACGACTAAAACCTCAAGGGAATGAGAAATGAAAGAATTGCTCCGGTTTGGGGATTTCCCCTCATCTTTCTATCACCTTCTATCAAATGTAATAGAAATCAGTGTAACATACAGACTCAAGGAAGGCAAGGACGTGTGAATGCGCATGCATCCACAGATGCTGGCAGCACCATAGGGCTCAGATTTTGGATGCCTTTTTTTTTTCTTTTCTGGGCGCTGATGCCAGAACAGACTGACACGCCTTGTGCATCTCCTCCCATCAACAGGAATAAATCACATTCAGCTTCATCCGTGTCATTAGAAAAACTGCACCACCCAGCCGGCATTACAAATTGGTACTGAATGGGAAGATGGTGAGTAGATAGGGGAAATTTGTAGCCAGCATATTTGCATAATTTTTTTTCTCAATAAGTATCAGGAAATGGATCTGCCCATTTAACCATGAGCGAATTAGTGTTAAATTAGGAATGTTGTCGGATTGCGCGCATGTGCCTTTAACACTGATATCGTCACAATAATCTTAGAGTAAAAAGTGGCGGTGACACCTCAGGGACTCCCCCCTCTTTCTCTCTCTCTCTCTCTCTCTCTCTCTCTCTGTGTGTGTGTGTGTGTGTATCTGTGAATTACTCGTGGATGCAAGAGAGAGATGACGTCACTTTTCCTTGAGCTAACCTAAGCTTACATCACCGCACTAGAATATAAGATGCTGCTTGACCGGGTGAGACCAAAGCACATGCAAATGGAGAAGAAGAAAAAACGGAGAAATTGATGTATTTCCAGGAAATGAAACATCCCGAATATATCAATGAAGCAAAATGATTTCTTACAGAAGGACTAGACTGAACAGTCTTTCCCCTTGCAGTAAAGTTTCTAAAAATTACTTTTTCTTCTATAATCCATCCAAAACTGCTCGTATAAATTTCTCTTTTTTAGCATGAAAAATGAAATAAATTCAAAGTCTAATTTCTAGGACTTCATTGCTGAAGTCCTAGAAGGTGAAAGGTGACAGACCTGGGGGAAAATGTGTTAGGACGACAGTACGGCAGCTGATACGGCGATGACGGCGAGATTGTGTAAGATAAGGGTTTTTTTCTAGCTCATATTCCAGTTGTGGACATGGCGACCGCCGCGGGTGCTGTGTAACAGCCCTGCGCACCGGAGCCAACCATTATCAGAGAGAGAGAGAGAGGGGCTATAGAGATGCAAGCAATAGGGGGAGGGGTGGAAAAGGAGAGAGGAGGAGAGCGTGATTGTGTGAGTGTGTGTGGATGGGTGGATAGTAGCTTGCCACAGCCACTGCTAGAGGAGCGCGCACACACATACATGCGGACTCACACACACACTCTGAAGGCTAGTGTGTGAGCCAGTCAGTCAGTCAGTCAGTCGGTGTGAGTGTGTGAGCCATGTTGGATGTGAATGAACGGGAGGAGAGATGCTGCTGCCGCGCCGCTCCTAACGCTCAGACCTCCAGCTCCACGGACCACAGCGGGTAGATGCCAACTCTCCAGGCCGACAGAGAGACGGGGGAGCCTGGGGGAAGGTGTCGGGCGGTGCTGGCGGTCCTGGAACTGGCCACATAGCCGGAACGAAGGACAGAGAGAAGTAACGGGGGAGAAGGGAAGGCACACTCGTGAGAGAGAAAGAGAGAATAGGCAGAGGTGGAAGAGGGAGAAAGGAGGGGAGACACAGAGAAAGGAGAAGACTAAATGGCTGCACCGCTACCGGGCTTTACCCCGCTCCTGCTCTCATCTCTGGCACTCCACCTGCTTCTCCTCGGCCCTTTGTTCGCCTTCACCCCGGGGACGGTGAATACAGGAGGAGTTTCCAACAGATGGATCCCGGGCCTCTGCTATCGAGACGCCGGTAAAGTGAGCCAGCAGCAACAGCAACACCAGTGCGAGGAGGCAAGGGAGTCGCCGAGGGGCAGCTGGAATCTACGCCCAAGCAGGTGGACCGTGGAGCGGATACAGAGAGAGGGATGCTCGGGAGTGCAGCGCGCGGGAGAGACGCTGAGAGGATATCTGCGCTATGGAGCGAAGGGGAGGCGGAAAGAAGGACCGAAAGGAGTCGGGACGTTTTGGAAGACTGCAGACCGCCCTCCGGCTCCATCACCACCTACTCTCCAACTCCACCCCGGTATTAGGAGCAGGTTGAACTCCGATGGCGTCGGTGGAGGAGAGAGAGTGGAAAGAGGAAGGCTGGGCAGAAAGGGCGTTGTTTCACCTCCCACTTCACCTGTTTCCACCCCCTCGCTGGTTCAAAACGGTAAAAAACGGGCAGTACAAAGGACTAGAGCGTGCGCGCAACGGTGGCCGGCGTCGCGACCACACCTCGCCAAACGTGGTGCCGCCGGAGCCTTTGTGCACGCCTCTGGCCTGAACGGGGCACCCGGAAGTGGAGGGAGGAGAGGGGGAGAGGTGAGGGAGAGGGCTCCTGAGGTGAAGAGACTGCTTGCTGCATGGTGCTCCCCGACACACTGGCCGTGCCCCTACAAACCACCCCTCTCCGTGGCCAGCACTCCCTCACCTGGCCTCGTCCCAGCTGGTTTCTCTCACTGCATTCATTCTCTTTCTGGATACATTTCACCCCAAGCTGATGCTTCAAACACATTCAAACCTACTTTTACCAACAATCCAGACTGTGTCCGGGCATCTCAATTGGATTGCGTGTGTAATTTTCACAACATTCAGCAACAGCTAGTTTACAGGAACGGCAACAAGGCGAAGCGCTGGGATGGCTCAGTCAGCGTGAACAGGAGGGCTGGTAATTGTTCTCATTTGGGCTGGCATAATGTTATCGATCCCAACAGAAGCAGGGAGAGGGGTGACGATAGCAGTTTGACGGGGTGCATTAGAGAGAATGGAGGAGGGCCGAGAGGTGGGGGAGATGAGGGGAGGGAAGCATACAGGTGTAGCGCGCTGGAGGAGATTAGCAATCTAGGTTGTTGGTTACCTCCTCTCTGTGAAGCAAGGTCTAAGCGTGCCAGAGTTATTCATGAAAGGAAGGAAAGAGAGGTAAATGATGGGAGAGGGGGAGGGATGAGCCACAGCAGCAAACACATTCATTTATCTAATTATCCGGATAATGGTTTGGCTTTTCTGATACTGAAGCTCTCGTGTAGTACTGATAATGAGCTTCAGCGGGGGAAATCAGCACCAGGAACCGAGGGGCAGAGCAGTCAAACCCGGAGAGAGAGCAGGGCGGACAGGGTGGGTCCCAGTGGTGGCTCTGGTTGTTTAGACAGAGAAGAAATGGGGGGTGGATATTTAGCTGAATTTACGACACCCGAGGGAGGCATAGCTCCGAGGAAGCGCCTCATCCAAATTGCCCTCAGCAGCATTATTTCAGAGACGCCCTGCCAGCAGTCCCCATCCAACAAAACCACAGTCCCCCAAAACGCGTCAAAATACTCTGAATACTCTGGCTCTGAAGTTACTGAAACAGCGCCCACTCAAACAGAAACAGACGAGAGCTGGGAAAGTGGGAGACGAGTCACAGCGCTCAGTCTGTCTGCTGGAAAAGTGAGAGCAACTTCAGAGACACAGTCTGCCGGTGACTCAGGCTTTTCCTCGCCTGCTAAGTTTCCCGCTACATCTCCCAGTCACTCTGAAGCAGCAGTGCAGCCTGCAGCAGAGTACCTGTCGCTCGTCTCGGCAGTTAACCTGACCACATGGTCTGCGCGTTCGCTACACTCCCCCCGTGTAGAGGAGCTTTCAGCACGACGGACAGCTCCTCCAGACGCTGAGCGCGTGTTTTTGTGGAGCAAGTCCAACACTAATAATAATAATAATAATAATAATAATAATAATAATAATAATGAGGAAGAGGAGAGAGGCGGCGGGGGAAATAGATATGAGTCTGAAATAGAAAATTCGCTGTGGCCTGGTCAAACGCAGTGGGAAAGCGCACAGAGAGCGATGGCTCACCCAGGATGCTCTGGTAGCATTTCCACTGACTGCTCAGCTACCGCGCGCGAGGACGGTGCACATATGCAATTAAAACCCGGTAAGCAAGTGCCACTAGAGCCCGAAGGTGTCAGACAGGCAACGGGGCGGCAGATGGGAGATAAAGGAGAAAGGCAGAGGGAGGAAGAGGGCTTTGAGGGGTCCGCTGTTGCTGTTGCCTCTGTTTGGGGAGGAAAATTACAGGTGGGGGAGGGCCAGAGAGAGGCGCGGCTGATGGGAGGGAGAGAAACAGGGGCAGAGGAGGAGGAGTGGGAGAGGGGAAGGAGAATAACAAAGGCAAGCCAGGCAGAGGAGAATGAGGCAAAGGGAGAGAAGGGTCAGGACAGGGGCAGTAGCACCACCATCACACAGCCAGATAGCAAAATAGGGAAGAAAGAAAGCCAGGGGGATGAAAGCCACCAGGGAGGAGGCAGAGGGGAGGTGGAGGGGAAGGAAAAGAAAAAGCACAGTTCAAGGGGAGAGAGGAGCCTGGAACGACTGATAATCGTAGCAGATGATGATACCTCACAGGGAGAGACTGAGAGAAAGATTTTCATGCCATGGTCTCGCTCGAAACGTGCAGCCAATAGGCATCCCCATTTCTCCCAGTACACCTACCAAGTACATGTGGCTGAAAACCAGCCGCCTGGCACATCAGTGATCATCATGTCCGCCTCAGACCCAGATGGAGGAGATGCAGGCAGGCTGAGCTACACAATGGCTCCGTTGATGAACAGTCGATCATCCGACTACTTCCACATTCACCCAGACACCGGCCTCATCACCTCCACTCAGATTCTTGACCGAGAGCATATGGACCTACATTACTTCCGGGTCACAGCGACTGATCATGGCTCCCCTCGCCTCTCTGGCACCACAATGGTGTCCATCACTGTTTCAGACCGGAATGATCACTCTCCTATATTTGAGCAGTCAGAGTACAGGGAGACGATTAGGGAGAATGTGGAGGAAGGCTATCCCATACTACAGCTGAGAGCGACTGATTCAGACTCCCCATCCAATGCAAATATTCGTTACCGGTTTGTTGGTGATTCAGCTACAATGGCACGGGCGGCCTTTGAGATTGACCCTCGCTCTGGCCTCATTACAACCCGTGGGTCAGTGGACCGGGAAACGAATGAACACTACACCCTGCAGGTGGAAGCCAGCGACCAGGGGAAAGATCCGGGGCCCCGCTCTGCTACCGTTAAAGTTTTCATCACCGTGCTGGATGAAAATGACAATGTGCCACAGTTCAGTGAGAAACGCTATGTGGTGGCAGTGAAGGAGAATGTCAGGCCTCATTCTGAAATTCTCCGTGTCAGCGCCACAGACCGGGACAAAGATAGTAATGCTGTTGTTCACTACAACATCATCAGTGGCAACAGCCGTGGGCAGTTTTCCATTGACAGCGTCACTGGTGAGATCCAGGTGGTGGCACCACTAGACTATGAGGCCGAACGAGAGTACACGCTCCGCGTTCGTGCACAGGACAACGGGCGGCCACCTCTTTCTAACAACACTGGGATTGTCAGCGTCCAAGTGACAGACGTCAACGACAATCCGCCCATCTTTGTCTCCACACCATTTCAGGCATCAGTGCTTGAGAGCGCTCCGATTGGTAGTTCAATCCTCCACATCCAGGCCATTGATACAGATTCTGGTGACAATGCTCGTCTGGAGTACAGGCTAACTGGCACAAGCTCTGACACCCCATTTGTTATCAATGCCGCAACAGGCTGGGTCACCGTAAAGTCTATTCTTGATAGAGAATCTGTGGAGCACTACTTTTTTGGTGTGGAGGCCAGGGATTATGGCATGCCCCCTCTTTCCGCTACAGCCAGTGTGACTATAACAGTGATGGATGTTAATGACAACCGCCCTGAGTTCCTCCAAAAGGAGTACTATGTCAGACTGAACGAGGACGCAGTGGTTGGCACCAGCGTAGTGACTGTCACAGCTGTCGATCGTGACGTCAACAGTGCCGTGACCTACCAGATAACAGGAGGAAACACCAGAAACCGCTTTGCTATCAGCACGGCGGGAGGGGGTGGGCTTCTCTCTCTAGCTCTCCCACTGGACTACAAACAGGAGCGGCGCTACGTTCTCACTGTCACTGCCTCAGACAGAACCCTCCATGACACCTGTCAGGTGCACGTCAACATCACAGACGCCAACACACACCGCCCTGTTTTCCAAAGCGCCCATTACTCTGTTAGTGTGAACGAGGACCAGCCACCTGGAAGCACCATAGTCGTGATCAGTGCCACAGACGACGATGTTGGCGAGAATGCTCGAATCACGTACTTCCTCGAGGACAATATCCCGCAATTTCGCATCGACCCAGCAACAGGAGCCATAACACTCCAGGCAGAGCTTGACTATGAAGACCAGATGACCTACACGTTGGCTATAACAGCCAAAGACAACGGCATACCGCAGAAATCCGACACGACATACGTTGAGGTGAATGTTAATGATGTCAATGACAACGCTCCTCAGTTCCTCAGTCCCAGGTATCAGGGAACAGTGAGTGAAGATGCCCCTTCCTACACCAGTATTCTCCAAATCTCAGCCACTGATCGGGATGCACACGCCAACGGTCGTGTTCAATACACCTTCCAAAACGGTGAGGATGGGGGTGGAGACTTTACCATTGAACCAAAATCTGGGATCGTCCGAAATAGCAGACGTTTGGATCGCGAGAACGTGCCATTCTATGAGCTCACTGCTTACGCTGTTGATCGCGGTGTACCCTCTCAGCAAACTCCTGTCCACATCCAGGTGACAGTCCTCGATGTGAATGACAACGCCCCTGTATTCCCCGCTGATGACTTTGAGGTTTTAGTAAAAGAAAACAGTGCTGTGGGTTCTGTGGTGGCACAGATAACAGCCACCGACCCTGATGAGGGTGCCAATGCTCAGATCATGTACCAAATTGTAGAGGGCAACATCCCAGAGATCTTCCAGATGGACATCTTTTCAGGAGAGCTCACGTCACTCATTGATCTTGACTATGAGACACGCAACGAGTATGTCATTGTGGTCCAGGCCACGTCAGCACCTTTAGTCAGCCGTGCTACTGTCCGAATCCGATTAATGGACCAGAACGACAACAGGCCAACTCTACAAGACTTTCAAATCATTTTCAACAACTTTGTGTCCAATCGGTCCAACAGTTTCCCCACCGGGGTAATAGGGAGGGTACCTGCCCACGATCCTGACGTGTCAGACAGACTGTACTACACCATCGAAAGGGGGAATGAGCTTCACCTGCTGCTCCTGAATCACACCAGCGGAGAGATCCGACTGAGCCGAAAACTGGATAACAACAGGCCGCTGGTGGCTCCCATGCTGATCTCCGTCACGGGTAAGAGACCATGAAGGGAAAAAAGTGAGAGAAGGGAGGGAGGGTGCATGTGTGTGAGTGTGTGTTTGCAGTCAGTTTAGGTTGCTCTGCAGCTTTATTCAGTGTAAAAAATATTGTGACGATAAGGAGTCCAACGCCACAGGTTTGTAAGTGAGTGAGAAAGTGGGATGACAAGGCTGCATGCCACTTGGCTGAGCTCTTTGCATTACTTCTACCTTTTCCTTTTGCGTCTTTCTTTTGTCCTTATCAAAGATACATGTTTTAAAAAGTATTTTTAAGTCTGAAACCCATCCCATGTGCATGTATGCCATGCTGACACAATGATTTACTGGAGACAAAGCCAAAAAAGAGTAGTATAGACAGATAAAAGAGAAATATTGATCGAAATCGAGCTGTTATTCAGGTTACATTTACCTGATAGAATGCGAGATAACAGACTGATGTTGGCCTAACACATTTTCAAAGTGTAGTGAGAAAGACATGTTTTCTGTGTAATGGGGACTTTCTGTGGAAACGAAAACACAACTGAGCAGTGAAAACTTTCAAAGATGGGCTGCTGAGGATAATCTTTAATGTGATGTCATATCTAATTTTTGTATCAGTCACCATGGTTGCCATTTTTCCAGACTGTTGTTAGCGTTTGGCGTAAAACTGGCGTTTTGTTTTAGGCATTTTTCTTGGTAGAATGGGAACTGCGTGTAGTTATAAGCAGAGATCAATATCACAGCACTGCAAACACAGTTTGATTGGCAGGATCCAGGCTAAGTGCAGTCCAAGTTGCCATAGCAATTTTGCACAATTAAAAATCTATCGAGCCGGGAATCGAGAGCGTGCATGACTCTGACAGGAAGAGTCAGATATCCCTGATATCCCATTAAATTGTCTTACTGCTTCGCAAATGTGCTGTCTCTCCTGATGACATATGCCACAGGATCAGCCTCCGTCAGCTTCTCAGCATAACTTGTTCATCACGCAGCCGTGAGATGCGCTGAAGAACGAGATTAAACTGAATTCCTGTTTTGTTTTGTATTTTTCTTAAATTAATATTTTAAGATATTTTTTTCACACTTTGTTGATTGTTTGTGTGTATTTCTCTCTTAGCTTCGGGATAAAAGAATAAAGCCCTTTTAGGGAGGCAGTAAAGATACTGATGTTAATGATCAAAGCCTTTTGAACACAAAGAAAGGGAAGAGGAAAAGAAACGAGTGCAGCATTGTTGTTTTAAGGACCTGGATAGTGCTGTGTTTGTATTCTGTCACAAAACATTAGTAGATGAATGCTGGCTGGGGACTGTGTGTGACCTCCTACCCTATTTACACTGTTCTGATACCAGCAATGATCACGGTTTATACATATTCCACTTGATGTCATTTTGGATGAGCGAGTGAGGGATCCATTGAGCAAAGAAGGAAGTAAGAGGAATGAGTAAATTAAAGCAAACAATCAAGAAATAAGTGATGGAGGAAGTGAAGGGATGAACATGGCTGAGTGAATGAGTCACTCATAGTAGAGCTGTGGGCGTGAGATAACTATATTAAGGATATCTGTTCTCAGTGACATCATACAGGTCCAAGACTAGAAGAAACGATCTGAGCCAGAGCATTTGGAGCAGTCTGAAGCTTCAGCTTGTACACACACTGACCACAGTATTTATGACTTTGGCCATGTTTAATATTGTAACAACAAAACTCATAATTCACAATATTTGAAATTTAAAACCCAATATTACGTTCTTAACTTACATATGATCATAATAACTGCTCTTTTAATGTAGGATAGACATAATGTCCTAGGATGAGGTCCTGGGCTGAATTGCTATCTCAGTCCGCCCCTGGGGCTGGGGATTTACTGTCACACTCAATTTAAACTGAAGATTAAAAAGAAAAATCATTAAAAAAGGCCGATTGGGTCAATAAATAAGTCACTGAGTAAATGAGCTGGAGTGTGAGCAAAAGTGCAAGTGAACAAAGGAATTAATATGAATTTGCGCGTTTTTAACAAATGAACTAACTTGCGATTAAAGAGGAGCAACGGTGAGTAAGTGAAGAAGTCTGGCAACAAGCAAAACCGCTGAGTGTGTGTGTGTCACAACTGCATGTATGTTTGTATATTTGTGTGCATTCACCCTTGTCTCCATTGGTGTCTCACAGTGTGCGCTCAGCTCGCTTGAACCAGACTTATGGATTCATTTCCAATTTTCTCACTGTGTTTCTCTCACGATGAGCATGCTTTGCCCTCTCTCCTCGTTCCTCTCTCCCCTCTCTCCATTGCTCCAGGATTTGACAGTTATGAGATTATAATGAAACAACAGTCAGCCAGAGTCAAGCTCGGAGCAAAGCTGTCACTTTCATTGTGTGCTGTGTGTTATCTGTGACTGCCCGTCCCTCCTCTACCCACCGCTTTCTTCTCCTTCTCCTTTTATTCTACCCATCTTTGGGTGGATGAATGAATTCTTCATTTTCATCCTTTGTAATAATTCTTCTGTCCATTTTTGTGGCTTTCCTTACTCAGTTTCTCCCTCTTTCTTTCCCTTCGTCCTCTCTTTTCTTCTTCTTTTCTGTTTCCCTCCTTTCCCTTATTCCATATTCACTCATGTGTTATCCTCTCCTCCTCTTCAGTTTCCCTCCTGGCATTCCTCACCTAACTCTCATGGGCTGTTCCTCTTCCATGGTGAAACCCTTTCAGCTCTGCTCTTCACTTCATTTCTCCTCTTTTCAGTTTTCCTCTTTCCCTCCTCCCTCTCCTGGTGCGTGGCTTTGCATGTACTGAATGTGTTGTATACTATCAGCAGGCGTGTGCGAGTGTAGTTTATGTCTGTGCTTCAACAGCTTTTCTTCCTACTCATGCTTGCGCATTATTTGCGTGTGTACAGCACTTCTGTGTGCTTCTGTGTTCATAAGTACGTGTGTGTACTCTCAGGTGGCTCAAAGCATTGCACTTGAGGGTGTATTCATATCTTCTCAATGAATAATATCTATGTACGCCAGAGTTCTGGGACGTCTCTCCTCTCTCTGCCCGTCTTGCTTTCTTACTTCCTCACTCATCCATACTTTCTTTCCTCGCTGTCTTTGTCTTCCTTTTCCATTTCACTCTCATGCTGTCTTTGACAGTTTGTCTCAGTCTGTCGGTTCTCTGGGTAATTCTTGTGTTCGTAGAGATTAAACACACCATTCATGCGCGTGCTGACAACAGTTTAAGGACACACGAACACACATGCATAAAACTGGCTTTAGGGTCAGCTGGTTGTGGCAGCAATAGCACTGTTTGGCACCCCAACAGGATCAGTTCAAGGTGCCCTTGAGCAAAGTAACCCCCACCCCCCAACTGCTCCTGTAGCCAGCAGCAGAGACTGTGCTTGTACTGGCAAACTCCCAGTAGTGAATGTGTGTAGCAGTTTTGATGGCACACCAGAGCTTCACTGGAACAGCAAACTCCAGTCTGAGACAAAGACACCATGGCGTCATCATGTTTGAAGGAGTTTGTTGAATAAAGTAAAACCTCTGATACTTCATAAAATGAATGATGGCTAAATTCTATTTTACTGCTTCAATTTCAGGGTTTTGCTATTTTACAAGTTAATGCTGAAATTACTAAATTATATACTACTTGCACCGTGAAAGCTAAACAATAACCCAAATGAGACTGTAAAGCAAAAAAAACAAAACAAAAACAAAAAAAGGAGTTAGTGATAATTATTGGCATATTTGTCACTGTATACACATTGTATACACTTTAGATTCACTTTAGAAATTAAGGATGTATTGATAGTGATGTATTGACTGCACAGATGTTGTGAGCTGGGGCAGTTTGTGTTGTGGATAGTTGGAGCACTGACATACTCGTATGACATTTACTGTGATTGTGGTACATGGAAGACACACGTGCACTGGCGACTTCATCAGTTAGATCAATACTGCTTTATAGTTTTTTGTTGCATGCTTTCAACAAGTTTGAGATGATTTGAGCTTCATGACCCGATGTGTTGTACACTGGATACTCAGGTCAAGAATATGTTGTTGGCCTTTAAACAACAGTCATGTAGTACAAAGGAGCTCAAAGTGTGCCAAGAAAATATCCCCAACACCATTACACCACCAGCCTGCACTTTTAAAACAAGGATGGAAGTATCCGTGCTTTCATGTTGTTTACACAAAATTGTGATTGTGATGTGAATGTTGTAGAAGAAATCAAGATTCATAAAATCAGGCATTATCTGTTCTAAGTCGATAGAGGTTGCTGCCAGTGTGGTCTTCAGCTGCTGTAGCACATCTGCTTCAAGGTTTGCTGTGCTGGGTTCAGAGATGCTCTTCTGCAAACCTTGGTTGTGGTGAGCGGATATTTGAGTAGTGGTTGCCTTCTTATCAGTTTGTAGCAGTTCTTCTCTGACCTCTGGCAGCAACAAGGCATTTTATTCCAAAGAACCACCGCTCCCTGGATGTTCCCTCTTAGTCAGATGACTCTCTGTGAATGTTAGAGATGTCTGTGGAGGAAAATCCCAGCTGATCAGCAGTTTCTGAAATACTCAGTCCAGCCCGTCTGTCACCAACAACCACGTCATGTTCAGAGTCACTTAAATCACTTTTCTTCCTCGTTCTGATGCGTGGTTTGAACTTTAGCAGGTTATCCCGACCATGTCTATATCCTTAAATGCACTGTGTAGCTGCCACGTGATTGGCTGATTTTTGCATAAATGAGCATTAAAGCAGTTGTACCTAATGAAGTGGCTTTGTGAATGTATAGGAACTTCCACTAAACTGATTTTACCCTGGAGCTTTGTAATGCATGCGTTAGCAACTAACAAACCAAACCCAAATTCGATTACATCAACGTAAACATACATACACGAGTTTAATTTATTTTGTGGTGCATATGGCGTGGTGAATAAACATGTATCATATAAAGTACAGTATAGCAAGCGTACACAGAGGTCAGTGCACAGTGAATTCACTTACTGTACATAGGTCACTGCACTGATGTTAACTATAATCTCACAGATGAGTACACTGATGTTTCACGTGTCAGGCACATTTACATGGAGGTCTGCTGAGAAATCTAAATGCCCCAGAGCATATGCATTTTAATGTTTATTTTTTACTATATTATAATGTGTTTTTACACAGTGTTATAACCCCTGAGGTAAAACAAAAATGGAGTCTACATCATTCATATTTCATCACTATTGTTGATGTCATGGTTGAAATCTGTTCTTCTGTTCCTATTTATTTTATTTTTTTGCCTTTTCTATTTTTTCTATTCCACATGTAGCAGGTCTTTTAGAGGAAAATACCCAAATTGTGCTGATGAACAAAATTATTGTTTAAGTAGTTTTCAATGGCATGACATTATTTCATAGTGTTTTATATTTAGATTACATTTACAGCTCACTACACAACTACTGCCATTCTTCTTCTTCTTCTTTTTAATTCTGCACACAACTATTTCGGTCACTTTTATGTGTCTTCCAGGAATCGAAGTAATAAATATCTTCTTCTATGAGATTGACTGACTCACGAGTATGCCTTGGAGCAAAGCTTTCTAGTGTCACAACCTGGCTCAGAAGGGCCATGACTAAAGGAGGAGGCACGCTGTTTATCAAACGCAGCCAAAAAATAAAGCTTGAAGATCAGAAAAATCTGTTGTGCAGCACCTGCATTAGATTGAAATTGTGTGTGTGTGTGTATCATAGGGAGAATGAAAAGACAGAACCATAAAGAAGCACGGCAGAAGAGCCAAAGATGTGCAAACATCAGTTTTATAGACTGGGAACACTGGGTGTCCTCCAAGTGTTTAACCCTGAAGTTTGCCTTCAGACATATTTGGATCATGTCATCTAAATGAGTCATTATGTAGCGTAAAATCAGCTTTATTACCTCCTGCCGTGGTTATCCGATCATGGGAAGCTATGCTGATGTTTTTTGCTAAACCATACACATTACTCGCAAGACACACACGGAGCATGAGCGTGTACAAAATGGGCTCAAACCCATATCATCATGAGTCCATGACATGTACAAAAGCCCATTTACCATCCACACTGTGCTACACATACAGTACATAGCTAACCACAATGTAGCACTTTAGAAAAAACTTCCACCAACCCATTAAAGTCCATTAGATGTCCTCTAAATGTCTCAGTCCGAGCATAAGACTGTGGAGTGTCACATACTTTCTTCTCAGGGCGATGCAGAGCCAGATGGCAGGTTTCTCCGGTGGGTAATTAGTGTCATGTAATCATGACATTAAACCTGTAATCTGGACAGGTTTTCATACTGGCCAGTTTCTGTCCCATGTTTCATATCAGTATGTTTTTAAGCTTTGCTCAGCTCTTAATTATGTCACAATTGCAGATATTGGGAAATACAGGTGGTGACTTGTTTTGACGTAAGACCAGTGTTTGTTTATGAGCATTCGTCTGATTTCATGCAGTGGCTTTTCGCTCAGTGAACGTCAGAGACATTTAGTGGTGGATATTAGCTATTTTATGCAAATAAACAGATTAATGAATTGCAGCTGTGTCTGTTCCCCAAGCTTTCATATTTGCAGGATTTGCAGTGAAGGATATTTTAAATGTCAGGTTACTTTGCAGTCATGCAGCTCTACAGGTTTCCACCTGGGATCTGCCCTTTATGAATGAAGTCCACTTGATACATATCTTTCTCTCTCTGCTAAGAGTGTGGTTTGAGTGGCAGAATAACTGCTACAAAACAGCGATAAACAAGGCAGCATTATGCACAGGAGGATTTCCGAGGACATGAAAGAATATTCTGACAGACATTTTTACGGAGTTGAGAGCATTACAAATTCATGCTCCCCGTTGAAAGACTTGCAGCTGCTCTGGGACTCCTCTGTTCCTGAAATCTGCTTTTTACACCTTTTTTTGGCACCTACACTCATTCTGAGCAGCCTAACATGAAAACCTGTCCACTTAAAAACGTCTTATTAAGATACGTCTGTGAAGGTTCTCAGTCATCCAGGTCATCGTAGTCAAAGGAGCTTGCAAAGAAAAGCATCTGAACTTCTTTAAGTTGCTTGAAGATGTTTCACCTCTCATCTGAGAAGCTTCTAAGGTCAATTGGTGGGGAGTCCCAGATTTATTAAGATACCTATTAAGATACCTTCTTATACTGGAGACACATAGTTCTTATCTGTCAATATCTGTCCAGAAAAGAGCTTGAAATAACACAATTTTAAGGCTGAAACTGGTGTAGATTAACCTTTTATAATGGAGGAGCAAAAATCGAATCTTGACATGCAGCCAATTTCTCCAAAACATCTTGAGCACCCAGTCCTCCACAAGTTTTTTCTTTGAATGCTTGTAACGATTCCTTTTCGCTGAAGAAGAAACATAAAACTCATTAGAAGTTCATCGCGAAACTTCAAGTCTCCTAACCTTTGAGGCATGAAGGAGCCAAGTACTGAATGGCAAGAGGAATCATAAGATTTCATAAACAGCAGGGCTTTTTTATGACCTATTTATGCTCATCTGGGGCTAAAGGAGGATGAGAAAGCACAAACTGGAACATGCTAGAATTTCGGTGCTATGTTTAGCGTTGACTCATCAATAAATCATTACCGCATTAGGTTTACGACTCTAACAGGATTATTGTAAACAAACAAGATCACTGCAAGGGGAGAAGCTGGACAGTAACCCAGCCTCTCGAGATGCAGAGTTGGATTTAAAAAGGATGTAGCAGGCTGTTTGTACCACCTTTGGGACAGCTCGGGATTGCTGTCACTTTTTATAGTGGGGGAAATAATTAGTTGATCTCCTGGTGAATCTGTAAGTTTGCAGTCTCTTATTTTTATGCTCATTTCATTTTAATGGAGAGGGACCAAATAGTTAACATTACACAAAAGTTATGAATTGATTTGGATGTCATTGACTAAAATAAGCATTTGATCTCCAAGCCAAACATGACTTAGCACTTGGTGGAGAAACCCTTGCTAGTGAGCACAGTGGTAAGATAGTTGCTCATCAGATTTGTGCACATCTTAGGAGGGATTTTGGTCCACTCCTCTTTACAGAAATCTCTGATTCCTTCAGGTTTCTTTGCTGCCAGCCGTCAACTTTAAGTCTGTATAGACACTCCTCTGGCTGTATGTTTTAAGTCATTGTCATGCTGAGAGACCCATCTGCAACACTTCAGTGTTCTGCATGAGGAAAGGAGGTTCCTGTCCAACATTTTATGTTAAACTGGCCCCTCAATTTATGCTGTACCTTCAGCATAATGTTTTCACCTCCATGCTTGACTGTTGGGATGGCGTTCTGTAGGAAATACGCAGAATTTGTCTTCCCCCAAACACAAGAGCTCATCTGTGCCAGAATTCTGACTGGGTTGTAGGGGATCAAATACATATTTCACTCAATGACTCAATTAATTTATAACTTTTATATAATGTGTTTTCTCTGGATTTTTGGATGATATTCTGTCTAGAGACTGTTCATTTCTTTGGATGTGAGCAAACTAACAAATTTGTTGCAGTGGGGGATCAAATAATTTTCCCCCCACTGCACATGAACTGAACTGAAATATACTTATGATGGCGTTTCAAATTTGACCTCATACGAACACGTTTGTTATTAATTGGTACTCGGGTGATCAGCTTTGATCACATGGTGCTCCGTAATTGTATCCCTGAATTATTAGCGAAAGAATTGTGAATCACAAGGATATGACACATAATGCTGATCTTGTAAACAGGGTTTTAATTGGTAGTTAGTTGTCACTGCGTTCTCTAATTCTTTGGGCATGTTCAGGTTGGCTGCGTTTTGGGTTGGCTCTAATTATCCCTGCATTAATTTGGATTTGGTCCGGGTATATGTCACACCAACCCACAGAGGTTTATTTGGCATGGATTGTCTTCCATGCCATAATTTAGGATTACATTTTGACTGTATAATTTACGCTTTTCTGTTTTCAGCTTTTCTCTTCTGATTGACGCTGCAGTAACGAGAAAAGACATGACACATGGTGCAATTGGACTAATAAATAGACACAGACACATTTGATTTTTTTTCTTAATTTGATTTCAATCTTACCATATGGAACTTGTCTTTAATGTATTTCTCATACATATTTATTCCATTATCTACTAGAAAATTGTGTTATGTAATGCTTATATGTGTATTTTTGTGGCCCATATTGAATCATAACAAATCTCTGAAATAGAATTTGAAAAGATGAAGTTATACATATAAATTTGGTTTAATTCAGAACAGATGTCCATAACTTGGGGGTTTATTATTGCATGCAACTAACCCTTATGCTAACTAGATAAGTACCTACACCTGGAGCATTTTTCATTTGCATTTTGCTGGTTAAGCTCCTATCTGTTTCTCCATCTGGAGGTGGGGGTGGATGTTGACTTGCAGAATTATTTGGAAAAAACTGCACAAAAAAGCCAACAAAAAGCGCTGATATGAACACTACATGATGTTGAAGTTGAAGCAATCACAGGGTCTTCTACTGAGAGCATAGTTTCCACTACCTTTTCTCTTTACGTTAAAAGCCGAGTACCAGTAATTATAATTTAAAGCATTAGTGAGCATTCTCTCTACATGTGTTTCAATGATTGGCGTACATAAGTAAGCGTCACAGTTGTCCTTATTGCTGCCCCTACTGTGCTGAGTGGACCATTACTGCTGCACTATTACACCGCCCCACAGGAGCAATTGTTTGGAAAATTTAAATTTGGGATCTTCTCAGCTGACAGACGGTCCTAACAGTGATAAGAGCAATGAAAAGCTCCAACAGACACACCCAACCTCAGGAGCTGACTTTAATAGGACAGCAACTGTGCAGCCATAATGCTACGTTCCAAAAACAGCAAATTATTTAACATAAAAGCTGCACCGGGCAGTACCCACAAAGCTCTTTTTTACACCCTTCACTTATTCCCACTCAAACATAACCTTTCTGTTTGTTGCACATCTGCGAGAAAGAGCTGAAAAAGATGTGGGATAAATCTGCAGGATGGAGGACGATGGCTGCTGCTACAAACAGCTGCTAACCAATGTCCCGTCTGCATGTCACCGAGGTCACTGCGGATTTCTTTATAAGTACAATAAGCATGAGGGGATGTACAAATGTGATATGGGCTAAAAAGCGAGACGTGCATGTGTATCTGGTTGAATGTAAAGGATTAGAGCTTCTGTTGTTAAAGGGCGGTTTAACCCATCATGCTGCTGATGGTGCTGCGTGAGCTCGTGTGTTTGTGCGTGTTTTTTTCAAGCTGTGTTCCACTTTACACTGAAAATAATGAGTGCCCAGACCTCAGGGGCGGAAAGGCTTTAACAAAGAAACAGAGTGCAGAAATCAGCTGTCAAGCCAACGCCTGCGTGCATGTGATTGGTAATGATGCATACATCCTGTTTTTCACGCCTGTATTATTTTATCAGCATTAATATACGGGCTCCCTCTCTATTTACTGTTTTATTTGTGTGCGAGCGCCACTTTGCCCGTCTGTACTCTCGCGCGCGCCCTGGGAGGCGAGTCATTACATTTAGGTGACTGTGCTTCAGACGTTCTTTCCCGCGCTCTGGTAGCAACTTCAGAGAATTTATGTGTGTTCGAAAAGGGCACCATTTGTTCAGCAGCTACCGCGCCTATTTATTTTCCTGACCTGAGGGCATCTTACGCAGCTTAAAAAGTCCACACAATTTTTTTGTTACTTAGCGTTTCGAAATTTCAGTCTGCCCTTGTATTTTGTTAAGGCTTTCTGAGGAGGGTGAACGTGGAGGAGAGAGAGGAAAAAAGGGCAAACAGAGGGATGTGACAACACAGTGTGAAATGGGATTTAAACCCTTGTGGTTGTGAATACATGGGCTGTGAAGTAATGGGCTGAAGGCACCATGACAGCATTTAGCGTTTCGGAGATGTGGCATATGGCTTTTGTTCAGTGGAAATCCAATTTGAGTGTTTTGGGTGTTGCATGGTTGCTGTAATATATCTCCCCTTTTGGGTTTTTTCTTTTAATCTCAACTCCATTTACAGTATTGGGAGTGCATACAGTTTGAGCCAGACACTTAACAATGGCAGTGGTAATGCCATGTGTGAATGAATTAACCGTGCGCGGATTTGAACGACTAACCTTGCCAGTGTCAGCGTTTGCACACATAGCCACAATGAAAATAAAGAGAAAAATTTATTTATGTCTGCATATACGTACGCCACAATCCTCCATTCAAATGCCGCCTTTTAAAATAAATATTGAGTGTCCATCTGTAAGACATTAACTTAAGTCACTATATGCTTATGTAACTTAATGGGTGTTTTCTCCATCAGCGGCAATGCGACGATTCTGAATGCAAGAGACATGAATCATATACCGGTAGTCTAAATACAAAAGAACAGTTTACTTTAACAGCACGTTCAAGTTCTTTAAGACATGTGGTCTAATATCCAGTGACTAAAAGCATCAACAAAATAAATATTACACTACAGTACTGTGCAAAGGTCTCAAGCTGCCCCTCACTTTTTTAATATATGGGTATCAGATGCAGTGACTTATTGAAATGTGCATGAAAGTCAGAACTCTTCTTTGGATGTTTCTGCCTTTTGTTCTGTTTTCTGTCAAGATGATCAGACACCGCTTTAATAATGTTGAGGTCCAAGCTCTTGGAGACCAATCCATGACTGATAGAGTTCTTTTGTGTGTTTTGGTATTCTTTTACTGTGTTTGGGATCATTGTCATTATGAAAAATGAAGCTGTTTTCGGTCAAACACTTTCCCATTATATTGCATTTGGATAAAAACCTGATGATACCTTTCTGTTTTAATTATTCCATCAATTTTGACAAGATCTCCAACACCACTGGCTGAAATGCATCAGCAAACGATGAGAGATCATCCACTGTGTTTTACACATGCCTGTAGACACTCAGTGTTGCATCACTCTCTTGTCTTCCATGCGTATTGGCAACAATATAAACCAAATTCATCACTCTATAAGACCCGTATGTGGTTAGTCTTGTCTGATTTGGCATACCTCAGCTTCTTGATTGACAATCTTCCACTGAGATCATTTGATGAGGCTTCAGTGAACGGTAAAAGGATCACCAGAAGGGCCAGATGCTCAGGTCCTGGAGCTCTCAGGTGCTGCGTCACATGTTTGCTGGATTCCTCAAATTTTTTGAGGAATTCTCATTTCAAACAAAAGCAGCCGAAGAATACCTTTGAAAAACCTCCAGCAAGCCTGTAGAACTACAGTATTGCTCAAGACCATGTTAAAAAATTACCAGACTTTTGCACAGTGCCCTGTCTCCACATACTAACTCAGTGCAGTCTGTTATACATACTTATATATGCACGATCTGATATTGTCGTGTTGGTGTTGTTCCCAGATCAACATAGTAAATGTTGTTCCAGGATCAACATTGCAAGTGACCAATCAGAATGTTGTGACGTCATACTTTTGCGACTTCGGGAAAAACCGCCGTAAAACAAAAAACTGTACTTAAGCTGCGAGAAACCGCCTCTGTCCGCCGATCAACGGACCCTGACCCTAACCCTTTAATAAACGCTAAGCAGAATTGATATTGTCCTTGCAACATTGGAATTTCATAAATGCATGAATGGCTTGGCGCGCCAAAGAATAACGTCACAACAATGTGATTGGTCATTTGCAATGTTGATCCTGGAACAACATAGTAAATGTTTTTCCAGGAACAACACCAACACGACGATATCAGATCATCCCTTATGCCACATACTTATATAAACTATAATATTCCCATTTCTTCACTTTTATATTTTATATTCCTATCGACTTCCACAGGATCACCAAGGCAGCCCTCCAAAACACTTAACGTCCCACTATAAAACTACAAAAGTATGTCACTGATATTTCCATTTGCTTTTCAAAACACCTGCGCGTTTTGTGATCTTTTTTTAAAAAAAATAATGAAGTCCATCCGAGCAGTATCTCCAAACTTTTGGTGATGTGACTGTCCTCTTCAAGGAAAATGCCTGGGCTCTGCTTTGTTGCCTATCCTTCTTCCAAGTATGGCAGCTTTTGAAAATGCTTCTAGGACTGTTTTTTAACTTCAGCTGTGGGTTTCAATTGTACGCTACTTTGCAGACTATTTCCGTCCGGATTTCCAGGAAGCGAGCTTAGGATGCTCTGACATTCAAGATCCTTTGAGTGTGCTATTAGTCAGGCTACCTGGTGCAGTGAGATAGCACTGAACCCCTTCAACCCTTTGAAACGCTGGGGACCCACAAAGCATCTTAGAACCAGAGCACCGATCGGAGACCAGCCTCTCTTTCACGGTGTGTTCATGTTCAGGAATCCATGGGACCACACTGATGATTTCTGATCAGTGTGTTTATTCTTAGAGCCTTTATGCACGCCATCCCCAAACTCTCCACCCTCTTTGAAGTGCAGACACACGAAAGGGGAAAACGTTGGCTCAAAGCCCAAAGGAGCCATGAGAGCTTGCAAACACATCTCCAAGTTGTTATTTACAAAATGCTTTGTTTTCCCATGGTCCGAAAGATGCCAAAATAACCCTCCATTTGTGGCGTTTTCAGTTTGGAGACTATAAATGTTTCATTGTTTCTATGTGAGCTAAAGTGCTGTGGCGTGAAGACATGGTGATGCATTAGTTATGACTTCCTGGCTTACAGGGGAAGATTACCTTTACTCTCTCACCAACAAATCCTGCTCCGTAACCAAGTGGAAGACACAAAGAGGATCAGTTCAAAATTACACATCAGGGTCGCAGAGTTATGATGCCTGACGTCTTAGAGTTGTGGGAGGAAGTCACTTGTGGTCACGTTTGATAAACTGTTACTTTCACACAGCGGGTTGTGTCTGTTTACACTTTCTTTCTATCTTAAATTGAACTCAACATCAATAGATTCCTTTAGTTGTAGAAGTCAGACTTGAGGTGAAGTCAAGAATTCAGACGTGGCAGAAATATTCTTTGACTCAAGACTCATTTGACTCAAACAGCCCAGATTTCTCACTCATTTATTAGTTGCAACTTTTAGCCAAACTCGAGTTAGGATGCCAGGTCACGTACCTGTATAGAGCTGACCTTACAGAAGGAGGTGATTAGTGAAACGACCTACTCTGTCAGCACACGGGCACGGTTTGCTGTCGTAATTGGTCATAACAGTTGTGCATGCTGAATTGCTGCTCTTTTCAAGCTCAGTATGTCTGTGTAGAGCGATGCGTGAAGAGCCTCGTGCTAAGTGCATGCTACTCAGATTATTTAAAGTAACGAGAAGAGCCAAATGAAGATGTTTTCTGTGTACATTTATGTGTGTCTGCCAGGTTTAGCGCACTGCATTGTCTGCTGGGGGGTTGATGCTAAAACCTTCAAGACAAACAGGCAGTGGTACTATTGACTGTTTCATTTGAGACTGTTAAATGATTTGTTCAGTTGTCAGATGTTCCTGTTTGAATGCCACTGTTGTCCCCAGTGGGCCAATGAAGGAGGTTCCTAGGAGGCAGTGAAAATATTCAGCGTGTCTGGCAGATGAAATTGTTTTGTTTTTTCCTGTCAGAAAACATTTGAGAATACAGTTTGCAGGAGGCTAACACGATATGACTATTAAACACATAGCAGTATGAAAAAAAAAATCAAACAAATCAATCGAGACTTCTGTCAAGTCTTTGTGGTGCAATCTCACAGGTTCCCCATCAATATGATCAATAATAAAAGGGCATGAAGCAGCTGTGGAAAAAAGGTCAAATAATCAGATGAACGGTCACATGTATTCTCCTTTTTTGTTCAAATTAGACATCTGTTTTGTAGAGAATGTTTGTACATTTGTTTTACTTTTGCCTCTGCCTTTTTATTACCTGTGCCAGGAAGTTGTGTTTTTCATAGCATATGCATTTGCGTGTGCATGTCATCATTTCATGTCTTTGAACGCGTGATCTCGAGAAGTTTTAAATGAATTCTGTTTAAACTTCATAAGGTTGTAGAGTGGGGTCATCTTAACAATCCGTTAAAATTTGGTTTACACCAAAGTCTTCAGGGTCAACGTGATTGATGATTTATTGGTCGAAAATGGACCAAAACCCATTTAACCTAGAAACTATGATTCTTACAAGTGTGATGTGTATTGTCTACATATACAAAGTACCATATAAGGATTTAAAATATGATGTCACATTTGACCTCTGACCACTCCTTCAAGGTCAGTAGATTAATCTGATGTTTCTCACTGCCATCGTTTGTACTGACAACATATAGGAATATAGGGAATGATAAATGGGGATTTTAAACATAATGTTACTTGGTGTTTATTACTATTTTAACATTTAAAAAGATAATACTAAACAATGAAATGAATGCTACTTAAAAAACTGTACTTAAAATTCTGTCAATAGGCTTTAACAGAAAAAATAAAAGTCTGCATTTCCAAATGGATTTTTTTCACTTCAAACTTCTTAAAATATGTTGAAAAAAAACCCCCACAATGCTATTCCACTCCTTGGTTGAGGATTGTGCTCTTGGAGTGCTTCTTGTTAACAAAAGTTTTTGGGGAAAGAGAAAAATCTGCCACGTCCTCACTTCCTGAAAGAGCAGTTTGAGTTTTAAGGTGATAATTTATAGCTGCTTTTTCTCATAGAATTAGATTGATAGGAATCTTGGGTTCACGGTGTAGTTTACAGATTTTGCAGTTGTTTTTTAACCTAATTAGTAAGGGTTGGAAAAGCTGGAGTAGACATTGTTTAAACTTTGAACAGAATTCCGGGCCAGATTAGAATCCAGACACGACAGTCGAATCTGTTTTTCCTCATCTCGCTCTCAACAACACTCACATTTTTATCTACTGGATACAAGACATCACTGAAAGCCCGTTCTCCGTGTTTGAGCAAGAGAGGCTTAAAGTTCATTACTTCATGTCACAGATGTCAAAGTTGGCTGTTGGACCAGGATTGGCTTCTAAACTAGTTGTAATGACACAAATCCTGCCCAAAGGTACATGGTTTAAAATCAGACTTTATAAGAGCCTGGATTAATTTAAAAAGGGTCTCCTGATGTCAGATGCTCAACATACATCATGCTGAACAGCAATAGGGTGTGTGTGTGTGTGTGTGTCTATGTAAAAGAGGGTACTACTCGAGCAGATTATCCTGGGTCTTTTCATAGATCCCTGTCTCATTTCAATGACAATGGGAGATCAGTGTCAATTAGTGCCGTGTCTTTGCATTGTGATCCGGAGAGGCGATAATAAAGCTGGGTTTTAGCCTAGGAAGACGAAGTGACATTTAATTATTTCACCTAATGTGTCCTGTATGTGCTGTACTCTATGACCGTATCAGTTTGATCCAAATGTGTTTCTTTGTGCGCATTATTTCCTCTTTATGTTCTATTAAAATGTCCCCTACAGATTGTTTGCTAGGTTTGCTCCTCCGTCCCCTTCACAGAACCACTCTTCCCTCTGGCTGCTCATTTGTTATGATGGCCTCTGGATTTGAGTGTGTGTATGCGTGCATATGTGTGTGTGTCTGTGTGTGTGTTAGAGGTCAGTGGGGAGTGAGGCTCCTCATAATCCGGTAATCAAACCAGCTGCCACCAGACCCAACCCCCAGCCTCCATACATCCGTCTTTCCATTCTCTCTCGCTCTCGCTGTATGTCCTCCTACATTTATCCCGTTCTTCTGACAGTTTTACGTTCTGCTTTTTTCTTCCTTTTGATATCTTTTTTTTACACGTTAGAGAATTGCCAAATAACCATACATAAATCAAAAATCTAAATAAAAGAATTAGATTTTTTCCCTTTTTAAAACTTAAATAAATTCAATTAATAACATCCTGAAATATTTTTACTAAAGCATTAACAAAGATAAAGATTTGTGTTTATTTATAGTAGCGTAAACAAATTAAGCCATAATCTCTCGTTTTATTAATCCCTGGTTAAAAGCTCTCTCTCTCCCCCTTTTTTCCATTTCAGTTTTCAGTTTTTAATAAACCTTCTTCGCGCTCCTTCACCCTCCACCGCCTCTCTGTCCTCCTGCTCATGTCCATGTCACATCTTCCCTCTGTCTCTGTTCACCCCTCACCCTCCACCCATAACGCTCCTTTTTCTCCCTTTCTTTATTTCATTCTTTCCTGTCATTTTTTCCCGTGTATTGCTTTCTTATGCTGTGTTTGTCTGCATTTGTGTCCCTTTATGGCTTATTTGCCAGTTTGTTGGACCAAATTGCTTTACAGCACACAACACTGCCCAGCAGTACATCCAGTATAGATTAAACACACTTCGTGTCTGTGAATAAAATGGGTGTTTGTGAGGGCTGTGACCTGCTGCGCTTCCAATGAGCTCATTTTGTGGACTCCCAGCGAAAGGAGTGCCCTGTCGAATCTGTAAGTAAAGCTGCGTGTGGGAAGATGGAAACCCAACGCTTCCCTACATGAGAACGCTCAGTTTGCGCGCCACCTTCTGTGTGACTCACAAATAGATGTAGACTTCAGAGGATCACTTTTCTATTACTTAACTGTAACACATGATAATGAATTGCATCATCCTTTCTAGAGACTAAAGTGGACCTCAGAGGATTCAGCACTTTTATGCTGCAAATCTCCTATCACCACATCTTATGCCTGACATGTAGGTTCACAGATGATGACTACATTCACACATACAGCAATACAGAGTGTCTACAGCCATGCTGTTTGATCTTCGGGGCTGTAGTGGAAGTAAGAAGAGCGAAAAAGGAGCACTAAAATACTTTGTGTCATGCTGTCTCCACAGGATTAAGCAAGTGTCAGTGAAAGCTAATGCAAAAAAATAAAGAGTTTATGTGGAGCTGCTGCCCATGTTCATACTCAGACTCATACGTATACAACATATACCTTCATTGTATCAGATTTTTCTTATTTGATGTTATGAATTTGCTTAAGCTTAGAAAGATTAGTGGTGCTGGTTCAATATTAAAGGCAACATTAATTATTAGACAAAAAAAAACCTTTGCTAAGACCAGCTAAACCAAGGATTTTAATACTCTAAAAAACACAGTGTGAGGCTTCTGTGCTTTGTATTTCTAACCAGTAGCACCACCATAAGTCAGTCATATTTTACCATTCCCAGTACATGTAATCCAGTTGTTTCCTCCAGTGCTTACCTAGACATTCAAGCAGACCACAAATCACCTAATAACAGCTGATCTGACTGCCAGGCCAGCCTATATCAGCGGTACTTCCTGTTTTTCCATGGGGCTCACTAATTTAAGTTGCTTAAGCTTCCCTGCAGTCGCTGTTGCCTCTGCTACTCGCTCCAGCTCCTTTAATGCTATAACTGACTTAATCAGTGTCATATCGGTTGTCACAGATGCCTGCCTTTTTGTTTTTCCCCTGGGGTCCTCATGCTGCTGCCCTCACCTTTCCATCTTTGCATATTTATTTGTTGAAATTTTGTTATGGATAAAAAAAATTTTTTTTATTACAATAACTTAGGTGGTGTCAAAGCAGACTGCTATATTCAGGCTCCATAAACTCATTTTCTTGTAACTAGACAATCATATATAATACTATTATAATACTGTATAATATGTCCTACAGTAGTAATTTATCTGTTAGATATCTGTGTGAGAAACTTTCAGTGAACCGCAAATGTAAAATAAAAGTGTAAATAATGTAATTATCTCATAGTAAGACTTCAATTTTTAATTTTTTTTAGGTTAAATGTCATTAAAATATTAGAAATTTGGTTAATTTTAATTAAATTGTAAATATGTAAAGAAAAAGATACAGTTAAACATTAACTGTAAACGATATTATAAAGAGTTGTATCTAAAAAATTCAATGAATCTAGTGGATCAGATAATGTTCCTGCTTAGACATTAAGATATCAAAGCTTCCTCCTTCTTATATGAGTTCTAATGTCACAATTCCAATATATTTTAAGGCAAATAAGGATTATTTTTGTTTTTGCATGAGCTGTTTTTGCTTCCCTCAGACCGTACTGTCATACAGCTAGAATATTTTATATATTTTATATGTTGTCAAATCTACTTCTAGTGACCAGCACCTCATGGTAACCTTTGGTGTGAATGGATTGTAAACACCACTTTTGTTACATGAATATAAAACTAAAATGTTCGTCCACCAACTCCACCTTTTATCAAGATCAGCCAGTGAGCTTCAGTCCCAGTCCAGTGATAGAAAACGTAGTTTCTGTGGTATCATCGACACAGAAGCACTGGTAGTTTCAGTTACCTGTGACTTTCTCTCCCACTCTTAATCAATTTAAGTAACATAAAATTACATTAATTACATTACGTTAACACGGTTGTGACTACTTCCTGTTTTATCTTTGCATTGGTGAATATCTCTGCTCTTCTGTCATCTCTGTCATTCCTCACCTCTTCCTCTGAAGCTTCCTCTCAAAGTTTCTTCTTTCACTCTGCGCCCCGTCCACATCCTGGTCACTGACTGTGCCACTCTGACTTTCTCGCTTTCTCTTTCCTTATAACCTGCATAAGTTCCTCTTCTATTCGTTCACCTAACTGGCTGCCCTCTGCTATCTTCTTCAACTCTTCAGATGGCGTCCACAGCATTTCGGCTCAGTGTGTTCTCCGCGTCCTCATTATCACAGAGGACATGTTGGGCAGCAGTGTCACTGTCCGCCTTCAGAACATGTCCCAGGAGCACTTCCTGTCACCACTGCTGGGAACCTTCTTGGAAGGTGTGTCCGCTGTTCTCTCAGTTCCTGTCGAGGATGTTTTCATCTTCAACATTCAGCCGGATCTGGATGCGGCACCCGGAGGAATCCTGAATGTCAGCTTCTCTGCCGCGTTGCCGGGCGGACATTTCTTTCCCTCTGAGGCCCTGGAGGAGCAGCTGTACCTGAACAGGCCGAGGCTGACGTCACTGACACAGATGGAGGTTAGTCCATGTGCAAAAAGACACACACAGAGGAATCACACCTCTGAGTGTCTGACTTTAACTCCTTCATCACATCACAAAGGCAAAAATGTTGGCAAGCATATAAATACCATTTAACTCTCTCATATGGTGTTTCTCTGGTTCAAAGCACACTCTCAGAAATAGGGGTACCAAAGTGTACCAAAAAGGGTACAAATGCTTGTCGCTGGGGGTGTTCCTTTTTGAAGGACATTTCTGTACCCTTTAGGCTTGGTACATTTTTGTACCTTATGAAGTTGTACCATCTGAAGTACAATCATGTACTTTCCTAAGACATAAATGTACCTTGAAACTATAGTACAGAAATGTTCCCTTGAAAAGGGTACAATAGGGTACCTATGAGGGTACCCCCCCAGCGACAACCTATTTCGTACCTAAAGAGACAAAAATGTACCCCCAATAGTCCAAAATATTTGGTTATTTAACCATTTATTTTCGATAATAGAATCACATCAAAGCACTTAAACAACCACAGGAATACATCCTTGATTACATTCGTATATTGCCATAGGACATAGGTGTCAAACTCTGGCCCGCGGGCCAAATTTGGCCCGCAGCCTAATTACATTTGGCCCGCGAAGCCATACCAGATTACTATTAGAGCTGGCCTACTGGTATTATACAGCTAATATATACATTGTTTAGTATTAAGCTTTGCTTGTTCCACATTCAGTTTTTCACCAAAACTTGTTTGAGTCCATAAGAAGAGATTCATTCTTATATCTGGAGGAAGATATTTTTCAATAAATATTAATGTTAGCCCGCGACCTTGTTCTAGATTTGAATTTTGGCCCACTGTGTATTTGAGTTTGACACCCCTGCCATAGGACATGTCAAGAAAAATACATTCATTTAAAAAAAAAAAAAAAAAGAAAAAAAGTAAACAATCACATAAAGACATTAAACACCTGAACACAATGTTTTGACGGATCACAGAGATGGCATGTATTTAAAAAACTGTCCACACAAATGTTTTGCTCTACTTCAACAAGCACGCACATACATACGCACGCACGCACGCACACATACATACATAAAAATGTTCTTGCAATCACGTCACACAGAATACCTCAAGGACACAAACCGCCTATCATCAACTTAATAGGTGTCTAGAGCTTGAAAGTCTAATTCATTTCCTGGATTGAACAGGATCCAGTCATTGTCAACTGCCACTTGGTAAGCATGGAAATGACATTCACAAGTGCAAGGAAGTAACAGTTTCCCACACAATACCCAACAAGTATCAACATTCAAAATATACTTGATTTTAAAGAATTGAGGTATGGCTTCAGTGTGTACATGGCCAACTACAAAAACATCCTCAAGTTCATATTTGACACTGCTGACAGATATAGCAGACACACGCTGAAGCACTTTATCCTGAAAATGCACATCTGTAAAACTTTTGTTCATTTCCAGAGCATTCTGTAAGTCACCTGGCAGAGATGAAAATGGCACACTGACACTTGTGCTGAGTGAATGTTCAAAGTCAACAAGCAACTTATCTGAAGAAAACTCCCAGCACTGTTTCATTTGATGACGATTGCTAAGAGTTGCAGTGATGTTTACAAAGTTTTTGCATTTACTCGCTAGATTTTTGAAATATTGATGCTTGCTTTCATATCTCATACACCACAAAGGGCGAAGAGGACCATACATCAAAATCAGCATTGGGTAGTCAATAAGGTAGTGACACTTGGGTGGGGGCGTATTTAATAGAGTTGGTTAAGTACCCTGGCGACACTTACTGGCAGGGGTTTGTCTCCCTGGTCTCCTATGTTGACAATGCAGTTCTGAAGAAAGACAAGTGTTTTCTTGAAGTATGCAGGGTAGGTCATGTTGAACACGAAGAAGGTGGAGAATGCTGAGATGTAGGCCTCATCCAGCGAGCGGCACGAGCAAACATCCACTCCTTCAACTGTCACAACACGGCGACACTGTCTTAAGAGGGCAGTTGTCCAACTCTTATCCTTCATTCGAATGGTTGGGTATGGACTCGTGGGAGTATTCTGCAGAAGAGGAAGAAAAACATTAGTATACAGTATGTTTAAGCAATATGTGCCAAGTGGATTTTCAACAGATTCCTCAAATTACCTTCTTTATTTGCTAGAAAACAAAACTGTCTATTCTGATAACCTGTAAACATGGCCCATACTCCAAACAAAAAGCTTCTTGACCAATGACTGTTGTGGTAGTGTTTGATAAGCTGCTAAAGTTTGACATAATATTCAAGGGCAAAAGCAATCACCCCTGACAGTGACAGTACCTGTGAAGAAGAATTTCCCTAAGGGGACAATAAAGGTCTATCTATCTATATAAACACCAGACAAAACCCAAGAGCACAGCAGCACTGTGGATTAACAGCAGTGTTTCCCCTACATTAGCTTAGCTGTGATGCTGAACCACAGCTGAATTCAGCTCCATGCCAACAAAACACCAAGAATGAAACTTGTGGCCAAAGGCTATGCATTGCATCATGCATTTACCTCTCCAAGGATGATGAAATCTTCTATCTTCTCCTTGAAGATGGATGGCAAGAGAAGTGCCCCCTTGAAGTCAATTCCTAGGTCATACAGATGCAAATGCACTTCATTAGATTTTGATAGCATGCAAATTCCCATTAACATGCTCTTCACATGACACTATGGTACATCAATTATCTTTGGAAGAGAGAGCAAATGAATTGTCACAAAATTTACTATTTGTATGAGGTCAAATTAGCACCTGTAATGTCTTCAGCCAGTGCATTCTCTCTTGCCTCCATGTAGACCTTCTTCAGTGGCAAATCCTTGGTCATTTGAAGAACAGCAGTGAAGTTTTTGCTAAAGCGGCGACAGATGTTGTCTTGGCAGGGATGCATTAAATCAACCTCATCACACAACTGGAAATGAAAAGAGCAGAATAGACAAAAGAATGACATTTTACATTGAGGATTTAAACTTTTGACATGTTTAAAGACACAGACTGGAGATAAATGTAAAGTGCTTTAACCCTTGAACAAAAATTCTAAAGCTAATAAACAGATTGATTAATCAGTTAGTACAGAAAATAATAATAATCAGATTTAGAGACAAAAAAAATCATTAGCTGTTTCCCCAATCATCTTAACAATTCTTGGGTTGCAGACAGTGTCCCTACGCAGAGCTTACAGTTCTCATATTCGAAAATCCCAAATCCCACTAAGTAGGTGGAATGGTACAAATGTGTACCTTCCATTGTTTAAAATCCCTTTGAGCGGGAAACACGTTAGATGGGATGAATTTTGCTTAGAGAACGATTTTGTTAATACCTATATTTACATACTAGCATGTTTTGAGAAATTATTGATTTTTTTACATTGTTGTACACGGTTAGTGACTATTTATTGATAAAACACTGGAATACGGCGGGCAGACAGACGTTGAACATTCCACCAACAGTCTAAATAGTCCACATTTGTACCTTTCTTTGTTTAAAACTTAGCTAACTGCTAGCATTCACCCATGTTAAAGCTAGCTCTTCGGACTTTTGCTAACTCTACTGTAAAATTACACGTTGTAATTTTTATAAAAACACAAAATCACACCCGACTTACCTCTAAACCTTTGCGCCTCGTCGTCTGACATCAATGCCTTCTTCCATCAACTTTTTAAGGAGCTCCTCCGTGTCGATAACCCCCTGAGAGTCATTTTCTGCGTCAACGCTAGTCAGCGCGGAGGCGGAGCACTCATCGCTGCTGCCTTTTCAGCCTTTGGGATTAATGCGCGTTGCGAACTTGATACATGGACATTGTGGTATTAATGCGTTTGGAAACCGTTATGCTGTCTTGGCGAACTATATTTGTAACTTACAAAATGTAGTCACCGTAACATAAAAATCTGCTTGACATTTTAACTTCCAAAGAACCTCGGTTTAACTTGATGTTGCAAATTCCATAAAAACCTCCCAATTAATGAACAATTCTAGGATGTAGTAAAAGCGAAAAAGTAAATGGCCAAACATAACAGTAATATGATTTCACGTTTTTGAAGGCTACAACCAAGATTTAAAACATTAAAAATTATAACTGAAACTTAATAAAATGGAAATGGACCAGTTTTTTTAACATCATTTGGTTGTGCCTGCATGTCATTGTGTGTGTTTTTAAAATATAATTTAACATAACTTACACAAAGGTAGGTTACAGATATTCTTTGCATCATAGGATAATTTATGTACAGAGGAGAGGACCAACAGATTTGATTATAACATGTAGCTTTTATGAGCACACTCACATCTCATATGAATTTTACAATTAACCAGGCCCATCCAGATTTTCCCATGCTGACCCATTACCACATTCTGCCACTGTCACTGCAGTACAGGTCAAAATGGTACAGATTTGTACTTTATTTCAAATTGTACCTTTAAAGGGGCATTTCTGGACTTTTAAAGACCAGTATTGTACTTTTAAGGGAACATTTTTTTAAAATGTACCTATAGGTACAAAAATGTTCTTCTCTCGTACCTCTATTTCTGAGAGTGCATGGTCTTTTTGCTGTATTGAAAACAAGAATATTCTTTGAGATTAATGAATGTACCTTTAATAAGCGCCTTTAAAAATAGCCTTACACTCTTTCAGGCTGCACATGCACTGCATGAAATTATAGGAAGCTAGTTAATAAATATTAATCATTTATGAGGTATAACATTTAATATTTCTTGAAATTATTTATTTTAAAATGTATTGACTTATTAATTCACTTTATTAAAAAGAATGACAGTAAGCCTATGTAGCAGAGAAATATTCATTAGCTACACCTGTTTAACTGCACATTAATGGAAATATTGATTCAGCCAAACACATGGCAGCAACTTAATGAATTTACGCATGCAGACATGGTGAACCCGACCTGTCAAAGTTCAAATCAAGCGTCTGAATGAGAAAGAAAGAAGATTTTAGTGACTTTTGAATGTGGCATTGTTGTTTGTGCCAAATAGGCTGTGTTTTACACTCTGATCTCCTGGGATTTTCCTACACTAGAGTTTATAAAGAATGGTCTGAAAAAGAGAAAATTTCTAGTGAGTGCCATTTGTGTGGGTGAAAAATGCCTTGTTGATGTCACCGCTCACAAGACAACAGGGCAACTGTCAACTCAAATAATCACTTGTTGAAACCAAGGTATGCAGAAGAGCATCTCATCAAACCTTGAAGCAGATGGGCTACAGCAGCAGAATAACACCCTGGGTGCTACTCCTCTCAGCTAAGAGCAAGAAATTGAGGCTATAGTTTACATGGGCTCACCAAAAGTGGGCATTAGAAGACTGAAAAAATTGTTGTCTGGTCTGACGAGTCCCAATTTCTGTTGAAATATTTGATGTAAAGATAATCAAAACGTGTTTTCATCCTGCCTTTCATCAGGGGTTCAGGCTGCTGGTGATAGTATTTTTTTTCCTTGGCACACTCTGTACCAACCCAGCATCATTTAAAGGCCTCGTCTGAGGCTTACTGACCATATCCATCCCTTTATGACCACGGTGTGCTCTTCCTCTGATGGCTGTTTCTAGCAAGATAATGTTGATTGTCACAAAGCTCACATCATCTCAAACTGGTTTCTTGAACACGACAGTGAGTTCACTGAACTCAAATAGCCTCCACATTCACTTCATGGATGTGCAGCTGGCATTGCTGCAGGAACTGTGTGATGTTGTCATGTCAATACGGAGCAATATCTCTGAGGAATGTTTCCAGCACTTTGTTGAATCAATGCAATGAAGAAGACAGCTCTGATGGCAAAAAGTACTAGCAATGTGTAACTAATAAAGTGGCCTGTGAGTATACATCTGAGCTTGTTGGATGTGAACTAGTAATAACACAATACAGCTTCCTGTGGCACATCAGCCATGTGACTTTACAGAACAACGGGCAAATATGACCATTAAATGTTCTCATGCATGAAATCAGGAACACCTGGACAAGCACATCAGTTATGTAATGTTTACACAACCCAAGGGAATCTCGCGGTAAGAGAGAGATAGATAGAAGCAGAAGGAAGAAGGTGAATCCAGAAGGAAATATTTATAAAGGGGTGAGAGAGACACCAGTGGTGAGTGCCTTTGATCTTATCTTAACAGGCACTGTCACACAATCACACATGCACACAGGATCTCAGCTCTTAAGAAGACACAATCTAGTGAATATATCTGGTCCACTGGCCTTAACAGCAAGCAAAAGCTGTAAATATACAATTTGGGAAAGTGACTGGTTATGCAAAGACACACAGCCCACTGCTGTCACTGTGTCCAAGGCAGCATGCTAAATGACTGATAGCTGGGGGGGGGGGTTGACCTGTGGAGAAGGTTAAGACTGCTAGTATCAGGTAAATGAAGGTAATATGAATATTTTAAGTACAAAGAACCAAGAAAACTCCAATGTGATAATAAAATTACATTGTTTAAAATGGAATAAATAAAGGCATTCCCATTTTAAATATGTATGTCTAACATTACTGAAGATTACCATTTTGTAGCAATCAAATGATAACTTTCACCAGTCAGAAGTGTGAAGCCACCTAACAAGTCAGTCAGTGAGAAACTCCTTCCCCAAACTACAGGTATAGACTTTTATAACCAGCCTATACATCATAGCAGAATTCAGAAGAAGGCGGGTTTACCTTACCTGCCTGCACATTTACTGTTTTGATTTATGTGCCAGTTTGACAGTAAGTATAATATAGTAAATAAACTTTAAAAGGCTGTGTAGCATTTTTGTTTTTTTGATGCTCCTACCAGTATGACTGTGACAGTGCCTTACAGTATCATGTTTATATAGCCATGAGCATGTTTTAGTATTAGCTAGCATGCTAGCATTCAAAACATTAGCATGCTAGCATGTTTAATTTCTCCTAAAAGAAAAAACATACTTTTTTTTTTCTTTCATGTTATTATTTCTACCAGTAAAGGTTTTTAAAATACAAATTCAACCAGTAGCAGATACTGATGGTTGCTTAATTTGTTTTTATATTGTTTTTTCAATTTATGTATTTCCTCGTTTGCCCAAATGATACAAATTAAGTATAAGAAACTGTTTTGGCATCTTTCTTCACTTCATCATAACATGTTACAAATTCATTAAACTGTATCTTTATGTCATTGTTAAAAATGATACTTTTTAAAAACTTTAATAATCATCAGGGAGATTTTTACTTAATTAACTTCAGTACTAGGTGCTGTTAATATCTAATGTACTTTTAGTTTAGTTGGATTGTTATAGTGATGCTTTTACTTTGAAAATCTGAAGACTTTTTCCACCATTGCTGAAATAGATCACTGGAACACAAAAACAAGAACGATTTCACCGCTTATAAAAAGTAACTTTATTATGAGTGATAAAAGAAGCCCTGAGTGAGGACGCTTGAAAGTCTAAATTGAGAATATTCCTCACACTACACTGTATATGTTTCCTCTTCTATTGCTCCAGGTCCTCCCGTTTGATGACAACGTGTGCTTGCGGGAGCCTTGCCAGAACTACATGAAGTGCATCTCAGTGCTGCGTTTCAACAGCTCTGCCCCCTTCATCTCCTCACCCTCCATCTTGTTCCGGCCCATCCACCCCATCGCAGGACTACGCTGCCGCTGCCCAGTGGGATTCACGGGTGATTACTGTGAGACAGAGATCAACCTGTGCTACTCCAACCCCTGTCTGAACGGAGGGGTGTGTGCCCGCAGAGAGGGAGGGTACACCTGTATCTGCCGCGAAGACTACACCGGTGAGTAGCGAGGGAGTGTGTGCGTGTGCTGTTTGAAAGTGTTTTGTGGAAAAGTCTGTTTTTGTCTGACGAACAATGTGATATATTCATACTGATGATAAACAGTTTGTTTCAAGAAACTGTAGAATAAACCAGGTTTAATATAAGGCTGAGTCATTCTTGCCTTGTCAGTTAAATTTAATAGAACTGATTTATATCTAACCAGCTTAGTCCTAGTCCTTTTTTCAACTAATTGACATTTCCAGTAGTGAGTCTGCTTTAATGAAGATGTGCTTGGAAAATGAGTGCAGGTCTTATTAGCAGTTCTTCTAGATCAAGCTTTGAGGGAAATCCTTAGAGGAAAGCTTTCATATGCTTGGTTATGATACAAAAACCAGACTGCTTAAAAAGCTTACAACGCTTAAAAAGAAGCACTTTCATCTGCTTAAAAGTGGAAAATTCTACTGCAAATTACTGTTTGTATGTTCCCATTGTGCCTGCATAGATTTCCATGAGGTACTCCAAGTTTCCTCCCACACTCAAACTTGTTAGCAATGATTTTAAATTGTAAAATTTGTATTGGCTCCAGCCTCTAAGTTCACTCTTAGTGAAGTGATGAAGAAACAGTCTATGTTAAGGAAAGTCAGCTATTTATGACTTTCTTATTACTGTATCTTCTTTAATTTTGAATTATGTGTGCAGTATTTCCTGTTTTATTTTGATAGTCTCTCGTTCTGTGTGCATAGAGTTGAGTTTTGCTTGCTCTGTCTTGTTAGTGAGTAATTAGTTACAGCTGTGTACACCTGTGGTCCACCCTCTCGTTATCCTGTGTGTGTAGTTAAGTCTTCAGTTTTTCTCTGTTCTTCGATGTCTCATCATAGTTTGCTGTGTGTTTCCATGTGTTCAGTGGTGTCTGTCATTTGTTCCTCATTCCAAGTTCCTAGTTTCTCGTTTTTGGAGTTTTGTACTATTGTATTTCTTTAGTGTCTGGTAGTTACAGTAAATAAAGCTGCCTCTTTTAGTTACCCCTTTGTTCCCGAGTCCTGCCTTTGGATCCTACCTCTGGCTACCACACAGCGCTACCTTCTGTTATGCAGCAAGGTACTATAGATGTGCAAAGATTAGCAGCTAGCTGTGAAATGAAGTAAATTCTCTGTTGTCCAATCGTCCAGAAGCATCTTCACAGCATCTTCTTCCTCTTTTTACTCTTGTTGCTCTCCCCCCAAACACATCTGGTCAATAAGCAAACTGAATATTCTCACATGGCTTTTAGTGATGCATTTTGGTTCACTTACAGTTCATTTGGATTTTTCTATATGTGAAAGCAAACCAATCCTCAGGGAAAAGCTACAAGTTTAGAAACTCATCAACTGATCTTTTTGTTCCGTAGTATTCACAAAGTCACAGTGATCTTTCGAAAGTTTCAAACCTTCAAATGAAATGCTTTGATTTTTTAAAGTTGGGTCATTATGAATACACATAATAATACAATGATTAAAATGCATATATATATATATATATATATATATATATATATATATATATATATATATATATATATATATATATATATATATATATATATATATATATTATACACATGCTGTAAAGATAGGCTGGAGGCAGCATTTGTGTGTTCAAATTGTTTTATCTGCCTGTCATTGGTTTGAATGCAGTGGCCACAGATAAGAAGAGAGGTGTATTTTCAAAGGAAAAAACTGCAGTGGAGTGTGTCTTTGTGTGTTTGTCTGTTTGTGTCTGATTCTAGCCTTTAATGCTGCGCTCTGAAAACTAAAACTGACTGTGTGCGTCTTTGTTCATGTCCCACACTGACTTCCGTTTTGATCTGTGCCGTTTTCACTCTTTTGTCATGTTGAGCTGAACAACATGAAAACACACACTCTGCCTCCTGGGAGAGCTTTCTCCTCCTCAGCCCTCTACCTGTTACTTAGTCTTTTGTATTCACACACACAAACACACACATATGCACATGCACGCTAACGCCACTGCCACGCTTACCGTTTTTTAATCTGTTGCCTTTTCATACACACTCTAACACACATACACAGTGCTTACCTTTCCAATACACTGGACTTATTTCAACACGACTCAGATTTTTCCCTTCCCTTCATACTGCTGCATTGCTTCTGCTATTGAGTGGATGTGGGAGAGGGTAGAAGCTATGAATGTCAGCGTGTGTGTCTGGGGGATATTTCACATTGCCTTTTATTTCGAATCAAAAGAGAGCTGGGGGAGTGAAGCAACACTTTTCTTTCATGAGAGAGACAGAGTGTTTTCCGAACTCCCACCGAGGCAGACAAGAAAAAAAGAAAAAGAGATGAGGAGAGAGATAGGAAATGAGCAAAGGAGAAACGGAGGTAGAAAGAGACGTAGAGCGAGTGGGAGGGAGACAAAAAGTGGAGTATGATGAGAAAAGGGAAAGAGAGATGGAGAGGCGAGAAAGTTTAAGAAGTGGAGAGAAATTTGTAAAAGATGGATAAAAGGAACTTGAAGAAGAAGGAGAGGTATTAAAAGCACGAGGAAGAGAAAAGATTTTTTTTTATAGATCACTGGATTGCAGATGATACCAGAAAGAAATTGGTAATTGAAATGGAAATAGAAATTTCTGACAGTATGTGATCCATGCTTACAGCGTCCACAGGGGCAGAAAACACATTTAAGTGAGGGGGCACAGGGTGGACAGAGAGAAATGACACAAAGTGTAAAAGATTGGATAGCAAAGAAGACAGCAGAGCGTAAAAGATGAAGGAAAAGAAGGAGGGGAGACGGCTATGGCAGCATAGTGAAAAATTAGGGAGATGGATGAGAATAACACGGACGAGGAGCTATAGGGGGAAAAAATGGAGAGGCATCTATGAGAGAGTGGGATAGAGCAGTGAAAGAGGGAGTGAAGGAAATCAGATGGATTCTGGGCAGTCATTGTTGTGCTTTTCCTGCGTAGGCGTCGGGTGTTACAGTGTCTTGACAATACCCCGGAGCTATTGGGAAGAGGAAAAGAAGGAATACAACAACTAAACAGGGACGAATTGATTCCCAAACTCTCCAGATATCTCCTGACTAAGTTTGTGCTGCTGCTCATTTTTCCATCCTGCCATTATCCATCCCCCCATATGCTCCTTTGCAGCTTTGAATTGGGTTCCCTGAATATCTGTGGATTGCTCACACAGGCAGGAGGTAGGCCTGAGGTTTTGACCGAGTCGGAAAACTTTCTGTTTCCATTGAGGGAGAAACTCAAAAGATCTGAGTCAGGTGTGATCTCTGAAGCACTGTGCTGTTTCTTCAGGGTAGGTGGAGCACAGTATGCCCATCACAAAGCGCATAAGCTGCATCTTTATCATGATTGAGCATCTTCGCCTCCTTCACCAGTGAGGTTTTCATAGTACGTGTAACCTCAGGCTAACCTTTCTCTAAACTCCACATTTAACCTCGGGATAAGTCATACTTGACACTTTAAAGGCAGGTTACCGCTGCTTTTTACCCAAGCTGTGTAAAAAGGTTCACACTACCTTTGTGGTGTCAACTCCAGACCTACAGCACTAAGATACTGCATCAGCAGGGGTCGTACTATTCAGCTGAGTACTGAATCCCCAGGGTTAGCCCGGGGTTTTAAATGAAACCATGACACCTTATATGTTAAACCCAGTGGGTTAGAGTCAAGGATTAAAGAATTTTAGATTAAAAACAGGATTTTGTTTGGACTTTGCTGATTGGCCTTTTTCACAGAGGATCTTCAGGTATATCTAATAAAACTAGTGAATCTCCTGCACCCAAGTTTGTCCTGTAACACGACCCTTTCAACCCAGTTTTACCACCTATTTTCTTTTCTTACTGTTACATGTTAAAATTCTTTGTGGAAAAGTATCAATGAACTTAGATTTATAGTCTCTTGTCCCAGTCTTGCCAATGCTACTTCGCTGCGTGCACCACTTTGCCCCTCCACCGAGCACATGCATGGTGACCTTGAGGAAACAAACTAAAGGAGAAACCAGCACAACGGCAAATTACTGCAGTGCTGTAACCACACTGCATTGAAATTAAATAAAGGTCACACACCTTCTAACTACATAGAAAAAATGTCTAATTTCTTTCTTTTTTAATCAAATTTTTGGGGTTGACAAACAAATCTTTGCACATCTATAACAGTGCCTGCCAAGCCAAAGGAAGGGGAAACATTCACAGGTCAATTTCAGGTTTAGGCAAGATTGTTTAGCTGTCTGCCATCATCATTTACAGTGGCCCTCAGAGGTCAAATCCATTTCAATTCAAGAAAACACCAGCAAACAGAAAAAAGCTGCAAAAACGCACAAAACAAAATAAAAGTAGAATAAAAGATAACCAAACTGTCTTTGGGGAGCCAATAATGTGACGGAACAGCTGCAAAAGTAATAAGCTAACAGTAAACGGCTAATAGCAACCAAATATGTATCTGTAGTATTACATGAATTGTGATACTTTGTATCTTTTTCTCTCTCACACCACAGATGATCCATCTGTGCTTTTGCAGCGTTTATCTGTTTGCTGGTGACTCATTAACGGAGCCTTCTGAATAAATTTGTGTTTTAAGAGAAGCGCCCCACATTTTTACCAACTAGCATTAGCATTTAAAATGCTACACTCTGATTCATACCTCTCAAAACTATTTCCCATCAGCCTTCTGCAGATATCAAAGACCTTCTAATTTGAGCTTTAACAAACTTTTCTGTGAACTTTTGTAAAATGAGTTTAAAGTGGGAATAGAAAAATTTTCACCTTACTAGCAAATGGGTAAGCTTCTTTGTACCTGCCATCCACTCAGATGTCTGTCTGGGGAATCCAATACATTTAAGCTTTAAATTCAAACTGCATGCTCCACAGACTGAATTGTGTGTGTCTGTTGTTCTATTTATTTATTTATTGAATTACATTATTTCTTTTACCCTTTATAGTATTAAATGGTGCTTTTAAAAAAGACTACCATCTGAGCATGAAGAGATGCAGGTTGTGGTGATAAAAAGTAGAAAAAAACAGACGCATTGCCACTAACTGAAGTAATTGAATGCTTTTTTAAAGCTTTTACTTCTCTAATCACTTTTCCCAAGGTGACATATATAGCAAGGAAATTATAGTTCTTACCTTTACTTGTACAAAACTCAGCTGAAGCTCTGTTTTTCTATTCATAAAAAATGTAATATTTCTTGCCGCGAGCATTCATTTCTTTGAAAAACATGCTAAGCTTACAGTGCTGACAGGGATGTGCAACAGTCATTAACCCTGAAAACAGGAAAAAGACCTCAGCGGTACAAAGACAAGTTCCCAGTACACCTTAAAGGCAGAGATAACAGCTGACTAAAAGAGCGGATATCTGATCCTCCTTACAAAGTGAAAGAAAAGACTCAGAAGCGATAAAGACAGATGCACATTATGCAGATTTAGTAAGATATACTACACCTCGGAGAGCTGGGACATGCAAAGAGAAGATGACAAAAAGAGAGAAATTGGCATGGCTGCAGACTAAATAAATTTGTGAAAAGATAAAATGGGAAGAGATGGCTTAAGTAGAAATTTAATCTCTTGGTTGTGGGGAAGCAGTTTGTATGTTAGATAGAGGAAATCTGAGAAACAGAAGAGGAGGGTAGGTGATGCAGTAGGCAGAGGAGAGATTAGTTTTGGGTGCGATAAAGAAGATATGCATGTTACACGGAGAAATTCAATCCAGTAGGCAGAGATGGAAACCAGAGCACACACTAAGAACAAATAGGCAATGTTTAAGCTTGTGAAGAATAATCTAAATATATATGGAAGTTTTAGCTTTTTGTAGGAAGTGGAGAAGGTTTAGAGAGAAAAAGAAATGGGATGAGGAGTGAGTGACTAAGAAAGAATGGGTTGCAGCAGGACTGAAGTTCAGGCTATGAGACTAATTTAGTTTGAATTAGAAAAGAGAGAGAATAAAGAAAGGGAGAATGAAGAGGGAGGGAATTAGTTTGGGGAATGAAATGAAGAGTTGAGCATTTAATGCAGAAGAAGAGTGCATGAAATTAATGTGTGTGAGACAAACTGGAAAATATAGAGGATATATAGAACAGATATGAACTAAAGCAAATAATGAATATGGAACACCTCAAGCAGGAGAAAGAAAATTTGAGAAGTGAAGTTGCAGTTTTTTGTAGCAGTAACCTTTAGAGCAGGCGTGCATGGTGCACATCTATCCTGCTGTATCATTGAAAGGAAATCAGTAATTCTCCTTAAATCACTTTGACAGAGCGCTTCATACAAAGAGAAAGAATCTGTAATGTTGCACATTTTGAGGCTCAAGAACATTAACAATGTGCATTAATTATCTTTGCTCATAGTGACCACTCTACTTATTTGGTTTCTTGGTTTTAATCACACCGTTAATTGACACTTACTTATCTTACTTAACTTAATTAACCACTTTTATACACCGGTATAAATGCTGTTCCAATACTAGAATTTCAAATGAAATAGTAAACTACTCATTACATTATAAAAATATTTTAAAGCTGTATTTTGTTTTAAACATGAAAGTGAAAACAATATAAACATTTACATCAATGATGGCACTGCTTTCGTTTTCTGATTTAGTGTAAGGTCGTCTGCCTTTGTTTCTCTCTAGTTAAACATATTTCTCAGCTTCAAATTCAATATCAGTTTTAGACACCAAGATGGACCTTTGTTGCTGTTTATGTGAACAGTTTGAACAGTTTCTATCCTCTAGGAAATACATTTCAAACTGAAGGATGGCAAGAGCACTAAAAACAGCTGTATGACTGGCCTCCTGAACAGCTGGCGTTCTACTGTCCTATATACCTGCTTACTGTATCACATATGCTGGGGGAGAAAGAGCAAAAAGAGGGTTTGGTGAAGAAGACCTAATCTAACCAGAATGCAAACTGAATTAACAATAGAGCTCACAAAAACAGTACACAAATTAAAATTTGATCAAAAGTCTGGTGTGAATTTTAAACCAACAATCTGTGGATTATTTTCTGAGGGGAACATTTAAGTAAAGCAGAAAAGATATTCACCTAACTCACTATACTCCCAAAGACAGAAGAGAATCAAAGTTAGCACAGACAACTAAAAAGCAATCCAAATGAAAACTAAATTAGTTTTAAAAAGATAAGACGCGACGTCAGACCTGACAAGGAAAACGAATTAAGCGTCAAAGACGAGGAGCTTTAACGATAAGACAAAGACAATATTTGAGGAAAAAACTGATGAGAGGTTGTAAAAGGTGGAATTAAGATCATTTACCACAACGGGGAACAAAAAAGGCGTGGTGGTGAGTATTCTATAGAAAGATGGAGTTAAGAGAAAGAATAAAAGATAAAGAGGAGTTTAAAAAAGTTTCTGGAGAGGGTTAAACTGGGAGAGTATGTGGGAGAAGATAGATTTGAGTTTTGTGGGGAAGATAAAACCAGGCCGGATGGGTGAGAGTGCAGGAGAGGGAGATAATGGCATAAGATAGATTATTCAGAGAGTCACATGTGTTTTAGAGGTCATTAATAGAATAAAAGTGTAAGTGTGTGTGTGTGTGTGTGTGTGTGTGTGTAAGTCAGAGGTAACAAAGAATAAAGTGTTTGCCAGAGCAATAAGACAAGTTGGTTTCAGGAAAGAGCACAGATAGCACGGGAGGAAATAAAGGAAATAGAAACATATAAATACATAACATAATAGAGTAGGTGTAATGGAAATATGTGCATTAAATGGGGAAAAAAAACACACTGCAGGGGATGTGATATGTGGAATCGACTAGGCTAAATGCATTAAACAGTGTGAGAGGAAGGAAAAAGGAGGCTAAATTAGTTTTAGGAAGATAAGTTGGGGAGCAGGAGGTAAGAGGAGGAAGTTCACATATCTTGGTTCCTCTCTGGTTTTATACATGTATATAAATAGTTGGGATTTCTTCATGTACCCATAAATGCATGGTTGACAGCTGTAATTCAAAATCATGTTTGGTGATTCGGGCGTTTGCTTACTCTGTAAAGCGAGTGTGTATAGCGCTGGTATTTTTAGGATCCTCTGAGTTTGTTGCCTGATCTGTTTGTACCGTCAGTTTCTTTACATCACAGACCTTCACTTCAGTGGTCCATGCAAAAGTCTAGAAGCAATTATGTGGTTTAATGAATCAGTCTCACCATTAGGTACACTGAACATTTTCTACTTCACTACATGAAACTGATTTAGGTTAAAGCTAAATTTAATCTTGTATAAATCTTATATTTTTGCAGGTTCTTTACCTCACAAAATAAAGTGCCTAAAACAATTTCAAATATAGCTGCAGCTATAACATTTACTTTAATATACAAATAGTTGTTATGGCATATTAAAAATTGTGATAATTTGTCCAGTTGCTTTTGAGCCCTGGAAATTGGGGTTTGTATATAGAAATGACTGTAATTCTTAAACTGTTAATACAATACCATGTTAAAACCAATGAATTCATGTTGAAAGTCTGCAGTTCACAATTTGATTGTTTCATTTAACACCTAGTGCAGCTATAAAAAAGAGGAAAATAAACATAATTGTTCAAGTTCTACTTTACAGTACTACATTTATTTATGTTCGGAAATATATAACTTTGTGAAATATGACTTATTTGGGCAGCACGGTGGTTAGCACTGTTGCCTCACAGCAAGAAGGTCCTGAGTTCAATTCCACGATCAGGCCGGGGTCTTTCTGTGTGGAGTTTGCACGTTTTCCCCGTGTGGCTTCTTTTCGGATACTCTGGCTTCCTCCCACAGTCCAAAGACATGCAGTTAGTGGGGACAGGTCAATTGAAAAATTCTGAATTGCCCGTGTGAATGGTTGTCTGTGTCTGTGTGTTAGCCCTGTGACAGACTAGCGACCTGTCCAGGGTGTACCCTGCCTCTAACCCTAAGACAGCTGGGATAGGCTCCAGCCCCCCTGTTACCCTGAAAAGGATAAGCAGAAAAGAATGGATGGATGGATTTGAATACATTAATTATCTATTTGTTTTTTAGTAATTACTCTCTCAGCTTTAGCTTTCTGAAAGTGTTTTAAAAGTGGATCATAGAAATAAGGACTAAAAAAACTGATGTTACACAAAGCAGTCAAAATCACTCTATGCATCCCTAATAACTACTACATTAATTCATAAAATAACTCATCTGTGCGGCAGTCATAACAAAAGTTACAGTTTCTGTTTACACAGTGATATTTTGATGGTTATTTAAACTCATTCAGATGAGGACGGGAGGGTGCAGAGTCGTAGAAATTATGTATGGCGCAATAAAATGGAGGAATAGAAAATGAAAAAGAGGGCGAACAGAAGAATAAGCAAGAAAAAGCCTAGAGGCTGAAGAGAGAAGGTTAAAGAGAATCAAAAATCAATGTGGGAAGTGATTGTTATCAATGTCCGTCATCTGATCTAATGAAAAAGGAAGAAACAGAGGGGCAAGAGAGAGTTGTGACAGAGATGGCAGCAGATGAAAGTTGAAATGGGAACACTGAAAAAGACCGAACACGTGAAGGAAAAAGGGGAGCAAACAAAAGAGGACAAATGCTCAAGAGTTAAAATTTTCTTTAAAAAAAAAGCTTTGAAAGGGAATACATGTGTATGGGAGGGAAATACAGCTCACAAGAAACAGAAATAAGTCAATACCAAGTAAATTAATAAACAATATAGGGCAGAGGAAGAGAAATACAAAAGCATGAAGAAAAAAAGTGCCTGAACAAAGGAAAAAAGAGAAATTTAGAGACTGAAGAGGAGGAGAGAAAATATGGGAGAGGGAGGAAGTATAAAAAGTGCAAATCGAAGTTGTTAAGTAAGGAACAAACAAAATGTTTTCACAAATCAAACCAAATGTGTTGAATGGCTGTTTTTTGAAGGGCTGAGGACGAAATCCAGCCCAAAAATCAGTGTGTGTGGAGTTAAGTTCAAGAAATAAGCGCAGAAGACTGATTTTCATCTCAGCTTGAGGCTAACGGCTCGAGGCTACATTAGAAGTGCAGCTGGTGGAGTTGAATTCTGGGTAATATAGGGACCAATTTTTCTTTCCTTTTCCCAAGAAGCGGACGATATCTCCCTCATCTATTGTGAGCCTGCAGTGTTAAATTGGTGGAGCACTCTTCTCAGCAGAGGCACACGCTGCAGCGATATCACACAAACAAATCTTGAGCTGCATGAAATGCGGTGAATAATCGAACAAATAAGATGTTATGATAAAGGCGTACCTTTAGATGACACATCTCGGAAGAATGATGGACTATCAGCGGGCTGAAGTCACCTGATGATGTCATCCTGATTCCCATCCAAGCTTTGATTTCCAGTTTAAGGTCTCAGCAGCGTCTATTGACAGCCATTGACTTACTTATTGATTTTTATTTAAGCTGTAGCTTTAACCTACACCCTTTCTTTTTGCCATATGAGTTGTTTTTTTTAAAAATGGTTTAATTTCTTGTGATATAAATGAAACTAATAAAGAAAAAGATTTTAGAATTTCTTCTTTCAGACCCCACAAATAAGGGTGGGAACTGAAAAATAATACGCTCGGTAATATAGGCTGGAGCCCGTACTTCCATCAGTGAGTCCTGGCTTGCCTATTAGGTTTGGCCCCTTTTATCAAGTTTAAAACTGTAATAATAGTCTTTCAGTTTTGTGTCTCTGTGCAGTGTAAAGCTTTCTATATGTGGTGTTGTTTGCTTTTTTTTCTCATGGCAGCTACATGACCTTTTGTCAGTTTATTCCAAGTAAACACATCATGATAAAATCCATTACTTCTTATACATGAAAAAGTTTTTTTTCTAAGAATCCATCCCTATTGAGTTATTATTTAAAATACAGCTTGTAAGATAATTCATAAAGAGTATCAGCTTAATGGAAGCTATTGCTGTTTAATGTCAGATTCATGTAAAACATCACAAATTGGATCATATATTTTACTAAATGAGGAATTTTTCCTGTGGGTTGTACACTATAGGTAAATAAACACCAAAAATAAAGGAGCACAAGCAAGACCTATAGAGGTGATACAAGAGGAAGAAGAAGGGGGAGACAACTGGGAGCACGCTGGCCTCGAGGGATGCACCATGTGTTGAGGTGGAGGAGGAGGGTTATGGGGTGGGCGATTGGGCGGAGCGAACTAAGATGCCGGCGGTGGTTGAAGAATACTGGCTTTGATGAATAAAACATCTGAATGAATGAAGGGGTGGTGTGAATGCATTAAGCCTGGCATAGAGGGGGGAGAGGAAAAAAAGAAGATGGTATAAGATGAAGGGAGGAAGGAGAAAGGAAGAGCAAAGCGTGGGATGTTTTATATATAGAGATATAAGGTGGAAGTTAGAAAAAGGAAGGAAGAAACAAAGGGTGAGGAGAGGATGCAGGGAGGGGAGGAAACAACGAGGTGATTGAAAATAGTGCTCGATCTCAAACAACAAAGGGAGCGTGGAAGCTCAGACTGAAGTTTTCAGACTTGAATATTTTTTTCTCTGAATTGTTTTGAGCTGGTTTGTTTGTGAGTAAATGGCAGAAATGGACTTTTAAAAAATACAATAAGATATAAAAAAGTGTGTCTATTTAGAAGATAAAATAGAAAAATGGGCCTAACTATCAAAAGTGAAATTACACATTGTGCAAAAGGATCCTATTAAAACCCGTCCCTGTGATTCTAACTTCTAAAACATGAAGATTTGCTGCGTTTCTCTGATTCATTTCATTGTACATGTAATTTTCAAGCTTTCACTTTGACCTCTGTTTTCTTGTCATGTTATTAATTTAAAAAAGAAGAAGAAAGAGTTGCATCCCTGCTCGGTGCAGCTGCAGCGGGTTGGCGTGTATTACCTTCTTAAAATGTAAATAACAAAGCAGGAAATGCACTTGTTACTTTTTAGTGGTGGGATATTTTCATGATGCAGAGTTTTGTCTGTGTGTGATTCTTTGTTTGGCTGGGTGTATGTATTAAGGTAGCAGTGTCTTATTTGTGTGGGCGTGTGCATTTCCATTCTTGTCTGCTCATTAAAAACCATCTGTCCATGTTCGCAAAGTGTTTGTGGGGAATTTTAAGTGCTATCTTGCTATCGGACACCCACGTTTTTAGCAATCGCTTGACCTTTCTGTCTTTGTGTGAGTTAAATCGCAGAGCCAAATGAGGAATTACAAACTCTCTGTCCTGCCTTCTGTGTGTGTGTGTGTGCGTGCGTGGTCAAAAGACCATTGTTGAGTCAGTCTGAGATCACATCTGCTCTGCTTTACTTCTTGTAATTCCAGTGTGTGTGTATGTGTGTGTTACTTTTGGTACTGTAAAAATGTGTCCAAAGGTTGTTTTTATTTTCTCGTCAGTCTTCCGTCACTTTTACTTTCAGTTAGTCAGCTTGGTGTGCATAACGAATCAGCATGTGCCTGTGTTGTGTGTGTGTGTGTGTGTGTGTGTTTGCAGGTGTCTATAAGTCTCACTGCCTGCATAATTCATGAGCATTAATGTCTATTTATTTATTTTAATATTAATGAGAGGGTCTGTACGGGTGAGTGGGTGCAACACACAAAAGCAGGGAAATGGTGCTGCGTTAGTGAGTGTGTGTTGTGTTGTGTGTCTGTGGGGTGTCTCAGTTTAATTGGTTCCCTGTTGTGTGCGCTTACATTGAAGTATACGTTTCACGTGAAATCGGAGAGAGGATGAGAGAAGCTTAAACAAGGGCAGACACGTGATAATTTGAATGTCCTTGGGCTGTTGTAAAATGGGCTGGGTGTTTGACTGGGCATCTCACTCTGTGTGTGTGTGTGTGTGTGTGTGTGTGTGTGTGTGTGTGTGTGTGTGTGTGTGTGTGTGTGTGTCCATCCTCAGGCTGATTTGATAGTGTGTGAGAGAGTATGTTTGTCAGCCAAAACCAGCAGATATCGGCTGCCTGGTGGCACATGGGGGAAGGTGTTGTGGGAAAACGGGTTGGATGAAATGAAAAAGATGTTAAAATGACTGATAGGGAAGTTATCGTTTGGATTTGAAGTCAAGGCGAAAAAGTGCATGCAGTGGAGGACAGGTGGATGCTGGAGAGGCGGAGGAAAGGACTAATGGCAGGGGAGAGGTGACATATTTAGCAAATTATATCACTAATTCTTTTGCGAGCTTAAAATGCTTAATCACTGTTCCTTTGTTATAGAGTTTGTCATTCAGTTTACGTGGTGTGCGTCACACGTAGTCAGTATCAGTGTGTATCGAGTCTGACTGACTTTTACAGCTTCTCCTGTCTTTGTGTCACTGACTGGCAGTGCATTTGTGTGTGTGGTCATGACTCACCCTCAAATTCCTGTGTGTTTGTGCGTGATGTGTGTCAGATATTATTTGTATCTGCTGAAAGGTGAGGATGTTTATTGACTTACACACGCACGATTTATTGTTGTTGTGCTTTTAGTTGTGTGTGTGCGATAATGCTAAGATGTGAGAAGTCTGCCAGTGGGTATGCTGGCACAAACTAAAAGCAGTGCAAACATAGTGCCAACAGAGACAGTTACACGATAAAACCCGACAGCCTCGAGGGCAGGAGCAATGATCCATGTGTGTTTGCACGTTTGTGTGTGTGTCCGTGTGTGCGTGTGACACAGAGAAAAAGAGAATCGAAGAAAGGAAATGAAATTGAGTGTGTGTGTTTATGTGTTAAAAATAATGAATTGCGTTTTGTTTATTTGGTATCTTCCTGGGGTTGTCTGTGTGTGTGTGTGTGTGTGTGTGTGTGTGTGTGTGTGTGTGTGTGTGTGTGTGTGTGTGTGTGTTTGAAACCATCCCCAGGTTCTAAAGTTGGTCCTCAAGGAGCCATCTATCTTAAGGCTAGTTTCAAACCCTGTCTGCTCTGGTGATGTGGAGGCCACTGGGTGTGGGTGTTTTTTGCGTGTAGCTGCTAAATGTCAGACAATGTGTGTGTCCAAATATGCTCCAGGAAAGGTGAAAACCATGAAAGAGAGAGCGTATTCCTTCATACCTTTTTATGTGGTTGACTGAATATGTGCCTCTGTGTGTGTGTGTGTGTGTATGTGTGTGTGCTGTGTGGGTGTTTATGCCTCTTGAGACACTCTAGACTGGAGCTTCTTTGACTGGCAGCCAAATCTGTTTATTCTCGTCTGTAGATTTGCTCATGTTGTTTTTGTTATTCAGAAAATCCCCCCTGCCCTCCTCAACCCCCTTTTCTATCATAAATTCCAAATGTTATACAGAGTCTTATTGTTGACAGGTGAAATCTTGCAGCTGTAATTTTGTTGTTTTTAAAAAAAAAAAAACATGCAGTTTGTGTTTGTTTGAGTGATGGTAAATGTTAGTTCCTGCGCAACAGTTACTCTTACTACTGCTTCTCAGGAATCAGCACCCTGCCGTTCCCATCGGCTAATCAGGGAATGATTTACATCAAAAGCGCTTGATGAATGTGGTTGAATGCTTGATAGGAAAGGAAATCTGCCACTGCCACTTACACTTTTAACATGGGAAAAAGACCTGTTGCTTTACAGGAAAGGTAATTTTCATGAGCTTCATTGTACCACCTGTAGAGAGACATTTCTCAGGCGACATATATATAAGTCCTGTGCCGAGGGTAATGAACCTGCACAAACCAGCAGCGGTGAGCGTGAAAGCTACGTTTCTCTGATTCATTTCACTGTCAATCATATATGATGATGATCAGAGCTTAATGTACAATGTTATCCTAATTTAAATTATATGCCCTTTAAGTATTTATTATTGCCTGTGCCCCTTTGCAGAATTAAAATCTGAGGGTTCCTAAAACAGGAACTTCATGTAATTTACTTTTTCTAAACTCTTTCTTCAGAAACCTTTTTTATTTCAGTTTATAATATCCCCAATGTTTCTTTTGTATTCAAGTCAGGTTACATACTTGGACAGCTAATATTTTTTTCTTCCTTAAGAAACTCTTGTGTGACTTTGGCAGTGTGCTTTGGATGATTGCTGTGATGGAAAAATTCAGTCAGGCTTCTGGAGGCTGTAGAAGAGAAGGCGTCTTCTCAGACAGTATTTTGGTATATCCACAGGCGCTGACTAAAAATGCCAGTTTGCAATCATTTTAGCCTATTATTGCACTACTACCTCTGTGCAGTCACTGCAGTAGTCCTAACCAGGCTCACACTTAACATGCTGGACCCCGTGATAGCCAGAGGAATACACCACACGTTTGAGTTAATGTAATGAAAAAGTGTGATACCATTAACCACAAGGCCTCTTGTTAGCTGCTTTAGTAAAAAATTTAAAGTTGTAATTTTATGCTGAAGAGCAGTAAAGTTTAGCTGCAGTACAGTGATGTTGTTGTTATGCATCATTGTTGTTTCTACTGTATATTAGGCCCTGTATTTTCTTACTCAGGAGGCAATTTATGGAAAAAAAAATAGAAAAAACATGTTTTTCCCGAGTTCACCAGCAGACTTTCAGACCTTGAGAGTCAATAAATATCTGAAATGACTTGGCACACTAATGTGTCACAGCACTCTTCCCTCCCCAGCGGGGGTAAAAAAATTTTTAGCAGAGGCAGGAACATGCAGACCGGAGTGGGAGGAGTGGGAAGAGCATTTCCCTCAGCCAATCACACCCTGGTCTCACTGAAATATTTATTTTGATTATTCATAATGATATACACTTACCAACCACTTTATTAGGTACACTTTGCCAAGACTGGGTTGGATCTCCTTTTGCCTTCAGAACTGCCATTATTCTTCATGGCATAGACTCAACAAGGTGCTGGAAAATTACACATATTTTGTTCCATACTGACTAGATAGCATCGCAGTTGATTTGAGCTTTGCCACAGGATATATAAAATTGCAGCAGATCAGCAGTTTCTAAAATACTCAGAACAGCCAGTCTGGAGCCAACAACCACGCCAGACTCACTTTCTTCCCCGTTCTGATGCTCAGTTTGAGCTTCAACAAGTCGTCTTGAACCAAGTCTACATGCATAAATGCGCTGAGTTGCTGAGTAGATATTTGCGTTTACGAACATGTGCCAAATCTGCCTATTTAACCCTGTAAAGCCTAATGATTGCCAGACATTTGTTTTTAAACTGAGGTGTTTATTGCTACATTTGAGTAGTTTATTGCCTAAAAATGCATTGTGCAATTTATTTTTGATGTTTGGCATTACAGGGTTGTAGAGAGTTTGCGCATGTCTCACTATATGTTTCAGCCTCTTTTGGAGTTAGATTGAATATAAGACATTGTTACTTTAGTGCTTAGCCCCCGAATTCTAAAAGGTCAGGTCAAAATATTGGTGATTTTTAAAAAAACTCAAGTGGTGTTGCTAGAAACTCTCCTGCTTTTCCAATAATATTACAGCTACCTGTCAACATTGATGAGACAAACACAGCCCACCCTGTCTCTAGCGAATGCATTAAAAGGTGATGATACAGCACTATGAAGCAAATCTCTTTAATCAAACTCAGACTCTAACTTCACTGTAACACACTGACTATGCATAAATTCTAAAACTATCTGAAAGTTTGTGTTTTATGTGCGGTCTGTATGAGTAATTTTGAACATTTTCTCACTTAAACCATGAGGGAGTAAAGCAAGGGAGTAAACTGAAAACAGAAAACAGCTTAGTATAAATGAACAGGAAGTGCATTTTTGATTTTACTGTGGGAGAATAAAACAAGCTGTATTCACACAAAATATTGCTGTAATACTTACAGCATGTTGAGAAAAACTTAAACCGTGGCGCATATTTCCCGCTCATTATCCCCACCATGCTCAGATCGGTAAATTATTTAAAGTGTTTTATTTCAACTTTAATCAGGGATTTGTTGCACTGGAGGTTTAGTGGATTTTTCAGTTGTGCTCTGCTGCTCTGAACATTGTTTTGTCGCACAGCACCTGTGTGTTTTGACAGACCTGCCAATGGGAGCAGTGAGGTCAGATCCCGTGAATATTAATTGCCTGTGAAACACGCTTTGAAATGGCAAAAGTGGCAGGATACTGATGGGAATTTATTTATTTATTTGTTTATTTGATGTTAGCCTTTTAAATTGGTGCAGAAAACAATGGTGGAAATGTTCATAAATACCAAGAATGTTTATTTTTATCAGAATCTGTTGCATTGATATTTCTGCATATATACAGAAACTTTGAGCGAAAGTTAGACTAACTACTGAGAGATTTACGGCTTTTATGGTCGCTTTGGTTGGCTAACACTAACATTGTGGGGTTTTTTTCTGTTTCAGGTGATCGTTGTGAGTTTGACCACCGGCAGGGCAGGTGCATGCCAGGTGTGTGTCGTAACGGAGGGACGTGCCGGGAGCTTTCGGGTGGGGGTTTCCGATGCGAGTGCCCGGCAGGAGCCTATGAGCGACCGTACTGCACCGTCACCGCTCGGTCCTTCCCACCCAAGTCCTTTGTCATGTTCCGGGGGCTCAGACAGAGATTTCACCTCTCCATCTCGTTAACGTGAGTAGTCTTGAGTAAACATTCTGTCATTTCCTTTCCTCTCTTCTTCTCTATTATTTTTTTGTCTCTTCTTTCAGCTTCCATCAGATATAGCAGGATGGATCATTCTCTGATTTCCTCTTATAGTGTCTCCACTTTTCTTTAAGCTGTTTTTTAAAATTATATCATCTCCATCTTGGAGAGTGATCCTTTTATTTATGGCTTCCCTGTATCCTCCCTCTACCTCGCTTCTTTAAAAGCATTGCTTCTCCATTTAATCCCATCTGCTGTGCTTTGCTGTCTTTCTTTCTCTTCTATGTTCTTATCTTCCATCTGACTATCCTGCTGCAAAAAGCTCTGAAAGGAAATGACTTCATGGTTGGAACCAACTCAGAAAAAAACATGCTTCTTAGTCAGTAGGGCTATTAATTTAAAGTGCCCAATTAATAACTAAAACCAGAGACTGTATATGAAAGAAGGCCATGGCACCATGATGTCACGTTCCCACTTTTGAAACTTTGAGTTTAGCATTACGGCTTGATTTTTTGGGGAAGAAGTGACTATGTATGAATGAGAAGGTAAAATGTTAAGTAAGCAGCTAATGTTAGCACAGCATATCAGGACAAAGACCACCTCATCAAGCATGATGGTACAGGGCTGATGAATTGAGTTTTGTTCATGTGAGGTTATATTTGAGCCCTGGTTAGGACCAGAATATTTTTTTAATATGTCCTGATATGTAAACACAACTTTCAGCTGCTCCCTCATCGTGAGTCATCACAGCGGGTAACTGCATGTTTGGTTTTTACAATAGATACCTTTCCTCACACAACCCCCAAGAGATTTGTGTCTCCTCCTTAGGTTAAAAAAGGGAATCTTTTGCTTGTTAGGGTAGGCTGACGTGTAGTCCACCACAGTGGAGCCACATGATGTCCTGGCATGTTTTACCTTACCAGGCACAGACTGTGTACATTCTTTTAATCATGCATGTACAAATGTGTATGGGGCACATTTGCCGCAAGATTTTGGCCAAGGTTTCAAGAATCTCACAGCATTTCTACACAAGTCATCATAATTTTTTTATTTACTAAGATTGTAAATTAAACCGTGGCACTGACTTTACCTACAAGAGAATTTTTGCAAATCTTTCCATTTTGCTTGGCTCGCTTGCAGCATGTTTTTATTTGAGTTAACACTTTCTGCCTGAGCATATATGTAATGCTAATGTTGTGGCAGAGGTCAGTGACTCCTTTTACCCATCCAAAATCATTTTTCAGTTGCTGCTTGCCTCTAGACATACAAAGCCCACAAGAGAATTGAAGTGGTGCTTAAGAGTGGTCAGGCAGGGTTATGGGATGGATGGTTGCCATGGGTGATGTCGTCTAATGATAGTTGCTAGGGTGATGTTGCCCATGGGGTTGTTGCTAAGCTGATGTGGCTACCATGGAGTAGTTGCCGTGAGACATTGCGGTCACTGTATTGCTTGCTAAATGAGCATTATTGGTGCATAAAAGCACTACATGTGGTTTCTTCTGTTGATTTGTGGTCACCATTAGTTAAGTTAAGGAATGAAGCATGAAGGGCATGTTTTCTTTTTTTTCAGAGAAGCTTGCTTTATGAGCATTTAGCAGGTATCGTGTTAACATTTCTCTGTGTGTTGTTGTTGGTTTAAAAGAGTCCCACGCTGGGTGGAAAAATCTGTGTATAGAAAGGAGTTAATCTTCCATTTTCTTTCAGTAATTTTAATCATGGACTTCTTGAGAAAATAATGTGTGGTCTTTTTCAGCACCATGCTTTCACATTCGTTCAAACCCAGTCAGATCTGTGAGTTTTGTTCTTAGTGTGTAGTTCTGCTTTATGGCAGCACCAAGCAGCAAGACTGAAAAATGAAGCCGGCAAAGTGCCAAAAAACTGCAGTTCCTTGAGTTGCCACTGGAGTCTGAGAACTTTAAAACTTGGTACAAAAAGCAGCTTTGGTTTCTAGTTAAAATCCCCCTTGATGATTTTTTTATTTTATTTAGAATGGTCTTTTATTAGTTTTTGTTAAACTGTAATAAGTCTTAAATCATTGGGTGTAGTCACATTTTAAATGGAATTAAATTCAAATAAATAACATGGTTTGCTTTGTGCACAGTGGTACCACAGTGCCAGAGGTCTGTGCTCCAGTTTTCATGAAGAAAATTCCAGTATTTTATTAACATGTTACTAAATAGCAGTAACCGTTTACAACTGGTGGGGAAATAATTACTTGGTGGTTGCCATCTGGTCTCATATTTCCATTAGCTGAGAACTTACGGCTTCATACTGCCATCCAAATATGTTTACTTTTGGCTCCATGTGAATAATATGGCAGCTTCCTACATGCTAATCCTGAAGCTTCAAGGGAAAGACTAACAAGCTAATGTGTGACATCACATTGGCTACGTCCATCTTTTATGTACAGTATAGGAGGGACATAAACTATATGGAAAACAAATTATTATGAAAATAGATAAACATGTTTTAAATTTACCGGTAAGCTCCTGTTTCATGTGTTAATTGAGGGCAAAATAGACTTCCCTCCACAAGATGCCTTTTTTTTAGATTTCTATAGATCTAACTACATATGAAAGCATAAGCGACAATATGACTCTGCTCTCTATGAATATGAAACCACTGCCATGACTTGAGCTCAAGTTTTTAATGCATTTGAAAGGCAGTTGCATGAGAGAGAGTGTGTGCATGTGTGTTTCTGACAGCGTTTGTTTTCTTTTCTTCAGCTCTGCTTGAAATTGACTGCTAAGCTAACCGAGTTTAAGGAATAGAAATGATCATAAACACATGATTCCATCTTGTAGTTTATTGCTTTTGGGAATAAGTCACATCATATTAATTTGTTTAATGCAGTTCTTGGCGGCACGTAATGAATTTCACAAACAGCAATAACACTGACAAAAACAGACCTGCTGAACATATAAAGCATGCTTCTTTGCATTTATTTACTCCTTCGGCTCCTCTGTGTCTCCGCTTGGCTGACTCCACACATTATCTCCAGTTACTCTATCAAAGCTAAGGTTACAATTTTATTATTATTATTATTTTTTAGCTATTTCTGGTGGCACGGATATATTAGATATGCATACTAGATATTTTGGCACAGTGCAGTCGGAGCGACAGCAAATCCATACAAAGAAGGCACATATTTGCTAACCAGAAACCCTGGGTTTATTTTAGACAATGGCAGCGTCCTCAGATTCACCAGAACGGCGATAAGATGCTCTTATTTCCTTACAATTCTATAGTGCAGGAATGATTTCCATTGGAATTTAAATCAGGAAAATAAAATGCAGATATGATAATTTTAACTCAACAAGATAGGAAACAGTAGAAGAATATTTTTCTTCAACAACTTAAAACCGTTTGAAAGGCAGACATTTATAACCATGCTGCTCTAGGGCTTCTTTCCTGTAGCTGAACCTGACCTCCTGCATCTGTGCACTGGATTTATTTGACTGTCTAGCGGAGTTGGGCTGGATCCAATTTGTGACACCACTGAACCTCACTGAAAGTAGAGAAACCTTGAATAAAAATTTCCCTGCAGGTGCTATTTGTCAGCTGCCTACAAATTGCAGTGTACGATTTTACAATTGAGGCGCTTAGTTGAAGGGAATAGTAAAAACAGGCAAACTGTTGTGGTATCATGTTTAAAACAACATCTCAGTACTTTTTAACGTGGACATTTTATGCAGTGAGAATCTTTTCTGTCTTGCCACCAGGACAGAGTATTTCTCATCTGTTCTGTGCAAAATAGACTTTTTATTTGCGTCTGAGCAGCTGAGGGAGAGGAAGACTCCAGCAGTATGGTTTATTAACTCTGGCATAGTCTGAATACCTTTTGTTCTTCCGCACTAGCCAGGAGTCATTTTTGTTCTGCTGTGTCTGAGATAGTTTTTTGTTTCTGTTTCTTCCTGTATCGGAGTGAAAAATATAATTTAAAATGTGTCATATTCTCTCTGCATGCATATAAAAATGTACAGCCATGGTAAAAAGAGAGTACACCCTCTATCAATTCTAAGGTAATAAAAATTCTGATCAGGCTTTAAAATTATTTAAATATAGCTGTTGTGGTCTGGGGTCGTTGTGTTTTGGACTTTCAAATCTTCCTAATTCATTATTGTTTTGTACTTTGAAAGTAGGTTTTTGTTTCTGTCTTTGGTTTTCTTGTCCTTTTGAGTTTTTGAATCCCCATCAGTTTCCTGTTGTATTATTTTATGTATCTGGTATAGTCACAAATTACGTTAGGTTTCTTAGTTCTCTCCCTGTCCTCTTAGCTTCTTTTCTGTGTTTTTGCCTTTAATATCATGTTGAGTCAGTCTTGTCTTTGTGTCAGTTTGCTCTTTTGTATGTGTCAAGCTAATCTGTCTTAATCCTGGTCCTTATATTAGTTACTTCCTGTTTTATTTTGATAGTCACTCATCTCTGTGCTTTATGTTTAGTTTTGCTTCCCTTGTCTCGTTATGCCTAATTTGTTCCTGCTGTGTTTCCCAGCTGACTTCACTCCCCTAATCACTCTCCTGTGTATATATGTGCCGGTCTCCCTTTGTCCTTTGTTGGAGCATCAGCTCATTTTCCCAGTGATTCTGGGTCCTTGTGCTGCCTAATGTCTTTCTAAGTGTCTTCATTGTTTAGAAGTTTTCAGTTCCTTTTGCATTTTCTGCTTACTTTTGGTTTGTGGATCATTCAGCCTAATAAACAGCTCGCCTTTTGTTAAGATTATTTCGTCTCCAAGCACCTACATTTGGGTCCTCAACATAACACTTGGCCTGTTCATCCCACAGACCAGTGTTGGGAAGGTTACTTTTAAAATGTATTCCATTACAGAATACAGATTACATGCCCCAAAATGTATTCTGTAACGTATTCCGTTACGTTACTCAATGACAGTAACGTATTCTGAATACTTTGGATTACTTAATATATTATCATGCTTTTTACAACAACGTGAATGTACTATTGCTGTGTGATTTATTACTATTACTGAAGGTCCGCGACTCCGAACTGTAGTAAAGGGACCTCTGACTAATACGGCGGGGTCCCTGTCGGCTCGTAGCCGAAAAATAGCTTTACTTTGTTGTGTGGGTCAACTTTTCTTGCGAGAGACAGAGAGAGGCGTTGAAAGACTGCTCCAACGGAACTTATTGTTTTGGAGGAAAACACGAACACGGTGTACAGTCGAGTCTTAATAGCTTACTTACAACTGGGCTCGTCAGGCACTCTTCTTGGCTGCAGTGGTTATTATTATATTTACATGCTTCCAGCTCCCGTTTTTGCTCGATGACAACTCGTACTTTGCCTTTTTCTCCCTCCCTCGCTCACAGACACATTAACGTGTATGGCAGTCCATTCTCCCTGCAGCACGGACTACACTGCCCATGATGCTACATTCTTTAGAGCTATGCTTGTAGCATTCTGCCTGTTAGCTTAGCACAACAACAACAACAACAACAACAAAAGGCGCTCTCTCACCCAGGAAACACACAGTCGCAGAGAGAGAGCGTCGCCCTGTAACCATGGCAACCGTAACGCTGCCGCCTGGAACAACAGCACGTAGCTGTCAAACAAAACCCAAACAGTCCTGACCCGCGACAATATGAAACAGGAAAGTACCGCAGTGTAATCCATTTATTTCAACAAAGTAACTGTATTCTGAATACCACCTTTTTAAACGGCAACTGTAACGGAATACAGTTACTCATATTTTGTATTTTAAATACGTAACGGCGGTACATGTATTCCGTCACCCTCCGTCATTGCTTTAATTGGAATGTTTCCGTTTCGTTTCTTTTTTTTGGTTGTCGCTCACAGTTCATGTGGTTTCTTTCTTTCTCTTGTCTTTCACTGCTGTGGTCACCTACTTCCCCACTCACCTACAAACAACACCCTCTATTTCTCCATATTTTCACAACACGATCACGCAAACACATCAGCTCAACGGCAGCACATTCACAACAGCCTCACAGCACGCACAGACTTGCAGGACACATAAGCAAGCCACGCTTGTTCATATTAGTGAATATTCACACACATAGTCAGACTTATGGAGTCTCTCACCACACTTCTTTTTCTCTTTCTATTTACAAACAAGGGATGTTTCCATATTCTCTCCACCTGTCTAAACGAAACACCCAGCATACATCATTAGACATACACGCACAATTAAGGGCATGCTGAGGTTTGTCACATGGAATGTAAATGGAGCTGGCACCAGAGGAAAGAGGTTAAAAATATTTAACCAGCTTAAAAAACTACAGGCAGATGTTGTTTTATTACAAGAAACTCACAAACCTGTCACAGGTTTAAATGAACTTAAAACACCTGAGTTTCCTAACGTGTTTGCAGCCGGTTATAATTCTAGACAACGGGGAGTAGCAATTTTAATACATAAAAATGTTAATTTTACAGTACTCGATACAGTTATAGATCCAGAGGGTAGATTTCTAATTATTAAACTATCAATATTGAACAAAAAACTATGTATTGTTAGTATATATGGTCCAAATGTTGATGAACCCTCATTCTTCCACGGTTTTTTTAGTGCACTCTCTGAACACCTTGATTGCACACTCATTCTTGGCGGTGACCTCAACCTTGGACTAAATGAAGAAATGGATAGGCTCAACACAACAGGAACTCAGCGTAATTGGCAGTCCACAAATATAATCAAACAGTATATGAACGACTTTGGTCTTTGCGATGCATGGCGCTCTCTTCACCCCACCAGTAAGGAATATACTTTTTTCTCGCATGTTCATCACTCTTACTCTCGTCTGGATTATTTTTTGGTCAGCAGCTCACTGCTGTGTGACATTTCAGACACTGAGATTCATCCTATAGCTGTCAGCGATCATGCTCCTGTATCTTTAACACTAATGCACAAGAATAATACTACGCCAAGTAAAAACTGGAGATTTAATATATCACTACTTAAAGATGAAGACTTTATTAAATACTTTAAAAAGGAATGGACTTCATATTTAGACTTTAATGACACTCCCGGAATATCTGCTTCTGTTCTATGGGAAGCAGGGAAAGCTGTGATGAGAGGTAAAATAATTTCTTTCTCATCACACAAAAAGAAAGAAGAAAACAAAAATATTCAGGAATTAGAAAAAAACATCAAATCACTAGAAGAAGCCTACGCGTCCCACCAAGATCAGGAAACATTGAACAAAATATGCAAAACAAAACTAGAATTAAATGAAACTATTAATAAAAAAACACAATTCCTTATACAAAGACTTCGCTTGCAGAATTTTGAACACAGTAACAAATCAGGTCGATTTCTAGCTAACCAGCTAAAAATAAATAAAGAAAAAATAACTATATGTGCTGCTAAAGATTTATCGGGGAACACAATATATGATCCTGGAAGAATAAACAACATTTTTAGGGATTTCTATGAAACTTTATACTCACCACAAATAAACCCATCTAAAAATGAAATTGATCTGTTTCTTGACAACGTAACTCTTCCAAAATTACTAGACAGTCAAGCAATGGAACTGGATTCGCCACTGACGCCAAGTGAACTCCAGGAAGCCCTGATAAGTATGCCCAATAATAAGGCTCCAGGTCCAGACGGCTTCCCTGCAGAATTCTACAAAGAATTCTGGACAATTTTGGCACCAGTATTCCACAGCATGTTGCAGGAAATCGAGGAAAAGGGCAGACTACCACCAAATATGAATTCTGCCAACATTAGTCTCCTGCTAAAACCAGGCAAAGACCCTTTATTTCCCTCAAGCTATCGTCCAATTTCTCTTTTAAATGTAGACCTTAAAATAATCTGCAAAGCTCTCTCAAAGAGATTAGAGAAAATGACCCCCCTCTTAATTCATCCTGACCAAACTGGTTTCATAAAAGGTCGGCACTCCTCAACAAACACTCGTAGATTACTTAATTTAATAGACTACTCATACGATAAAAACATCGAAACCATAATATTATCTCTAGATGCAGAAAAAGCATTTGACAGAGTTAATTGGAAATTTTTATTCGCAACTTTACACAAATTTGGTTTTGGAAACTCTTTCATAAACTGGATAAGAATATTATACAATTCCCCAACGGCTCGTATCAGAACAAATGACCAGACATCCTCCAGCTTCTGTCTCCTGAGGGGCACCAGACAGGGATGCCCACTCTCCCCTTCACTTTTTGCAATTTTTATCGAACCTCTAGCAGCAGCATTTAGACAGGCTACAACAATTAAGGGCATAAAATGTAAGAACATAGAACATAAAATCAGTCTCTATGCGGATGATGTGTTGCTTTTTCTGCAAAACACACAAACCAACCTCTCTGAGGTAATTACTTTAATAAACTGGTTTTCAAGAGTTTCAGATTATTCAATTAACTGGCCAAAATCTACAGTTCTCCCCATTAACTGCTCCTTCCATAATTCTTCCTCTGCCCCACTGCAATCCGGAAATATTAAATATTTAGGTATTAATGTCTCTCCTAAGCTTTCAGACTTAACTAAACTAAACCACATCCCACTTCTAAAGAAAGTAGAAGGCGATCTGACTAGATGGAAATCTTTACCCATATCACTCATGGGAAGGGTCGCCACTATAAAAATGATGATCTTGCCAAAAATAAATTACTTATTTTTGATGATCCCTAACAAACCATCACAAGATTGGTTCAGATCTCTGGATTCATATATTTCCAAATTCCTTTGGAAAGATAAATCCCCGCGTATTAGCTTAAAAACGCTACAAAGAACCAAGGATAGAGGAGGATTAGATCTGCCTAATTTTCACCAATACTTCTTAGCCAACAGGCTTCAGTTCATCTCAGAATGGTTAAAACATACCTTCTTAGTTGAGCCCTGGCTAGATGTTGAACAGGCACTATGCAAGGATCTAGAGATTTCAGACCTACCATTTATTAGCTCAAACATCAAAAGACATGAATGCTTTAAAAGTATCAACATCAGCTTTTCTCTAACAGCATGGTGGGAGTTTCTAAAAATAACGGAGTCGTCATTAATCCCATGCAAACATACACCTATCTGGAATAACCCTGACATATTACAAAACAATAATATGATTAATTTCCCAGAATGGAGTTGTAAAGGAATTAAATACTTAGAACATATATTAGAGGGAACAGAATTTATTCCATTTGACAGACTAGTTGAACAATATGGGATCAACAAGACAAGGTTTTTAGAATATCAACAAATTAAATCCATAGTAAAAAAGAAATTTAACCTCAGTCAAGTTGAATTACAAACACCACTAAGTGCGGCACATTTTCTTACTCTTAAATCCCCCAAATTATTATCTAAAATATACAGAACACTTTCTAAATTAGATGAATCAATATCCCTTCCTACTGCAAAGTGGGAAGCAGATTTATCAGTCAACCTAGACCAAAACTTCTGGTCTCAGATTTGCTTAAAAACTTTTAAATTAATTAAAAATCCCAGTCTGCATTTAATACAATACAAAATACTTCATAGAGTGCACTATACAGGTCATCAGATGTTCAAGATGGGCTTTACATCTTCCAACAACTGCTCACACTGTCAAGGCAATACACCAGACAATTACATCCACGCTCTTTGGTTCTGTCCACCAGTGCAAAAGTTTTGGCGCGAGATATGTGAAGACTTATCAAAGTGTCTGAAATGTAACATCCCAACTTCCCCCTTAGTGTGTCTACTGGGCAGCTTAGATAATGTCACTTCAGAAAAGGATATAGCCCATATGATCTTCACTGCCCTATGCATAGCCAAGAAAACAGTCCTCATGAACTGGAAAAATAAAAATAATCTTAATTCTAACCAATATAGAAATTATCTATTAGATTACATTAGTCTTGACACAGCCTCTGCCACCACATTAGATCAATTGCTCTGGGCCCCTTTTATCAGCTCCATCACCTAGTGGGGGTGGGGGGTCATAGTTTGGTCCCGCCTTCACTGTTGTGATTGGTGAGGGGGTAGGGACAGGCTTAGGGCGTCGGGGGGTTCCCCGGAGGCATCTTCCTTGGGGAGCTCAACCCGGGGTAGCGGTCACGTCCGGTTGGGGGCTCTGTTGGCTCTCAGGTGACTGTTTCCTCGCGGCTGCGTGCAGCGGGGCTAGGGGAGGGTCTGTGCTGACGGACGTGGGTTACTGACCTGGCAACCTGGCTGCCCCTGGGTGGGTCCGGGATGGGCGTGAGGTTCTGGGGGCGCTCCGTCTCTGGGCTGGGGCCCGGGCCGGGCCTCGGGGGCTTGGGTCCTGGTTGGTGTGTTGCCGGGGTTGTGGGCGGGTGGGTGCATGGGGGCCCGGCCCTGGAGCAGGGTGCCGCCGGTGCGTCGAGCCGCCTGGGGGGCTCTTCAACTGGTGGGGGGGATGGTCACATCTTGCAGGAGCTTTCTTCTCTTCAGGAACTCTCTGCAGGAGGGGGAGATACAGGAGAGGTGGAGGAAGATCTCAGCCTGGGCGTTTACCGTCTTATGTAGTCTGGAAGATGTGTGGATGGTGGGGTGGGTGCAGTTTTCTCTGTGGTGGGGTTGGGTGGACTGTCCAGGGCTCTGTGGGGCCGGGGGGCGCTACTGCACTGGGCCCCGGTCTGATGGGCCTGGGCCCCCCTTCCCTGGCGGGTCGCGGAGGGTGGGAGTGCCTACTGGGGTCAGCGGGGGAGCTGGCCCCAGGGAGGGGTTACCTGCCCCTCCCTTCCTTCCCTCCCCATCTCCAGCTGCCTCCCACTTCCCGCTCCTCCACAACCACCCACACATGCAGGGCCTTGGAGTGGGGGTATGTCACCAGGGTGCAGAGGAGGCTACCCCCCCCCCTGTCCCCTTCTGGCTGCCTCTGCCTCAATTTTATCCCACAACTTAGACATTCACATTATTCACACTCTCATTACACATACATATAGGATCTTGGGGGTGGGCACAATCACGGAGTCCAAATCACCATCAGGGTGTATACCTCACCCCTGACGTCGTTGCCCACCTCTCAATTTTAAATACACTTAGTCATTGAGGGCTAGCAGGAGAGACTATGCGCTTACCTGCTGCTCCTTGGCAGGTAGCTCCATGCCCTCCTGGGTTTTAATTGCACCTTAGAACACATATGCATCAACACTACAATGAGCGGGTGGAGGGAGGTTTGGAGTCTTCTCCCACCCCCATTCTCTGCGGCCTGCTGGAGCGGGAGGGCTAGTAGGAGGAGTTGGCCGTCCGACTGCGGTCTGGGGTGTGGGGCCTCCCTGCTGCTGCGGAGTCGGGGTGGTCTGCCTCTCCCCACCGCAGGGAAAAGGGTAACACCACCTGGGTCTGGGTGCAATTCCCCCCTCCAGGGGCAAGGGTACCTAGACCCGGTTTGTAGAGTACGCTTGGGGAGTGTGATTGTGTGTACGTTGGTTGAGTGTGGAGTGAGTGCATATGAGAGCATGAGGGTGGGAATGGATGTTTGTGTCTGTGTGTGCCTGTATGTCTGTGTCTATATGTCAGGTTGGGTATCAGACGCCACCTCTCTGGGGACACCTCAGGCCCTCCAAGGTTTGGAGGCCTATCTCCACCCACCACCACTTCCCCTGCCGGTGGCGGACTCCCTCAGGTGTCGGTGTGTTGGTGGTTCTTTGTGTCTGGGGGTGGGCGTCCGGGTACACACCGGCTCACTCCTTGGCGGCCGCTTGTCGGGGCCTGGGGCCTGGGGCTCGCTCGGGCCCCTTTGGAGGTGGGGTGCCCCCGGCCTCTCGGCCTGGGGCTCGGTCACTCAGGCACAGCTGGGGGCCGGCGGAGCTCACGGGCGCGTCACTGCAACTCCCCCTGACTTCTGCTCCGCGGCTGCTGGGCGAGCCCTCATCTGGGACTCTCCTCAGCTCTTACTGGAACAGTGGCGCGGCTGCCCCTCTGTTGGTCTTCCATGGTCTCTTGTGTTCTGGGGGCCTCTGGATGTCTGGAGTTTTGATCTCCTCCATACCCGCTTCACACCCTGGAGGACGGGGCTGTGGCCCCCCCACACTCCCTAGCAGATCATTACATGGAGAAACCTTTGGAATGCAAGCATGCTGATCCACACAGGTATGCACACATGGGTATTCACAGACGCGGACTAAAGCTTTCTTGGCTGCTGCCTCAAAGCACACTGTGCGCTGTCTATCTTGCGTGCTGCACAATATCGTTTATTATTTAGTAAATATTGATATCTATGACTAGCTAGTTTATTGTGATGGTGCTTTGTTTTCTCTATTATTATGTTATTCTTTGTTGTTTGCTGTCTCCTCTGTTTGTTTTTTTTGTTTGTTTGTTTTTTTTCTCCATACAGGTGACCCAGGAGTTCTTTTTTTTTTTTCTCTCTCTTCCCCCCCCTTCTCACCGTCTCTTCTCCCCTTTGGTTTTCTTTCTTTCTCTCCCCCTCTTTCTCTCATTCATTCCCCCTGTCCTATTTATTTAAAAAAAAAAAAAAAAAAAAAATGACAAAGGATGAACTGAAGCTCTGGCATCACGTAATGTCGCATACTGCTGTTTCTGATGTCATTTAAGAAAAAAAAACAAAAAAAAACAAAAAAACATGTATTCCGTTACTCCCCAACACTGCCACAGACCATAACAACAACCTTAAATGCACAACAGTGCATGACATATTACACCACGTCATTATGTATTTAACAAGAATTAATCCAGAATGCTTTTTTTTTGGCAGCTTCAAAGCAAGTCCCCAGTTGGTATGAGGTGCTGATATTTGGCTTTCTCTTTGACTTTCTAGGTTTGGCAGGTCTGCAAACATAAGCCGGGCTGCCATGTTCTTTTTAGACAGACAAGACTTTCTCTTGGCAGCCCTTCCAAACATCCATACTAGTTCAGTCTTTTTCTAATTATACTGTCATGAATGTTAATATTTAACATGCTAACTGAGGCCTGTACCTCTTGGGTTTTTGCAATTTCTCTGAGCATGACGCAGTCTGGATGAATTTCCGGTTATGTCCACTCCTGCACATCAAAGATTCTCAGCTGTCTTGAATGTTTTCCACTTGTGAATAATCTTTCTCTGTGTATGCTTGGATAAGGCCTTTTAATGCTTTAATGCTTCAGAGGCTGATGGGCAGAAACAGTTGCTTCTTTACAATCGTTGCTGATGTCCTTCGTGTTTGGCATTGCGTTGATACACCCCAATGCTTCAGACCAACAAACTGCCAAAACTTCTACTTTTATAGCGGTAGTCATACTGATTATGATGATCAATTAATCACTGATCATCACAATTTGATCATCGATGCTAAGCATTAAGGGTGTACTTAGTCTTTCACTCCTTACCTAACAGTTTTCTTTTTACCATGGCTGTGTTAATAAATTCTCTACTGCATACAGCATTTGTCAATAAACTTCAAATTTCTATGTACATCCGTCTTTTAGATTTGCCACTCTGGAGAACAGTGGTCTTCTCTTCTATAATGGACGCTTTAACGAGAAACATGACTTCATTGCCTTAGAGATCCAAGAAGGACAAGTGGTGTTCAAATACTCCACAGGTATTGTATCTTTATGTGCACTCTTGTTTGGTTTTGTTTGCGTGAAATTTGTGCTCTATAAACAGAGACCATATGTCTGCTGTTGTTGTTTGCTTTTCTTTTGACCCATGAACATGTGCAGCAGGCCTGTAAAAACAAGCGTTCCTCCTGAGACACAAAAATCTGTTTATCTAAGAGTGGATTCAGGTAATGAATGCTGCTGATTTGGTCTTTGCAAACAGTTCTTACAGAGGTTTTGGGGTCATTGTAAATAAAGTCGATATATTTGGAGCATCGACACCCTTAAAAAAAGAGGAGACCCATAAGAGCTACATTTGAATTCATTTTAATGGCATATTCTTCATTTACCCGTCTGTAGGTGAGTCATCCACCCAGGTGAGTCCCTTCCTGCCAGGGGGTGTGAGCGATGGTAACTGGCATACAGTTCACATCCACTACTACAACAAGGTGGGTTTACATCCCAATCCCATCTTCATTGTGATCCTTGCATTTGAGCTTCCACTTTGGATTCTTGATGTACTTTTGCACTTTGTAAATTTGACTTGTTTTTATTGGTACTTTTGATGCGTCGGCAGAATAGTTTCTCAGCCTTCGAGCCGACGAAGCACTTTGAATTGAGCCAAAGTATTTGTGTCTACACGACTATGTGGGTGTTTGCGTGTCATCATTTTTATTCATGCATATTCGCCGCACATCTCCTTTAATTTTCTTCATGTTCTTTTATTTTCCTCAGCCTGCTACACGTTATGTGAGTATGAGCGTGTGTCAGAGCGCATATACACTTTCTCCTTTCTTAGCTTCTTTTGCTCCTCCTTTCTTTCACCAGCAGACAGTAAGGAGAATGAATGCGCTGTCTTTCTGCTCTTAGTCTGTTCTCTTGCCCATGTGTTTGTTTTTTTTTCCTGTATGTCCTACTAACCACAGCTTCTCCCTTTTTTCTTCCTGTCATTGTGCAAAGTATTTGTGTAAATACTAATCTCATGTGTTTACTGCTATTTCGTATCTGATGTAGTGTTTCAATGCAATGACGAAAACTCTAGATTTAGTGAATGCTCTTGTATTTCTTGAATCTTGACTGGTTTTCTGTTTCTTTGGACTGTGTCTGGATGTCCAGCCCAAGCGCAGTATGAGTGGTGAGGCTCAGGGTCCGTCAGATGAGAAGATTGCTGTGGTGAGCGTTGATGACTGTGATACAGCCTTGTCACTTCGCTTTGGTACGCAGCTTGGAAATTACAGCTGTGCTGCACAGGGCAAACAAACCAGCAGTAAGAAGTAAGTTTTTTTCTTTTTTCACTTCTTAATTGCAACACTTTGCTGGGACCCAAACTTCTAATGGTCATATACCAATGTCAGCCGGTTTCTCAGTCATAACCATTGACGGTACAAAAAATGGATGCAAATTACAGAAAACTGTAAAAAGAAAAAAGTGCAAATGCAAGTGTCGTATACCTGCTTTCTATCTGAAGGCAGCCAGACAGTGTTACAAAACAGCTTAAGGTCCTATAGAAGTATATGGGATGGGTATGTGTTCTGTAAACACTTTCCTGCTGACTTTCTGGACTCAGTCACTCATTTCAGGCATTACTGAATAGAAAATATCAAGCTTGAGCTAAAAAAAACTTGCAATCTGGGATGTAGCAAAGTACTGTAGATGACCAGTACAACATCTGGCTAATGACCGGACTGAACATTCTCATGTAATTTGTAGTGACGCATTTTGGTTCATTTGGATTTTCCTCAATATGGAAAGAAACTAATTTGCAGGGAAAAGCTACAAGTTTACAAGCTCATCAACTGATTTGGACCAGAGTAAACAAACTTTAGGTGTGAAAACGCCCTACCTCATACTGTGTTTTAAAATATGTGTGAGCTAATGTACAAAAGACTGTCCTGCGCCATCATGCTAGGAGTACTTTCTGGCACACGCCATGACTTTGAGATCAGTGTTTATGCTGTATCAGTATGCTAATATCAGATACAAACTGCTCAGATACAACAGCTACAACACGCAGCTCACTTTTGAATCTTCATTTTCGGTGGGAAACAGCCGTTTGCTGACTTGAGTGATCGGGTGACTCAGTTTCTAGCTAATGTAAGCTGGGTTTGCTTGCTTTTAGCGCTGTAAGAGAGGCATTGTGGCAAAGCTGGAGAGGAAGCATAAGTATCGCATCCTTTAGCTTTTATCACAACCGTTTGACTGAATTCAGGCTCTTAAATTCGGAGACTTAAATTTCTCAGTTTTAAGACGTTGAAGCAGAGCGTAGGAGGACTACAGTGTAATACTGTAGCTTGTTCTATAGCATAAACTTTGGTATATTCATACTGAGATAACTAATTTTAACATGAAATGAATCTATGAAATTTTTTGGTCAAAATGATAAATAAATACTGAATGATTAATTTAAAAAAAAAAGAACCTTAGGATGAATTCCTGCAGGTAAATTTGTTCTTTTGCCATCAGCATTGCAAATGAAAGGATGAATAGTAACTGACCCAGAGCTGTGGGAGGTGTTTGCACAGGATTTGCCAGCTTCTTTGCAAAGACAACTTTCATTAAACATAATCTGTAACTGAACAGAGGCTTAACAGATATTCAAAGACAATTTCCACTGAGTAGAAAACCAATAAAGCTGGTCATTATGTGCAGCTATGAGCAACATGCTGGCCAGCTGGTAGCTTTTTAAGCTATCTAAAGGTAAAGTGAGTGTGTGAAGTGACTGAGGGTAGCAGCATTACATTGGGAGATACATGCATTCACCGAGCATGTCTGTGTTCGCTTAATTACCAATTAAAGTTTCATACATCTGAAATGCTAAAGTTTAAACAAAATATTTATCCAGGCTTGTAAAAATTACCTACAGCAGAGATCAATATTTTGAAAAGAAAACAGAAAGGTGTTACATGTTAAAAAACGTTAAAAAACGCGCTGAAAGTTTAGAAATCTGACAGGATTTTAAAGTAACGATCAGGGTGATGAGGTGACGGTAGGGGAACTATGCGGGGGACTCAAGGCTTTAATGAGGCACGACTCTTTGACGTCTCTATGCTCCTTCATGTCTGTCTGTATCTCTCTGATGGTCTTGTTACCAGGCGTCTCATTCTGCTACACGGATATGTTCGTTTCTTTTCATTATCTCCGCTCGTCTCTCCGTCTCACACACACAATCTCTTAGGTGTGACTAAAAGATCCAAATTGTTGGTTTTAAATGCATTGCACTGCCTGTTCCATCTGACCTTGTCGAACTTTTGTTCATTCTTTCTCAGCTACAGTTTGTGTGTGTCTAACCAACGAATGTCTCCATATATACTAACAAGTGCAAGAAAACACATACACATAAAGCGTATCCGCACATGCACTGAAAGAGCAGCGTGTCATAGTGTTGATGTCTGGCCTCGCCTCTGTAAGCTGTAATCACGTTTGCCGCGTCTGTCAGCACTAAGTGAGGCTGAGGGAAAAGAAAACGGATCAAAGAGGAAGGCTAAAGACTAACACGTCAACCCTCTCTTCCTCTTGCTCCCTTTCCATTTCTCCACCCGCCTCTTGCTCAGTCTTGACATTCTCTTCCAGTGATGTCCTCTGCTGACAAAACTTTGTCTCTCTTTGGTTCTCACTCAGCGCAGTCCCATAACTGTCACTTTCTATCCCGCCGAAATTTTCCTCCTCGTATTCCCTCTTTCCTTCCCAATACCCATCTGTCTCGTCATCTGCCTCTTGACATTTGGTGTAACTCACACTTAATCTCTTGTTTGTTCATCTATCTTTCAAGCTTTTTTCTTCCTTTGGCATTGCCATTCCCCCTCATTCTCCTAATGCAGGCTGGTCTTATATCTACCACCTTTTATTGCCGGATTGTGTCTCCTTTCTCCTTCTTCATCTTGTCATCCACCTCTACCTCTTCTCTCAAGACGGTTGCTGTAACTCCTGTTTAATCTCCTGTTTGTTCATCTGTCTCTTCATCTGTCTCCTTTTCTTTCTCAGTGTATTTGTGTTCAATCTGTCTGTTCCTTCTCTGTTTCCATTTTTACCTTAAAAAACACCATCATCTAATTTATCCTCAACATCCCCTGCTTTTCTGTGATTTCGATTCTGAATGATGACACATTTCATTTACCTCTGATGACATGTTTAATCTCTAGGTTTGTTTAATCCCTCTCTCATACCCTCTTTCATGTTCTGCCTTCTTTTCACCCCTTCTTCTTTCATCCCTCTCTCCTCCCTCTCTTACTTGAAGAAGAATAATCCTGTGTTTCTTCCATAACCCCATTTGTTCTCCACTATATTTACTCCTTGCTTTCTATCTTTGTGTTTCTTAGGTCTCTGGACTTGACTGGTCCATTATTTCTGGGTGGAGTCCCTAATGTGCCAGACAACTTTCCCTTTGGCACCAGGGAGTTTATCGGTTGCATGAAAGAGCTGCACATCGATAGCAAACCGCTGGACATGGCTGGATTTATCGCCAATAATGGAACGCTTCCTGGTCAGTGCTGGGAACCATGTTTGCTTTCCTTCAAACATGTATTATTGTGCATTAGTAACATTTAGCTCCTTCTCAATAGCCTTTTCACCCATTGTGGCAAAACACACACAAACGTTAGTATTTAAATGAAGTAGCTTTTAAGGGTTTGTGTGCTACGAACCACTTTGTGCTTCTAAACATTATAGGAAACAATAATGGGGTAGAGCCACTTCTTCACATATAGTCATATATAGTTAGGCTTCATTGCACTGAAATTGGATTTTCACTGGTGGACTGGGTGCTTGCATTACTTTTTATTATAGTCAGTGAAATGAAAGGAAAACATTTGTTATACATCATTGTTTTGTTGTGCTACTATGTGTAACTGTTTGCATATCTTTCATTTTCATATCGTATTTTTGATGACTTTTAACCTTCCAGTCGCATTCAGGGCAAACAGTTACAGGGTGGCTGTAGCTCAGGTGGCAGAGCAGGTCAGCCACTAATCAGAAGGTCGGTGGTTCGATCCCAGGCTGCACCCTGGCTGCATGCCAAATATCCTTGGGCAAGATACTAACCCCGTGTTTGCCTACTGGTGGTGGTCAGAGGGCCCGGTGGCGCCTGTGTCCGGCAGCCTCGCCTCTGTCAGTGCGCCCCAGGGCAGCTGTGGCTACAATGTAGCTTGCTATCGCCAGTGTGTGAATGTGTGTGTGAATGGGTGGATGACTGAATGTAGTGTAAAGCGCTTTGGGGTCCTATGGACTAGAAAAGCGCTATACAAATGCAGGCCATTTACCATTACCATTTACCAAATCTGTCCGATTTAAACATAAAACACTCAGAAATATTGTGTTTTACATCCGATTGCCTCAAGGCCTTATGACATCCTCCACACTATGCACTTGAACATATAAAAATGATGATCACCACTTTTCATTCAATTTTGAGTGTTTTTAACTAGACTGAAAACTTTAAACACCCTGAATTACTCCGACAGAGGAGTTTTAGAAATATTGGCCAATTTCTTTCAGGCATACCAAAAAGAAAAACATTTCCTTAACATTTGTTTTAGTCAATTATTTATTTAATTACGCTTTGCCTGACCAGCGGGTTGTTGTGTTTGGCGTTCCAAAGACTTGTTGGCAACAGGGAACTTGTAGAGGTCCCTCTGATGGACAAACAGTGTAACATCAACACTCATTACATGGTTGAAGGGTGTTTCTCCAGTCTTATTTACCTTTTAATTTCATCATTTATTGGTCATTGTAGGTATTTGTCGTTCCTGGTGTCATTATGATACCAACAGACCAACAAATAGCCAAAAAATCGGTTGAACTTTATTTTGAAAATGCTTGTGTGTGTGGGTAATGTTATAAAGCTCACAGTGACAGCATGAAGACTTATCATGTACAGTATGTTGCAATTCATTTTTATAACTTCAGTGATCTCTGCTGCTTCCACTAGGCTGCAGTGCCAAACATCCCTTCTGTAAGTCCAACCCGTGTCAGAACGGAGGAACCTGCAGTGTGAGCTGGGAGACTTTCTCCTGTGACTGTCCCCTAGGATACGGTGGGAAGGACTGCAGCCACGGTAAGAGGCCGAGATTTTTCTTATCCCGTAGTCCTACAGTAACTACACTAATAGCAACCTTTAACAATGTTAATTTTATCATGCCACTTCAGCATAATTATTAGTAAGTAGCAAGACAGTTGCTGGTGGAACGAGCATTTTCTAGCAGTGGCTGGGATTTTAACGTTTTATTTTTAAAACCTGATTTTCACAGGACTTTGTTTTTCGGCTGTAATTATACTAACACTTCATTAATTTGTTCACAGCTTACCTAAGCTTAAATCCCCCAGATAACACCTTTTCACTTAATGTGGCTCAGTGAGTGTTGACCTGCATAATATGAATGCACCGTCTTAAATAAAAAGGAAGAATTGATGATGGAAAAATACAGTCCAACAGACTGAGCTAAGAATAAATTTAGCCCATGAGACAGTTGTTACTAGATATCTGGCTGTATTTCCTGTGTATAACTGAACCGTAATAAACCTTTAGAGATTTCCCTCTCATGAGTGGACATTCACTAGCCCAGGTGGTTTTACTCATTTATTTTTACTGGCATGTCTTGATTGCGAGCACAGACGTCCAACTCTAAGGGGAAATAAAGCGTCAAGATTCACTTGAGGGGAAAAAAAGAAAAAAAACATGGTGTTTATTGATCTCAGTGAAAAATGTTCACAAGTTCTGGGACTTAGTTTGTACTTCAGAGACTGCAGTGTAACATATGTTTCATCATTTAATTTTGGAAGCTTTTATACCTTTGATTGGTAATTAAACAACAGAGAGCAAACAACTGTGGAAGCTATTTGGGCATGAAATGCATTAAAGATCACGTCATGCCCGAACAGACATGGTCTGTTTGTCCTTCAAACCAACAAACCAATAGTCCTGATGATGCTACATGTGCTTTGAAAAACACACAATATTAAAGTGAACAACTACAAGAATTATGTTGCCGACTGACGGATAAGGACAACAGTATCATCTGGAAATTGTTTCGGAAATTTCACTAATTTTCATTTTCGTTTTTTTCTCTTCGCCTCAGTGATGACACACGTACACCGCTTTCTGGGTAACAGCGCCCTCTGGTGGGACCTGAAGAATGACGTAACCATCTCCGCACCCTGGTACCTCGGCCTGGTGTTCAGAACCAGAGCCCGTGAAGGGACTTTGCTGCAGGCCCAGGCTGGCCAGTATATCAGCCTGGTGTTCCAGGTGGGCACGAACACATTTAACATTTAAGAGGCAAGGTCGAGATGGTTAGCGGAGGAGGGATATTGAGGATGTTGAAGATAAAACTGCAGAGGGTTGATGTGACGGAGGAGGGATGGGCTGAGATGGATTGGGATAATCTGCTGTGACGACCTTTAAAGGGAGCAGCCAAAAGAAGAAGAAGTAGTATTAGTGGAAATTCAGTGGTTTACATTTTAATAATAATAAAAGAGTCTACAGCTGGGACTACTGTTCCCTTTTAAATAACACCAGGCTCCATGGAGTCTGAAAGCAGTTCACATTTCTTTAAAAGTATCCATATCTGGTGTTGAAGGAGCTTCTTATGTTTCACCGTCTGAAACACTGATTGTGAGTACATCTATAAATGGTGCCCTTCCTTTCACCAACCTTTCCACTATCACCAGAAACTCAAAAAGCTTTAACTGCATTTAGGCTTAAACACAATTTGAGCTTGTTTATATACGTTAAGTTTCAGATGCTAAATCCAAAGAGTGTTTTAAATTAGCAGAATCTCGGTGGAAGCTGAGCCAAGACGTCGGATTTCACGCTCCTACACACAGTCACACTCACACAGTCATAGCAGTGGATCGTTTTTTTCTCCCTCTCCCTCTTTTTTCTTCTTTTTGTTTTTCTTTTAATGTGATTTGCGAATTTTATTTATTCATTTATTCTTCTCGCTCTCATCAGGTAATTAATGGTCAGCTGGTCTTTTCGGTGACCCGCGGCTCAACCAGACCGGTGCGTTTGCGGTTGGATCAGGTTCAAGTGGCAGACGGCCGGTGGCACGACCTCCAGCTGGAGCTGCGAGACGTTCGCAGTGGCCGCGAGACTCGCTATGTCGCCACACTGCGGCTGGACTTCGGACTCTATCAGGTAGTGCAAATTATCATCGAAATCGAGCACACTTACACTAGAGGCACATAGTACAGTCGATTTTTTTAAAGGGGGGGAAATTAAAGTCCTTTAATAGCTTGAAAAAAAAGTAAATTAAATATTAAATTTATCCTGCAAGCATAGTTTAAATGAATAAGAAGGTTTTTTGTCGTATCTGCTTTATGAAATCAATAAGGCTTAATTTGGCTTAAAAATTAATTTTTTTGACTGTGTTCAAATTAAAAGAGGCAATTCTTTTTTTCCAGTTGTAATTCTCCATTTATTCTGTCTGTTTGAAATCTGCAGCTCCTTGATGGGCTATATTATTCGGTGTAATCGCCAGAGAAGTACTTAATTGAAATTTTAAAGCATTTAATATGAATCGAGGAAAGCAAACCTATTTAATTTCCTCTAATCCAGAATGTCCCCATAAGTACAGACGTCTCTCTCACTTCCTGCTTTGAGCCAAAGCGATGAAGGATGTATTTTAGGATGCTAAACATGAATAAATAAATAACCAATTGTATGAATTCCTTAAATTAAGAAAGATATTAGTTTATTGTAGATTGGGCTGGTGAATTTTTGCGAAAACCACCAATCAGACAACCCCTTGTAAGCAGCACTAGGCAACGGTGGGAAGGAAGAACTCCCTTTCAACAGGATGAAACCATGCTCAGGGAAGGGCAGCCATCTGCTGCAATTGGCTGAGGGATGGGTTGGAGAGAAAAGTAAAAAAAAAGAACATAGGGAGACGGAGGACACATATAATGATATGCAGTGATGTATAAACACATGGAGGGGAAAAAGACGTCAGTGGAGAAGAAATAATCAGCGCGTTACAGAAAGTCCTTCAGCAGACTGAGCTCATTGTAACATGAGAAGGAGCTAGTTCAGGGTCACCTAATCAGCCCTAACTGTAAGCTTTATTGAAATAAAAAGCTTTGTGTCTAATCTTAAAAATACTGGCATACATAGCAGCTAAAAGGAAATGGCAAGGTTTTGGCGTGCTTGGTCAACAGGTGCTTAATAAAGTACTCTTGCAGTCTGCGTTTTTGAAAGCAATGTTATGCAGGGTTAAATTTTCAGCTGAGATTCTAATGTCGGAGTTCATTTTCCTTAATTTACCTTACATATGAGCCATGGGTATAATTCGCATTACATGAAAAAAGTCTTTGGAACATACAAAAACGTATTTCACACACGTCTTAAGGTATATTCATAGTACATTTCAAGTATATTTCATCAAAAGTAAACCTTGTTATCTTCCAATCTTTTTATTTCTTACTGCATTATTACTTCTCCCTCCTTCCGTTCTTTGCCTAACAATCCTTGACAGTGTTATACAACATCCTGCCTTTTTAAAACAAATACAAAGCCTATATCAAAGAAACACACACACATACGCACATACATATAAATGTTTAGAACATATACAGGTTTTTCTAAAATCCTGCAGAGCGTCAGACTCCCCAAGATGTGGGCTTCTAATCCTCGTTTCACTAATCTCCGGTGGATTATTATGTCAGATTGTACTGTGCGATGTTTGTTTCCGTGCATGCGCTAGTATGATGTATGCGCCTGTACATATGTGGCAGTGACATGAACACAGAGAAGCACGTGCACAACCACCGTCCGTATTATAATCATCTTTGGCTCGGTTTAAGCAAACACAAACAGCCTTTGTCGTGTTTTTATGTCGTGCTATTCCCTAAATCGTCTGTCAGCACGTTATGTCTTTCATCTGTTCATTGTAGTTCACCAGGCTATTCTCCAAAGTGCATCAAGTAGCACACTGAGCAAATGGTGCAGAAAAACATTTCAAATACAAAATTATTAAACAATTAAACGGCAGTTGCCTTTGAAAGGGGTTTTGGCACATGTGCCGCTGTTATCAGACATATCTCAGCTTCCATTTTAGCATCTTCTACTGCTGCTGAAACGGTGATGAATGCGGCTCATTGATTTTGCTTTCATGATCCTCGCAAGCCAAGTTGCCTGTCAACATTTCTTCACAATTCTGCTGGAGTTATCACTTGAGCATTGACCTTCTCTGCAGTGATTGCATATTATGGTTTTCTTCTGTTTAATGAAGCCAATCATTCAGTCGAATTCTTTTCACGCTCCTCTCCACCTCCCCTTCTATTTGACTGACACAAGCCTCATAATAACCTGGCGCTGCTCGCTGATATATCGGTAAATAACAATATAGCGGTTTCTGGAAATCAATAATCCTTCCAGGGAAAAAAATCGTATCTTTTTCAGTTCATTTTGATGTAAACTCATAACAGAAACATCTTTTTAATTATGTTTTTACTGATGGTCACTAGCTTGTAACTATTTTTTTTTTACCCTTCATTGCTGAGTGTGTTTGCTGCTATTAATAATCATATTCTTTTCCTTTCCTGTCTCCATCTGTTCCCCCACCTCTTTCCTTCTTTCCCCATTAGGGAACAGTGATAGTGGGAAATGAGATTCATGGTTTGAAGGTGAAACATCTGCATGTTGGAGGAGTGCTGGGATCTGGGGAGGTTCAGAACGGGATAAGAGGATGCATACAGGTAAAGGATGGAGTTTTTAACTCATAAGATAAGATAAGATAAGATAACCTTTATTAGTCCCACACGTGGGAAATTTGTTTTGTCACAGCAGGAAGTGGACAGTGCAAAAGTTATGACGCAAAAATTCGAATACAATAAGAATAAATACAGTACACAGCTGTACAGAATAGAATAAAATAATATACTATATACAGTAGAATAAAATAGAATAAAAATATACAATAAGATAAAAATAGAATACGAATGCTATATACAACTGAGTAAAAATACAACGATGCCAGAAAAGATTATTGCACTTAGTATTATTGCACATGTGTGGATGTGTGTGTTTGTTCAGTTAAAGTCTTTGTTGTGGAGTCTGACAGCAGTGGGGAGGAAAGACCTGCGAAATCTCTCCGTCCCACACCGTGGGTGCCGCAGTCTCCCACTGAAGGAGCTGCTCAGTGCTGTCACAGTCTGCTGCATGGGGTGGGAGACGTTGTCCAACAGGGATGACAGCTTAGCCGCCATTCTCCTGTCACTCACCACCTCCACTGGGTCCAGAGGGCATCCTAGAACAGAGCTGGCCCTTCGGATCACCCTGTTCAGTCTCTTCCTGTCCCCAGCAGAGATGCTGCCGCCCCAGCAGACCACACCATAAAAGATAGCAGAAGCCACCACAGAGTCATAGAAGGTCTTCAGGAGTGGGCCCTCCACCCCAAACGACCTGAGTCTCCGCAGCAGGTACAGCCTGCTCTGCCCTTTCCTGTAGAGGGCGTCTGAGTTATGAGTCCAGTCTATTGTTCAGATGAACACCAAGGTACCTGTAGCTGTCCACAGCCTCAATGTCCATACCCTGGATGTTCAGTGGTTGCAGTGGAGAATGCTTGTGCCTGCGGAAGTCTACCACCAGCTCCTTGGTTTTACTGGCGTTGATCTGGAGGTAGTTCAGCTAGCACCAGTCCACAAAGTCTTGAGTCAGTCCTCTGTACTCCTTGTCGTCCCCATCAGTGATGAGGCCGACTATTGCAGAGTCATCAGAGAACTTCTGCAGGAAGCACTGGGTGGAATTGTGGGAGAAGTCTGCAGTGTAGATGGTGAAGAGGAACGGAGCCAGAACCGTTCCCTGTGGGGCCCCCGTACTGCAGACGACCCTGTCCGACACACAGCCCTGAGTCCTCACATACTGTGGTCGGTCGGTGAGGTAGTCCAAAATCCAGGTAGTGAGGTGATGGTCCACTCCAGAGTTCTCCAGCTTGTCCTTCAGAACCGAGGGAAGAATGGTGTTGAAGGCACTGGAGAAATCAAAGAACATGATTCTCACAGTGCTTCCAGCGGTCTCCAGGTGAGCGAGGGAACGATGTAGGAGGTGAATGACGGCATCATCCGCTCCAATGCCAGGCTGGTAGGCAAACTGAAGTGGGTCCAGTGATGAGCTTGTTAGGCGCCAAAGCTGAGCCAGGACCAACCGCTCCATGGTCTTCATCAGGTGGGATGTCAGAGCCACCGGCCTGTAGCTGTTGAGGTCCTTGGGGCGTGAAGTCTTTGGCACTGGTACAACACAGGAGGTTTTCCAGAGCTGTGGGACTCTTCCCAACCTCAGGCTCAGGTTGAAGAGGTGCTCCATCACCCCACACAGTTGGTCCGCGCAGGACCTGACGACCCTCGAGCTGATGCCATCTGGGCCCGCTGCCTTCTTGCCATTAATCCTCCTCAGTTCCCTCCTAACCTGGGTGGTTGAGAGAGACAGGCTGGAGCCTTGTGTTGAGTGTGTATTGGATGCTGTTGTTGGGGGTGGGGAGGAGTGAGCAGGGTGAATAGAGGAGGTGTGAAGTGTCTGAGGTGTCAGAGGTGGAACAGCAGCAGTGGGGGTGGGTGAGTCTGCAGCCGATGTTGTAGACTGTCTCATGGTTGAATCAAATCTGTTGAAGAAATGATTCAGTTCATTTGCCCACCTCACATCCCTACCAGGCAGAGAGTTCTGCTGTTTGTGGCCTGAGATGGTTCTGAGGCCTCTCCAGACTTCACCAACGTTGTTTTGCTGAAGCTGGTTCTCCATCTTCTGCCTGTAGCTGTCCTTCCCATTCCTTATCAGTCCCCTCAACTCTCTCTGCACCCTTTTCAACTCCTCTTTGTCTATGGATTTGAAGGCCCTCCTCTTCTGCTTGAGGACAGCTTTAATTTCTGGGGTAATCCAAAATACAGTGAAGATAAAAAATAAAAGTAAAAAATGACTCTGGGATAGGCCGGTGAATACGCTAATACAGCTGCTATTGTTTTTGTGTGTTGTGTTGAGGTAACGTGACCCTCACTTTCTCTTCCTACAGGGCGTTCGATTAGGCGTGAGACCGGACGCCCCCGCTCTGCCCCGCCCCTCTAGAGCTGTCAAAGTGGAAACTGGCTGCAGTGTCGGTAATCCCTGCCTCTCGTCTCCCTGTCCAGCTCATAGCCGTTGTTCCGACCAATGGGAGAGGCACACCTGTCTATGTGAACCCGGTGAGTGAAGCAGATGGTGTGGGCTTTGCAGTTGAGCTTGATGCGAAGTATAGAGACGTCTATTTACAGATGTAAACTAACATGCAGTATGCTGGGGATCTCGAGTTATTAACCATTTTTAAAAACAACCTTTTTGTTCAGGAAAAAATTACTAATATTTTGACTTGTGATGTAAAACTGTGCCATTATTGGCTTGATGAACGCGTATGTACGAATGTTGTAGGTTTGTAAAAAAATTTATTTAATATAAGTGTTAGTGTGTCGTTTTCATGCTACCGTCACACTAAGGAAAACAGTTACTGGAGACCGTGGCACGAGTGAAATGTGACTGTTCAAAGTAATTTTGGTACGTCAAGACAGCGGTAAAACAGCATGAGGTTTGGCAATTACTTATAGTCTGTTTGTGATAACACAACAGTTAACCGATAAATCATGAAAAATCACAAGTCTGTTTCCACCTGTTGCAAATCTGTTACTGTCCACATGTACACAAATTCACTACTCACATTCAGAGTCCAGCCAGAACCAGCCATAGATTTGAAATAGAAATTCAGAAATTCCTCCACAAATGGTGACATAATTGCTACAAAAAAGATGATTTAACGGAAAAATTATATAGACACTTGGCAACCTTGCTTTTATATAGGGATGTAAGTAGAGCCGGTTAGCAACCAGCTAAATTGAGTCCTATAATGCAAAGAGATGTGTTGCAGACAAGTTGCACTCCTCAGTTCAGACAGACTTAGACTGATTACAGATGGCTTGGCAATCTGTATGAGAGTGACTGCAGTCGATCTGAGTCAGTTCTTCGTACAGTCAGATAATTTTGTGACATAATGCTCCTCCCACCCCTAAATGGACCCCTCCCCCAAAATAAATAAATAAATAAAAAAATTTAAGATTGCTTCACCATCTTTGTCCCGTCTCCTGCCTTAACCAACGTCTGGTAAATGTAGTATGCATTTTTTTTTCCCACCCTCGGTCTTACAGCTACAGAATAATGCAACATGTTCACAGAAATATGTGAATTTGTAACACCTAAAACAAAGATCAGCACATTTAACAAGTCTCTTATTAAATGTGAAGACACAACATCACCGCTAACTTTTTCACTACAGGTGAAACTAATAGTCATAGTACCCCGCTCCCAAAAAACAACTACAAAAATGCTAAAAAGGATTGATGTGATGTGATTGTTGTAAAATGAATAGATTAACAGACAAAATGTAACACACCAAAAAGTATTTTCCATTGTTATTTTCCACTCCAAGCCAGGCAAAATGGTCTAAAGTTTTGACCATTGTAGACATTCAATGTAAAATAGCTGAGGTTTGAGAGTAAAAGGTTAAAGAAGCCGGCTTACTGAGAAACAACAAAAAAGGGGAGTAATTATAATGTGTCCATATGCGTAGGTGTCTCCCAGTGCTGTAACTGGGTTAAACTGATATTTGGGTTTGCATAATGAGTCCCCATCCACCTGAGACCAAGAGAAAGAGACCGACTGCAGGCTAACTTCCAAAAGCTCCTTAGTAAGGTGAATATAATGAGGTGGAATTAATGTGGAGGAAAAGAATATGATTAAAACAGAAGGAGAGGGGTGGAGAAGTAAAGAGACAGAGGAGAGAGTAAGGAAAGTGTATACTTTATAGAGAGATGCAGCGAGGAAAAAAAACAATTGAAAGATGAAAAATGCAGAGGAGGAACAAAGGGAGTGAAAATATTAATGATTAATGAACAGAAAAAGGCGGGTGACAGAAATAGTGTAAAAAAAATGAAAAAACACAAAGTTTGGAGGAAGGAAGAGGAAAAAAAAGAGGGCACGAGAAAGTCAAATCAAACAGCCTGAAAACACTAGTGACACGTCTGGGAATATACGTACACAGGGATGAAGTTGGAGTTGAGAGAAAATTAACATGACAGCTGCACACATGAGAGTGAAGCAAGGAAGAAGAACAGCGTAAGGAGTGATATTTGATATTTATTTGGATCTAGCAGTTAGCAGCAGTGCATGCAACAGAAGCTCTTCAGCTCTAAAAGTATTGATGTAACATGTAAGGCCAGCTGAACGGGAGGCGATTAAGAGAGATTATTTATATTATGGGTAAAGGGGTGAGGATACAAAAGACTGGCTGGCAAGTTAGCAGAAAAAGAACCATTAAAGAGAAAACCAGAAGAAAGACAAAAGTTGCCTATCCACGTTTTGAGATTAGTCACCTTCCTTCAAATCTGCTTCAATATTTCTTCAGATTTTTTCTGTACATGTAGAAAAAACTATTCTCTTAATTTTTTTCATAAAACTCAAATATTTCTTTAAGATTAGGAAGAACTTTTGTAATGTAAAGCAAACACCAGCGACAGAAACAGTAAATTATAATCAGGCAGCATCCTCTAAGGCTGAGACGTGAAGCTGAGAGTGAAATGCAAAAAAAATCAAATTCAATAAGTTTCTATTTGAGGCTGGTTCCACATACCGGTCAATGCCAGTAGACCCAATGATGAAACGTCTGGAAGGGCACCTTTCTCTCTTTATAGAAAAAAAATGTGCTCAAAGCCTGACAATAAGAAAACAAAGTTTAAAGCATTTTTTTATGAAAAATCTACTGATGTGTTTTTTTTTCTTTCTTATAACTCATTTGTTAAAGGATCAAAATTATGAAATGTGTTTTCAGTTTTCTTGTTTCCTGTTTTTTCATTAGCCAAACTTCAGTGTAGCGAATTTCAGCTTTACTCCCTCGTCTAAGTATGGCCAAAATGATAAACCCGAGTCCACAAATTAAATGGTGCGCTTTTATATCCAGTTTATGGTTACAACACAAAACTAACTGGAAAAGTGAAACTGATGGAGAAAACTCATCCATCCGCCCATTCATTCATTATCTTAACCACTTAGTCCTCTGTCACACAGGCCTACAGACTGATTGGTTACCCCCTCAGGGATTCCTTGACTAGTTTGCAAGTGGTTGTTAAAGGTTGCAGGCGATTGCTGCAACCTGTAGCACCAGTTGAAATTGGTCACAAAGAGAGTGGTGCCTCAAAAACCTCCATGTGATCACTTTGGTTGCTAGCAGATTCCCATAGGTAGGTGTAGTATGTATGAAAAGTGCCATCTTGTCAAACATTCACCTTTAACTCTTTCAGCTGTAGTGAAACTTGGAAAAAGTGCAACACAGAGAATGGAAAACATTCGCCTTCACCAAGTAAAAGTTGCGCGAACGACATTAGTTTCACTTAAGACAAACATTCTCTGAATGATGGAGATTTTGCGAATTTCACAGAGACAATCACAGCAATCACTCACCTACAGGTCAGAGAATTACCATTTTTCCCCTTTGACTGGTGGTTGCCATATGGTTGTTGAATTTCTAGGTCTATGAGACTGGGGCTTCATGCAGTTTGGGTTTGGGGGAGACCCTGCAACAGATTGCCAGCTTGTCACAGGCCTAAATTAGAGAGATGGACATCAATCAGCCAGTTTTAAATCACATGGAGAGGACACAAGCAGCCAAAAGGGGTTTCATTCAGTCTCAACACAGAAAGACCCCAACAGACCAGCAGATTCAAACCCAGGACTTTCTTGTTATAACACAGCACTAACAGTGCTGTTCTGTAGAAGTATAGGATGTGATTAGGTTGCCATTCCACTCTTTAAAAACAGACAAGCAAAATGGGTCACAGTTGTCACATATCAGACTGATTTTGCTTTGTAAGGAAAAGCAGCAGGCTTGAAATGAGATTCATGAGATTGGTAGTATGTCGTGCTTTTTAGCCGAATATGCCTGATTGCTAGGTCAGACTACCTCAGCACATAAGAAGAAATAAATAAATAAACATAGCAGCTTACACCCTCCCACGTCTGTGGAAAAGAAATTCAGGAAAGAGCATCAGGTATAACACTCCAAAGTCTTCTGCATAGACTGCTACCACAGCAGCTACCTTTAGAAGGCAGAAGTAGGTGATGAAAAGTTATCCAAGAAAGAAAAAGTGATGAAAATGCTCATGATGCTTGAGGGAGTGAAAGAGGAGTCAGTTTGACTATGTGGAGGATATAGTGAGACAGCCTCAGGCCTTGACAGCATGGTAGAGGAAGCAGAGAGGCACTGCTATCCCTGTAGCATCCTGCACCAGCCCGCAAGCTAATGCTAACACCTTGACTTATTAACTTGGAGCATGCACTCAGACTCGGCACACACACACAGATGCCTTCACACTGAGACTCAACCACACACACACACACACACACACACACACACACACACACACACACACACACACACAGCGTTTCCACAAACTTAATATGCGTGCACTTATTTACTGTACACACATGCGCTTTCATTATCATTACATTTCATCAGCACAATGAGCATTAAAAATTGAGACTGTTATAGAATGAATGCTGCTTAGAGACAAATCAAAGTTTAATAACGGCAGAGGGAGAAAGAAGTAGATGCGCACTCTGAATAATTCCCTTTCATGTGTGTGTTTGTGTGTTTTGCCCTGGTGCTGAAGTTAGCTTAATGGGTCTCGGGTAACTGACAGCGCATCTGACCTGCAAAAGGCCTCCTAGAAGAAACACACCGCCTCTCTGTCAATCACACACACACTGAAACAAGGTTCTGCATGACGAAGCAAGGAGATATCTGCCTTCTAGTCTCCTCACTGTCTGTGCGTGTGCGTGTGTTTGTGAGAAAGCATACAGCAAGTATGACTATGTGCGTGTTGCTGCCAGCTGCTTCAGACTAATTGGCCGTTGTGAAAAATGAGATCTAATATGAAAAATTGCAGCCATGTTGATTTATGTCCATTTGAGTTCTCGGACTGTTTAGAAGCCCACACGATCATATGCAGAAAACACAATTGGAGAACGAGAACTCTTGTAACTGCTTTTACTGCAGTAGAGAGTAATTCATCAGTGTTTTTGCCTTTTGTCAAGGTGTTACAGACTGTAAACAAGTGCCAAATAAATATTTCTTTAAATGGAGTTTGGCGGTGGAAGTGCATTGTTGGTTTGGGCGTGGTGTGCAGCTGCAGTGTATTAAACGCCGTGCCTCTGGGAAAAGTGGTGGAGATATATGAGCTTCGAGTTGTAGTTTCCTGTGCTCTAACCTGGAAGAACAGGCCAGTAGATGCCAGATCCTCAGGGTGCTGAATCAGGGTAAAGTTGTACTCTGTGACAAATGACTCCTCAACTGGAAGTGTCATTTATTGATCAGATGTGATATCAAAATAAAAAACATACAGGTAGACCACTGTTATATGACTATATGAATGGTGCACTGCAAGTACTGTGTAGTGTGTACTTCTTTAATCAAAAATATCTCTGAAATGATTGCAGCTCGGGGGTATAAAGTGTGTAATAACATCATGACACTGAGTAATGTCTGCAGGGGATACAATGTCACAAGTAAAAGCACTTTAAAATAGCTTTACTACATTAACTCTGTCTCCAAATCTCCAAATCAGCAGCAACCTCTGCAGCAAAGTATTTGCTTCAGCAGCAGAGCCAGAACATTTTTATGAAGTTGATCGGGCTGAGACCATTACTTGCATGGTGCATAAAGATAACACAGGACGTGATCCTTCAGGTCTTAGGCCTACAGCAAATCACTATAGGCACTTTGATAACTTATAACTAGTGCTGTAAGCGTTAATCTTGTTAAAATGACGTTAACGCCATAACCGAAAAATCTCTGTTAGCGAGTTAGCGCGGATCGCCCTGTGCGTGGGGCTGCACAGCGTCAACACGTTAGCTCGTTAACGCATTAATGCATCAAAAGAAAGAGCAGGAAGTTCGATTTGTAACACTTTCAGATGATGTGAAAACACTGATGGCTGGAATATTTTGTCATTAGTGTTAATTAGTCAATGAAGCTCTCAAGAAAGTCAAGTCAAATAGTTGATGTCACTGTTAAAATGTGTGTTTGTGGGAACAATAGCATGGTGAAAGGGTTCTGCAGAACGCTCTGATAGAAAAGGACAAATTAATGACTTTAACAACTGTTCATTGATTTTTGTGGGGTAGCTAGAGGGTTGGCCATACGTCAGTGTGTGGTGTTCATGGCCTCCTCTTGATGCTTTCTTTTACCCAGCAAATATTTCTACACTGAAAAACTATCAGGTGGAGATCTTCTCTAAGATGTCTAATCATGGTTAAGAAATACATACTCAAATGAAAGTTTGAGTAAGATGGTGGAGGTCGTGGTGATGCCAGTTGGAGGTCAGACATACAGAAGGAGGTTCATTCCTTCTGTATGTCTGAATTAGAGTAGAAAGAGTCTGTTTTGTTTTTAATCAATAAAGAGACAAAGAGTAGAATACAACAAAATTAAAAAGTTTCTTGAAAAGAGACAAACTCATTAGCAGTGAATCAAACTCTCACACACAGCTTCATGCTTTTGGATCCACAACTGAAATGACTGAATTAATTGACTTGTCGTTTGATTGATCCCGAGTTTATGATGGTAACATCATGACCAGAGTAAGGATAACTGTAAGAGTCTGATTCATTCAGTTCACCATGCAGCGAATGAAACAGAACTTAAATGTATAAAACGGCAGCTTAACTGTGTTGTAATACTCATCTGTGTATTACAAAAAAAACCCCAAAAAGATAAATGCAATTTCTTCCTTGTTATGAACTGATCTATATCTCTCACGTTCAAAGACACAGTATCACGTGATCTCTATGGAAACGTCGCTGACATCTGCCTGGCTCCGGTTCAGTTTTTGGCATTGTTCCACGACCAGTTTGTATCAGAGAGACGACACTGGGGTTTCAGTCGTGTTTGCTTGTCAACCTCTTGACGCTATGCAGCAGGGCACAGTGGGTTGCCTTTGCACAGAAGGTTCCTGCTAAAACATGTAACTAAAACAGCACAAACCGAACTAAAAGTTCAGTGCATATTTGAACGAGTGCTTTCTTTCTTTCATCGTGAGCCGCCGTTGTCACATAGTTACTGAACTCGGCGCTCAGTGTGAGCATTTTGTTTGGGAAATTTCGACACGCACAATCTTTCCACTGTCAGAGAAGACAGTTGGATACACAGAGGATGAATGGACGGTTCAGTGAACAGATGACTCATTGGTCTTTCCTGATTGTAGTCATGTGGAGAAGTCAAGCTGATGTTGTGTTACAGGAAAGTCAGACGCGAAGCTGTGAGTCACGCTGAATGTGTGTAGCGCTCGAGAAGCACAACTTTTCAAACCAACTCCTGCACCCTGACTGCGAAAGATGAAAAACACATGCACGCCATTCTTTGTTCTTCAGGCTCGAGCCTCTTTCTCGCTCTCGTGTTGTGTCGAGAAGGCCAGTGTCATTATACGCGTCTGAAAACAGCCAAGGCCGTTGTCGTCTCCCTTTTTTCTGTTGCCATGGTGAAACTGTAAAGATGTATAGTGCTGATAGAAGAGTGTACGTGTGTGTGTACCTATGTGTGAATGTGTGTGTGTGTGTTCAAGAAAAGCAACAGATGTAGAGAACAATAAAATTAAAGGTGGAGAAGACAGAAAATAGGCACAATGTTTTTGTGCATTTGTTGTTAGAAGAAATTGTGAGATAAATAATTGGAAACTGAACAATGGCTCCAATTAGCTTCATTGTGTGAAGTTTTGGAGATGAAGCTGGGTTAGTGTCTGTTTTTTTAAAAAATTATATAGCATGTTTGGGTTTGATTATGTACAGAGAGCAGAAAAAGTTAGAAGGCCATGCAATTACTGAAAAAGGATTCATTTGAATGCTGGTGTAAGTGAATACTGAGTACTAGCAGAAGCCAAGGCCACAGGCTTGAAAGCAAAGCGCCTTCTGTATTTTCTTTAGACGGACAAGTGAAAGCAGACCTTGCACATGTTTGTCTGCTTCGCTGAGAGGAATGCAGACCTCAACAAGCTGCACGCACACATCAGCCAGTCACACTTCGATCTGCAGAGACGTCCTTCTGTTCTGTGCCAGTAAATTAAAAAGAGGGCCTGAAAGCCAAGCTGGCTTAAGACACGAGGTGAAAGCAGAGATTTGTTGATCGGTCTGGAGCTCTGGATAAAATATGATGAAAACAAGTTGTCTGTGTTTGTGTTGTACAAGCAATCAATCATGACTGATTGGTGAGGACAAATTGTTTGACTCTCTAATGCTGTCAGGTAAGAATTTAGATTTTCTAAAACCTTGGTTTATGACAACCTCGGCTTCACGTTGTGTTTATTAGTAATTAACATGCCTAATGTAGCAAAGACCTTTAATTCCCACGGCAGCCATAAACAAATGCACGATAGGTCCACATACAATAAAGGCATGAGTCTGTGCTACCTGATTAGATAGAAATCCAGGCATTTACATGTTATTTCTGTCTATTTGATAACCACAACCTTGCTAAACAAAAATATATGTTAAGTAAATGAAACCTCAAATAATAAAATATTGGCAGATTTTTCTGTGGCTCCACAGTTGCAGATGAGAATCCCCTGAGAAGGAAAAACCCAGCTGTATCAGTTGGATTCATTATTAATTATTACAGGCAAATCTTAGTTTTATTTTTATTATTCATTTGAGTCTGTGGAATGTTTTATTTTAAATTCATTGCTTTTATTTCTGGCTTCACGTGAGTGTAGATTTTTTTGTCATTGAGTAGTCCTGTAATATTTAAGTCCCCCTATTAAAAAAAAGGCTCCCTAATGACTAAATAGCACAATTATGCTCTTTTTAATTTAAAAGGAGGTCTAGGTGAGAGGCCTTCACTATTTGTGCTCAATACACTGCAAAATATGCATAAAGCGCTCAGCTTTAGTCATTAGATTAAAGAGGGGTTTTTATGTGCTGGCCTGTATTACCATATAAGAGGCGGGTGTGTTTGTGTGGAGTGTCTCGGGATTGCATTGAAGTGTATGACGGCTTCGTTCCTCATGCTGCACACAAGTATACCTTGGGAGTGTGCGCGTGTGTTGTTGAAGTGGCTTGTTCAGCTGTGTTGAAGTGTACTGTCTTTGCTTTTTATGTAGCACATTTCTGTGCTGTTATGAAAAAACGACATTTACACTTTCTTTTCCAGTGACATTATATTGCTTTCAGTTTTTCTGCACGTGACTTGTTGTCCATAAGTGGCACAGATGTTCCTGTACGCTATCTCAGCTGCTTGGTTGTGCCTCAGTGCGCACGCAAGGTCCACATACAGTAAATATCCTGCTACTAAGTAGTACAGTCTGCAGGTCCTATCTGCTTTGGTAGACTCCTGCCTCTATGCGTCTGGTGCTTAGGGCCTGTTCTTGTGCTGCCGTGATCAGAGCCTCTGTGCTGTCCTTTTAGCAGTTCTTTTCTGGCCACTGGTAAGATTTCTTGATGTCAGCCACTTCCTCTATTTGTCAGTGGTTCATCCCATTCAGGGCCTTGGTCGTGTAGATTGCTCCTCTTTCTGTTCCTCACCGTCTGTCTTCAGCTGCCTGAGGCGTTCTTGGAGCAGCTCTTCTTGGGCGCCTGATATATTCACAGATGCTCCATGTTTCATTCTGGATTGTGCCTCTGACACTCACTAATCCTTGCCCTCGCCATTTGCAGTGCTCATAGAGCCTCAGGGTGCTGGACTTCCGGTTGTGAGGAGTTTTTGTTTCTTCACATCAGTGGCATCTCTCTCCTCCTGTGACCAGCTTGGTACGACAGTGGGGTATGTGCTGAGCAGTAGAGAGGATGTATTGATGGCTTGGATCTTATTCCTACCATTCAGCTGGCTTTTTAAAACCGTCTTATCTTCTGGAAGTACTTGTGGCTGACCTTTGTGCATCTTTATCATGGTTTCCCTTGGATTGTGGGATACCCAGGTACTTGTAGCTGTCCCATATATCTGCTATTCCTCCTTCTGGTGGCTCCACCCCTTCAGTCCAGGTTATCTTCTCTCTCTTTTTTACCATTTGGCCAATATACCCACTTATCCAGGCTAAATGGCATCCTGATGTCCTCGCTATCAATCCTGATGAGGAGGATTGGTGAGTGTGAGGTGACTGATGGTCACTCCAGTCCTGAATTTATATCTGTATCCAGTCTTAGTGATGAGCAGGCTTACAGGACTGACGCCTGTGCAGAACAGCAGTGTGAACAGTGATATATTTTGCATTTGATGGTGACACGTGTGGTTATTACCAGGTACTTCTTGGTGAGTTTGGATGTTGGCTTTCTGCTCATCCATAGTTCTCACATGTGTGGCATATACCCTCTCATTGGGTCGGCATATGTGATACATAATAGCATCTCTGCATCAGTTCTATATTATCAGCCGTTGTCCATGGATGCTTTGTTCCAGTAGCCTACTTCCCATCAACATGTCTTGGTTCCTCCACACCTGACGTGCATATATATTGCCGTATAGCAAGTGGAATGTTTTCTTGATGCTACTCTTGTACTTGTTTTGAACTCAGAAAAAAAAAAAAAAAAGGAAGAAGCGCTGTGTTAGTGTTTCAGCGGCTGACAGTGTAGCAATGCACCGTTGCGGCATGTTTTCCAGTGGCTCGCCCAGCCGAAGTGCGTCAGGAGAATGACATTTGTGATAATCGCTGTTTGATGTTTGAGATGTTTACTTGCGAGTTGACAGGTTATTATGTGTGGTACACAGATGGAAGACGCAGCGCCATACTGCATATTCAGATCTCAGTGTTTGCTGTGTTCTGCTTTTATTTCATCAAATTACTTGGAAGGGAAGTTCTTTACACACTAAGGTTGTCTTTTTTTTTTCTGTAGATGATTGTTTCCAAAATAAATCCGTTTTTTAACGTTAATAAAACTTGGACATACTCAGTGTTAATATTTAGGTAGCAGTAGGATGAATGGATATTTGCTTAGACCCACTTAAATATGCATAACAAGTCTCCTGATATTTTTTCTTATAAGTTATTATAGCAAATAAAATTGAGGGTTAATCAGCCTATGACTTCCTCCCTGTGTCCATAGAGTTTAAAGGATGTGCCACTTGCTCAGGTGGAAGATACATGTCCAGTGAATTTAATCAAAAATATTATTTAATCTAACCTGCAAAACAAAACAAAAAACATTTAAGAACCAAGTTTTCTTACTGTGCTGAAGGTTTTTGACATCTCTCTTTGTGTCTCTCAGGTTATTATGGGAAAAGCTGCACTGACGCCTGTCATCTGAATCCATGTGAGAATGAGGCTCACTGCCACAGGAAGCCCAGCTCTTCCCATGGATACATTTGTGACTGCGGAGACAACCACTACGGGCAATACTGCCAGCACAGGTACACAGGCAAACGCCCACGCAACTGATGTAACATTTGAACTTCGGGTTACCTGCGAGGTGCCAACACAGACTACAACTCTTTGTAGTCTCTAGCCCACTTAAGCTCTGTTCAGTTATGTGCGTGTCTTGGTAGCTTTAGTTCAGCCTTGTTGCCCCACATCTCCAGCGTTCCATGTAATCCACTGTGGGATGAGCGGAGTCTCAAGTCAAAACACACACACACTCAGAGGTTATCTGTGGTTATGTTAAACTGTGTGAAGTAAGCGTAACCCTGACCTGACCCCGTGCCTCTTTCCTGCCTGTGAAATCCACACAGCTTAAGATTTATCTCATGAGCTGCTCATTGTGTGAGCTTTTGTCCCAGATGAACATCTTTGATCTGGTGTGTTTTTCACAAGGACACACATTTTCACCTGCAAATGAAATATCGTAAAGTTTTTCCATATATTTGATTGGCAGACAGTGAGAGTTGTATGAAAATTAAATCAGCACTAAGACTGGATTTATAATAATTTTACAAAGATTATGCAACAAGTCATATGCGTGCACACACATATATGGCTCATTAACCATAGGTGGTCATGAGAGTACCTCTTTTTCCTTTTTTTTTAAGTTGCCACCATGCACTGAAGGATGATAACATCAGAAATGGATCGACATTTTATATTATGGCTACTTTTATTTGCAGATTTGCTGATTTATATCATTTTAAGGTTCAGGTTTTTATGCCTCATCAGAGTACCTTTAAAGTACTATTTATTTTAGCGAGTGAAATGACATAGTGGGCTTGTTATATTTTATAGAGGACTACTTCTGTCTGTCATCGTCACTTTAGGTGATGATTGACAGCTATTTGCATGAAGGTTTCTGCAAAAGTAAATCTTGCTGCTCTAGGTCTGTTAGTAATGGTTCCCTGCAAAACAATGCATCGATAATGTTAAAAGCATACATGTATTTCCCGGGTCATGAATGAGCCTAGCTTACCAATATCCATATCACAATAATGAGCCAGTTCCTATAGAACAAAAGTTCAGACTAACATCTAAAAATTAAAAGTTTTAGCTGTTTTAAAGCAAACGTGAAAAATAATCTTAAATGACTTGCCAGTTTGAACACATTTCTCATTTAGGAAAGACCCCTACAAGGCATATATTCATCAAAGCACAGCTGGAGCAGCTTCCGCTTAAGGCCCTGTCTTTGTTTCTGTGCACCCTGAGTTATGATCAGACAAAGTATTTTGCATTTAAGCTGCCAAAAATACACAACAGGGAGAGTCAACCCTGATATTCAGTTACAAATCACTCACATCTGAATTTTGCTCTCCGAGACTTTCCACAAGGTGCAATTAAGAGATGCTCACAACAGTCTGCATTAACTGCGAGAAGCACTCATCTCTTCAGTGAACCATTAGACGCTAGACATTAGAGTTTAGGAGGAAAGCACATTAGCTGAGATGTGAGCAAATGAGAAGTGTAGTGAACATAAAAAAAAGTTATTTTTATAGAGTTGAAATTCAGTGTCAGTTTAGTAGTTTGAGAAAACAGGTTTTAAAACGAATCGGTGAGCTTAATAAATGTTTTAAATGGGTGAAGGAGGCTTTCCTGTTTAATATGCGACTGTTCAAAGTGTGGCTGTGCCAGCAATAAGAAACATTTAAAGTTTGTGGCTATGTAGGAAGTCTAATGCATCTTGTAAACCTTATTGTCAAAAGTTAATCGATATATTGTGTATAATCATATCTTGTTTCTGTGTCTCAGCAAAAGTGCAAGTTCTTTGTTTGTACATCTACCTCCACATGCCAGTATTAATATTTCCTCCCAGTTCGATCCATACCTTTGCTTCCTTCATTTCATACTTGTTTCTTTCATCTCTTTGTTCCCACCAATTATTTGGAAATCAGAGGGAATGTTGAATCCTTTGAAGAGCGATTAAAAGTTTTTGACAGGCTGTGTTGCTCAGTTGGTGTTTTTCTCTTTTATCTGATCTATCTTGTGTTAATGACTCTGTGTCTCTGTGTGCGTGTAGGATTGATCATCAGTGTCCCAGGGGTTGGTGGGGATCTCCAACCTGTGGACCGTGCCACTGTGACACCAATAAAGGCTTCGATCCTGACTGTAATAAGACCAGCGGACAGTGTCAGTGCAAGGTAACCAGGAGAAACACACAAAGTACATACAACGATGTTGTGAAAGGTAGTAGAAATACTTTTTTTTTTTGTCGGTTTCCTCTGGATATTCCTCCCATAGTCCCTAAGCTGGATAAGGTGTTAAGAAATTAGATGAATGGATGGGTAGTTGTTGTATTACTTAAATCCTGGAGCTGCTCAAAAAGTCATTACAACACATTTTGCTATGGAACCAAATATTTAAAATTGTCATGTTTAAAATTTATGCTGTTTAGATTAAAAACACCTAATTAGTAAATTGATCATCTGCAGACCACCCAGTAAACGCCTCTCAGGTTGATAGGCTATCCAGATGTGTATATATAACAGCAACCACGATATGTTGATCATCCATAGATATTGAAATTTCCGATCCGTAAATACACGCGTATTGATATACTCCTCTGTAGCTGCTATATTGAATCCTGTTTTATCTAGGCTTTAATCCTGAAGATAATCTTTAATCTGTGTCATTTCCCCTAAATCCACACCTCGTGACTACATGAAGCACACATGATCACAGATCGGGGTCCAAGGGTTAAATTGGGAGGTTTTACTGAACAATCTCTATATTGAATTCCAGCTGGCAAGTAGTGTGTAGGTGGCATAAACAATGAGTGTGTCGGAAATGTGGTGCCTATAGCCGATCACCATGTTGATTTGACCCCGGACAAAGTAGTTATCAACAATTTAGATTCAATTTGAAGTTACTTTATTCTTCTCATTGTTGTGCTAACACAACAATGCTCTCATTTAGCCTACGTGCCAATCATGTCGAGGCAAGTATTGCAGTCGATATCTTAAAGTAAGGTTTAAAATGAGATCTTAACAGATTTATCTTTCTATACATTAACAGTTACTTTGGGAAGTCCTTCAGAATTACATTACATACACTGGTGATGCTGCACCATCATCCTCTAACCTGGTATTATTCTTGTCCTTACTGCAGAGTTAGGTCCCGTTCACATAGACCTAGACACTGGCTGGCAACCTGCCTGGCAACCACCAGTTGCTAGGGAAAAATGTATAATTCCCAACCAGATGCAAGTGGTTGTTGCAGGTATCTGGCAGATGCATTGAAAACAACTACTAAAATTGCAGTGACACAGGCCTGGAGACTGGTGAGTGACCCAATCATAGTCTGTTGGGAAGATGTCTGCAACTTGTCTGCAACTACTTGCTAAGCTGTGAAGAGTGCTACGCAAACAGAAAGTGGGGAATGTTATGTCTTTTGAAATGTGTTGGTTTCAGAGGTAAAGAGCCAGCTTTTGTTTTAAAGGTGAACATTCTTACTTCCAAGTTCCACTACCACTTGATGGTACACAGACAATTCAGCGTCTTCCAGACTTGGAAGACAACAGACAACTTTGGCAATCTGCTAGCGATCAAAGCAATCACAAGAAAGTTTTGGTGCTGTAACAACCTGCAAACACTTGCCACAAATTGTTTCTAGAGACCAGGCGGGTTGTCATCTCTAGTGGTGTGTGAGGCAAAGGCATCAATATCCTCTGTATTCTCAAGCTGTGCAAACTAAATCATCAACTGTAATGCATTGATTGATGCTCTTCAACTCTCTCTTATACATGGCTCCCCATCTGATTCGCTGTATAAATCTCACAGTCATGCACGCTGATGTAATTGTAACACGCTGATAGTTTGTATGGTTGAGACTCATGTGTCCGTCCATGTGTATATTCAGGAGTTCCACTTCCGTCCGCGAAACTCGGACACCTGCCTGCCGTGCGACTGCTACCCAGTGGGGTCCTTCTCGCGGGCATGCGACCCAGAGTCAGGACAGTGTCAGTGCAGGCCTGGCGTAATTGGTCGTCAGTGCAACTCGTGTGACAACCCTTTTGCTGAGGTCACAAACTCAGGCTGTGAAGGTGAGAAAAAGAAGCAGGTCAACTGAGTTTGTGTTTGTTTATTTTTAGCTTATTTTCTTTAAAAGAAATAAGAAAGAAAAAGAAGCAAGCACCAGCGGGGGCTCTGAACTGTGTGTGTGTGTTTATTGTCATATTTTTGCATCTCACTGTTGCCTGTTGAGATTACTCCTGTTTACACAACAGGGGGCTACATCATTCATTCATTCATCTGCTGATGTGAAGCTCCGTATCATATCTGAGGCGTCACCGCTTGCGGGTGAAAAAAATCAAATAAATAAATAAAAAAACTTCAGTAATTCTAAAAACTGCCTGAAGGCAATATTAGTGTGAGGGAGTGAATCACTCATAGAAAACGATTTGCTTTATGTTAAAAGTGTGTCACTGTCACAGCTCCATTGATAAAAACAAAGTAAATGAAAAAATCAGCTGCTTTTGTTCCAAGTTGGATTTAGTATTAAACCTTCTCTGCGAAGTCGTAGTTCCCAAAACTTGTCAAAACAATTTCATCATCCGTGTATCTTTTGTGGGACTGTCAGTAGACTGGTGGCAAACTCCAGATGACTTTAAACAAGGTGTATATTTTTTAGGATGGGTTCAAAAGCCTTCAGACTAAATCATCTGTAGAGACAAAGACATGTGAATGACAATAATGAACCACTTCTGAGCTTTTACCCTATTTACCTTCTATTGTGTAATCACAGGATTCCTGTTTCTCCGCTGTTCCATCTTTTTAAAAATGGTCATGTTTGTCAAGTCTCTGCCTGAGCCCAGAGACACAAAGAAACTGTTAATTATAGTCATCGTCTATTTAATAGCTTCCAGTTGATTCTCTCTCCCTTTTTCCCCTGTTCTGTGCAGCTTTGTCAGTTCCAGCGTCTCCACTTGTAATTACTTCTTTTAGTGAGACGCTGCTGTTTTATTCTCTCACAATCATTTTCATTTTTTTCTCCGCAAGTCAAAAGAAAAACTTAAAAAAAAATGTATTTACATTGTGAGTCATATTTTGTCATGATTTTAAATGGAAAAGGTTGTTGAGCTGATAAGGATTTTAATTGGTGTTCTCTCTCCCGCAGTCATTTATGATGGTTGTCCAAAGACCATTACTCAGGGGATCTGGTGGCCGCGTACCAAGTTCAACCTGCCTGCCGCGGTGCCCTGCCCCAAAGGCTCTGTCGGTCCGTATACATTAACACAAATGCATTCAAACACATTGATTTTTCATACCAAATCATTGTGAGGAGACATTTTAAAAAAATTCATGTTTCTCCTCTTTGCAGGTGCTGCCATTAGACACTGTGATGCCGAGAGAGGCTGGTTGGAGCCGGACCTTTGCAACTGCACTTCACCTCCGTTTGTGGAGCTCAGTGCTGCTGTACGTAGACCACTAATGACAGTAATACAATAACTAATTCACTTTTTAACTCCATTAAAAGTTTGTTCTGAACATCTAAAATCTAAATTTCTCCTGCAGGAATATTTCAATTAAGTTTTTAATTTAATTTAATTTATTTTTAAACAGTAACAGGAACCAATATTTTTAATATGCAGCTAGAACGCTTTCTCAGAGATTTCCAGTTTAATTCCTGTCTTGAAGGAATTCTTCAGTCTGAAAATTATTCAAGGACAGATTTGCCTGTTGGACAGACAGCTGAAATGCTCACGCATGCAAATATGTCATCTGGCATTAAATCTCTTCATTCATTCAATAAATATTTTTCCCGCGTCTGGATGTTTGTGTAGCTCGATTCCCTGGAGCGCAACGAGACAGAGCTGAACACCATCATGGAGAAGAAGCTTGCCCACCAGCTCCGTGATGTAACCGAGGCTACCACCCGGCTCTATGGCAATGACCTGCAGATAGCTGAGCGGCTGCTGTCACGCCTACTTACATTTGAGACCCAGCAGAGTGGCTTCGGACTCACCGCCACCCAGGACGCGTACTTCAACGAGGTAAAAATGACATATTTTTGAAAATTCCTTTATACGCTCCTGTTAGAGTCTTTACAAAGACACACTCTGCTTGAGTCTGTGTATTTTAGACTGATGTACTTGGGGAGGAGAGATGCGATGAGGATGCAGGTGTTGTGAAAAAAGGAAGACATTTTGCATTAACAAGGGCTGTTTACTGGTTCTTGATGATTCATCCTTTCTGATCTAAATCTAAGTGACGTCATGGAAAAAGTGTGGAAAGCAGCATTCACACAGACGATACAAACAATACAACGAACACCATCATGAGCAGTTCAAGGACAACTTTTAGGTATATTGATAAAATGCTGCATTTAGTGAGCAAAAGCAGGACTGTTTAAAATACAGATGAAGTGCAAGCTGTGAAAGGTTGTTGGAAGAATCCAGGTGTAAAAGTAAGGGGTGTTTTCATGTGTGAAAATCAAGTTTTTCTAAATCTCATTTTATTGGCAGCTTTTATCAGTATGTCAATAGATTTAAGTGTAACTTAACAAGCGGATCACTAAGGAAAGCGTCCAACTAACTACTCTAAATGACCTCGTGAATATGATGCGAAATTATTAATAATATCTGCTCTCTTGGTGCAAAATTAAATATTACAATAAAACATTAAGTTGCGAGTTAAAATCTTTGTGTTACTATACTCCTGCCGCTAGCAACTACAAATCTGCACAGAATCTCCCAGAGGACATAAAATAGCTGCTGTTATTTAAAACTCTAGCTATGATTGATACACTCTACTATTATGGGGTACAGACCCAGTGACTAGATATTGCAACGAGATGTCTTTTCTCAGAAATTTGGAAGTAATGTTGCTATGGTGATGCGGTGACAGTAACTCATGAAGTATTGCAGCGCGTCATCTCCGCATATTAACTGACAGGCTCTCGTTTTACGTGATGCCGACGCCTTCAGCTGAGGATGCACCAGCTGACAGGCGATAATTTAAAAATTGTTGGCATTCTGACATAAAGGCGGTAACCAGACATCTCTGTTTTATTTTGCCAGAAATATTTAAGCTTATATATCAAACTCAGCTGACAAGGAATGAGCTGCTCCCATACATCACGAGTAAGTGGCTGAAGAATCCAGGAATGCAGGACCCCTCCTGCTAGCTTCAGCCTTCCAAACTGCTCGCTGACATGAAACTGACAGCTCACTCGCTTATAATACTTTACTGCGGTAGTTACACTTATTGTAATTCATGAGGTGAATTTAAATTGTAATTCCCGCTGGAACATTTTCTCTCCACGTCACTCAAACGGTTGTAAGAGTCGTAAAGTATAATGTGGGATTTCTGCTAGAAACAAGCGATTTTTCTCATGGTTATTAATTGAAACCTCACGACATTTTTCCCTCTTATGTCTTTAACTGATTAGTTGGCTCCTGCTTTTTAATGTTTCAGCCAGGGTGTGATTTATTCACTTTAATTAGGGACCTTAGTGGGCAATAAAAAGATGTATTTCTCTCCAGTACAGTATCCACAGCAGACAGCAGGATGCGATTCATAATTCATGCTAACAGGGAGGATTTTAAGCCACCCGATGGTAACCGTGAGCAGTAGAAAGTGAGTGGTTGTATTTTATTCTCCCGTAGTCTGAGCACAAAATGTCATTTGTGCCTATTTAGATGTTAAAGTTCCGTAATGCAATCCCCCCCAGTGTTTTCCCACTGACATTTGCTTTGTTACTCCACTGATTCTGCATAACGCTCTTGAACTAGTCCAAGTTTAAGGTTCTGGTTTTTTGTTACATCTGAGCCACAAATCTGGTGGCTAGGAGACAGACAGTGCACGGCAACACAAAGGAGTAAGACTTCATCCTCCCTTCACTTTTCTTTTTATAAAGTCGTCTTAAACCTGTGTATATGAATTTGTTGTGGCACTCAAAAGGTATCTTAGCAAACACAGTCCACACACACACACACACACACACACACACACACACACACACACACACACACACACACACACACACACACACACACACACAGACAGTTGCTATGGCAACTCAGCAGCAGTATTAATGATGTCCTAGAGTGAGAGAAAACAAAAACCTTTTCCTGCCTGTCCCTTCATTTAACCTGACAGTAAATCAGAAACACGGCCATTAGGGCTTCGTGATTGGTTAGCTGGTTTGTAGTGTCACAAAGCCGCTATACGGTGTGTTGCCACATTAGCACATTAATGCCCGGCTCACCTGACTCGTAACCTCGGCTTCTGGCTGTAAAACAGTTGTGCTGCCTGCATCTGGAGGTAATGAGGTAGCTTTTGGTTTATTATGGCATCACTAAAGGGAAGCTACAGTCCGACCTCTTTTTTTTCTTCTAAAGAATAGAAAATTTATATCTGATGATACTTGACACATCATTTTAAACAACAGCACCTATTAGGCCAAGATGAACAGGTAATGCCTAACACGGTTTCTATAGTAACCCAGCGGCGGTAATAGAGCCCCGTGGCTTCAGCAGAGATGAAGGGAAGCGGGGAGGAAAGTAGAGTTTTCACATCAGGTATGTAGCAGTGAACGAAAGAAGATGAAAACCTTTCATGTTCAAGCTGTGATCAAATCCATCTGAATGCTGTTGTACTGATAGGAGACGGCTGGGGCTCACGTTTTGTCAAGTATGTGACAGCACAGCGACAGAATCTTTAAAATGTACTTGTAGTTTCTCTTAAATGAAGCGAAAGAATCGCTGAAGAGCTGAATTGAAAAAGACAATTTTTCAAAATTGCATGTTGCAAAAAAAAAGATAGCCCCTCTTTCTCTCTCCGTCATCCATGCTGCCTTTGTGAATCTCTCTTTCTGGATTCCCGTCATCCTTGGCCTCTATACTGTTTTACTCTCCTTTTCTTTCCCCCCTTCACCCTCTTTCTTTTCAATAAAGTTTATATGGGCTCTCGCCGGGTCTTGAGCTCAAGAGCCGCCAATTTTCCAATTTTCTAGTTTTCTCTAAGTGCAGGTGGAAGTTTAACTGGGCGTGTTTTCTAAGAGAACAGCAAGCATTTTCATTCAGAGGATAATTTATTCATAGCAGTCAGAATCTCTCACTACATGTGCTGAAACATTTACTGCACAGAGGTCATCTTCAAAAGTAGTTGTAGTCACATACAGGTAATGCTGTACGTGACTCGATAACCTCTAACGGATGATAAGAAGGGAGCACAAAAAACTAGAACAATGCCATTTTTTATGGTACCGTCACATTGTTCATTTTGTCCTTTCTCCCACCCCCAACAATCCTTTTCTTCACTTCATTTTTCCATCTCATCGCAACTTTCCACCTCCCTACCTCTGTGCCTTCTGCATGTGACTTCTCATCTCTCTTATTCTCTCTTTTTTCTCCTCTTTTCACTCACTCATGCACAAATTCTCTTCTTGAATCTTTCTTCATCTCCCCCAACAATTCATGCATTCTTTCTATGCTGCACTGCATGTACTTGTACCTTGTTTGCCTGACGGTTGTGTCATATGTTATTTTTTCCTTTCTTTTCTCCCCAGAGCAATATATTACACTGCAGTACTTTATTAGGTCTGACTGCAAGGGATCCTCCCTGTCTCTCTCTTTCTCTCTTTTCCACTGATATTTCTCTTTGTTCAGCCCTTCGTGCAAGGCTCTGCAGTCCAGACTAATCTCTAAGAGGCCTCCATCCATAGTCACCAATTCTCCGTAAAAAAGCAATGACATGGGAGCACTGACAGTGGTGAAGCTTGTTCTAATTGGGGTCAGGACTTAGCTTGGATTTTTTATCATAGTTGTGCTCAAAGCAGCCAGACAAACGGCGTGACGATGCAGCGTACTTCTCATCTGCTCAACCAGAACCAGATTCTCGTGTTCTGACCTTTAATTCCTCGTTTTTCTCACACTGTTAAACTTTATTGTCTGAATTGTCTCCCTGTGTGCCTTCGCCGTCTCTTATTTCCTCTATCTTTTGTCTTTCCTTCACAATTTTGTGTTTTATATCAGTATGCAGTTAAATTTGAAATTGTGTTTCATTATTTATCTTAAAAAAACAACAACATAAAAAAAAACAGTGCTACCAGCACAGGGACACATTTATAGATTTGATTTATGCTGTTATAAAGACATGCAGGTTTTCACACAGTCAGCTTGGCTAAAACTAAACGTGAACCTGCCTGTTTACTATGTTTAATGTAAAGTCTTCAATACTGTAAAACCTTAAATTAGTTTCCTTAATATAACTTAGGTGTAAGGTGTAGGTGTATCAGTATCACTATAACAGTAATTTTGTAGGAATGGGCTATGAATGGTTCCCTTTCAGTCGATTCACTCGGTACAACACATAAGTATGGGATATCACGCCCTCGCGTGTCCTGGCTGAAGAAACCTTTATTCACGCCTTTACGGCAGATGACGTGTGATGACACGCGCAAGGCCCCGCCCGCACATATAGCCGCTGCCATCACCGTCATCCCTCAGTTCTTACGCTCTTCACCTCGCTGAGAACACCTCTGCTGAGTTGGGCTAGCTAGCTACTGCTAGTTAGCTCCGTTGTCTGCCAACTTGAACCTAGCTTAACTGCCCCTGTTGGTGTTAGCCTCCACCGCCCAGCTGGTGCGTAGGCTGCCCGCGGAGCGCTATTTTCAAGTTTTTCTTGTGCAGCGTTTCGCTTTGCGTTTTGGGAATGGACTCCAAACCGAAGCGAGCAAAGCAGAAATCTTCTGTTCGCCCCTGTCCTCAGGGATGTGGTTTCTCTTTGCACGACAGCGACCAGCACGATGCCTGCCCTGTCTGCCTGGGGATCGTCCACGCTAGGAGAGCGTTGACGGAGCCCGAAGCTTGTGCGTTTTGTCGCCAGCTCCGACGCTCGACCCTGGAAAGACGGGTGACGTTTGTGGAAAGAGTGCTGGGACGCTCGGCTGTCGCACGGCATGACCCTCTTCTTTCCGAGTCTGGAGCCCCGGCTTCGTCCGAGTCCGAAGACGAAAATTTTCAGGTCGATGTCCCCGCGATTAGCTGGGCTGACCACATGGAATACGTTGACGGGTTAGCCGATGACGGACCGGAACCATGCAGGAGCGCTGACGGGCTTCAGCCTGGGTTGAAGCCCGCCAGCGCTCCCCAGGAAGACGATGACGTGCTGGACATCGGCCTGGACATCCATGGTTTGTCGGAGGATGAGCAGGAGAGCTCATTGTCGACCCAATATGCCGCCGCTGCTGCGCCGGTCGGCCACGATGACACCTCTCTTTTCTCCCTGTTTCGCCGTGCCGCTGAGAAGCTGCAGGTGGACTGGCCCTCTCCTCCACCAGCTCGGAAGCCGTCGCGGTTTGCGGGTTTTTTCCTTCCACTGGAGCCCGCAACGGCCAAAAACTGCCTCCCCATGTTCCCAGACTTTCTCTGCGAGCTAACAGCGTCATGGGACAAACCTCTGTCTACCCGCGTCACTGTGCCCGGCTATGGACAGTACATGGAATTGGACGGCGCCGAGGGAGCTGGTTTAGCTAACCCACCCCCTATGGAGCCGTCTCTGGCTGCTTATCTGGCCCCGTCCCATAACCATGGTGTCGGTGGCCCCGCAACTCTGCCGTCCAAGCACTGCAGATTCTCGGCCTCGCAGCTGGAGAAGATTTATCGGGCTCAGGCCGGCACCGCTCGAGCCATGAGCTCCGTCACCATGCTCCAGACGTACCAAGCAATGTGCCTGGCGGAGCTTGGATCGCTGGTTCCGGAGGACAGCCCGCTGTCACCTCTTCTTAACGAGGTTAGAGTCACCACGGATTACATCCTCCGTGCGTCTCGCTGTGCAGCGCTCTCCCTGGGCAGAGGGATGGCTTCGACAGTGGTGGCGCAGAGGCACCTGTGGCTGACCCTCTCCAACGTCCCTGATAGAGACAGAGCTGTGTATCTGGACGCACCAGTGTCTGCGGCTGGGTTATTCGGACATTCACTTGAAGCCATTCAGGCTAGATTCGATCTGAGGAAGAAGCAGACGGAAGCTCTGCGCGACATCATCCCCAGACGCCAGCCCCAGCCCAAGCCCACTGCTAGCTCTCACAGGCCCGCCGCTCCTCTGACAGCTGGCAAGAGACCGGCGCCCACTGCTGGAGTGGGAGGGCCGCCGGCGAGAGAACGTACTCCGGCCCGAGCTCCACGCCAGTCGGCCTGGGGCAAAGGCCCTCCCCCGGGCCCCCGACGGGACCCGACGCCCAGGAGGAAGAAGCCTCAGCCCTCCTAGCTGTGATTGCGAGTGGGGAAGGGATCCGGCAGCAGGGAGACGCTGCTCTTACCCCTCTGTTGCCGCACAAGAGGTGCCGCTTAAGTTCTGTTCAGGTTGTCAGCCCCAGAAGGCGCTGCACTTCCCTATCGCGGTCTCCCAAGCACATAACCCCTGCACACGGTTCAGATGTGTTGAGTGTTCAAGCGACCACATCGAGTGTTCCCGCTGTTTTTCATTGTTATGCCCCGGAAAAGGTGCACCCAACAAAATGTATAAATGTACATGTTCCCATGTTGCAATCAATAAAGAGTGTGGTTTACTCTCAAACAATCTCAAATGCTCAACCTGCAGGCGAAATGAGCCAGGTCAGGCAGGGGATGCAGTCCCCTGCAGACACACTGGGGGGCGACGGCGCCCCGCCGTCAGTGCTGCAGGCCAGCCGGCTGGCTGCTCACTTCCCTCAGTGGCGCGCTTGCGCCCCCTCTCCGTGGGTGCTGCAAACCGTTGCCATGGGTTACCGGTTGCAGTTCCGGGTCAAGCCGCCTCGTTTCCAAAGAGTCGTGAACACGATTGTCAACCCCGAGGCAGCCTTGGTACTCAGAGAGGAAATACAGGCGCTATTACAGAAGAGAGCAATACGGGTGGTCCCCGCTTCGGAGACGGACAAAGGTTGGTACAGCCGTTATTTTGTCATTCCGAAGAAAGGGGGAGGGCTTCGTCCCATCCTCGACCTGCGAGTCTTGAACACGTACCTGCGAACGTACAGGTTCAAGATGCTAACACTCAGACAGCTCCTGAGTGCAGTCGGCCCGGGAGATTGGTTTGCGACAATCGATCTAACAGATGCTTATTTTCATGTCGCTATACACCCGAAACACAGGCAGTTTCTGAGGTTTGCATTCGAGGGCGTAGCCTACGAATACCTAGTGCTGCCGTTCGGGCTGTCGCTCGCTCCCCGCACCTTTACGAAATGTGCCGAGGCAGCGCTAGCGCCCCTCAGGAAGAGGGGCATCCGCATCTTGGCCTACCTGGACGACTGGGCTCTCGTGGCTTGCTCCAGAGAACAGGCGGAGACGCAGCTGTCGCGGGTTCTGTCACACATTCAGACACTGGGGTTCTCTGTGAACTTTCAGAAGAGCTCGCTAATCCCAGGTCAACAGATCGCTTTTCTCGGTCTGGAAATATGCTCCCTTTCCAGCCGCGCACGGTTGTCAGAGCACAGAGTGGCCGCGTTTCATCGCTGCCTCGCTCAATTTCAGCTGGGACGCAGACTGCGTTTCCAGACGATATTGCGCTTGTTGGGCATGATGGCATCTATGATCGCCGTAGTGCCGCTTGGGCTGTTGAAAATGAGAGCGTTTCAACGCTGGACTCTCTCTCACCGTTTGTGTGCTTCGCGTCACCTCCGGAGGAGGCTGCCGGTAACTGCGTCTTGCATGCTAGCTCTCCGTCCTTGGAGGGAGCCCGGGCTACTGCACCAGGGCTCTCGGATTGGGAGGGTGTTGTTTCGCAAGGTGGTGTCCACAGATGCTTCCCTAAGTGGGTGGGGAGCGCTGTGCGAGGGTGCGTCAGTGAGAGGGATCTGGTCCGCGGCTCAGCGCCAGCTGCACATCAACCACTTAGAGCTGTTAGCAGTGTTCTTAGCTCTAAAGCGTTTCCGTCCAGTCCTGCAGGGCCAGCATGTCTTAGTCAGGACGGACAATTCAACAGTGGTGTCTTATATAAACAGGCAGGGGGGAACACGCTCTCTTCCCCTGTTGCAGCTGTCTCGCTCTCTGCTGTTATGGTGCAGTGTTCATTTTCTGACTCTAAGAGCCACCCATGTCCCGGGCCACCTGAACCTGGGGCCGGACCTTCTCTCCAGGGGGGGTCCTCTGGTGAGAGAATGGAGGTTACACCCTTCAATAGGGGCTCAGATTTGGGATCTATTTGGCGAGGCGCAAATAGATCTTTTTGCTTCCAGGGTGAATGCTCACTGCCCCCTGTACTTCTCCATAATCGACCACGATGCACCCTTGGGCTTGGACGCGCTAGCGCACCAATGGCCAGACGTACTCCTGTATGCATTTCCCCCAGTGGAAATGATATCTCCAATTCTGGAGAGGGTGCGTCGGCATTCCCTCTCTCTGATCCTGGTGGCCCCTTGGTGGCCCGCGAAGTCGTGGTATGCAGAAATAATCAGCCTGCTTGCAGCAAGTCCTTGGCAGCTTCCTCTCCGCAGGGATCTCCTCTCTCAGGCGGGGGGGAAGTGTTTCATCCGCGCCCGGATCTGTGGCACCTTCATGCTTACCTGCTGAGAGGTTAAACTTGGTTGCTAAGGGTCTGCCACCTAGTGTGGTAGCGACGATTCAGAGCGCCAGGGCCTCGTCTACTAGAGGCTTGTACGCTTACAAATGGCGAGCCTTCGAGCGATGGTGCCAGGACCGCCACACTCTCCCATTTCAGTGCTCTATTGTGGATGTTTTGACATTCCTGCAGGAGCTGTTGGATAAAGGCCTTTCGTTTTCGACGATCAAGGTTTATTTAGCGGCTATATCTGCTTGTCATATCGGTTTTGACGGGGTGACACCAGGTGCGCATCCCCTCGCCGTGCGTTTTCTGAAAGGGGTTCGCCGGCTGAGGCCCGTGCTTAAGTCCAGTGTCCCTGCTTGGGACTTGTCTTTGGTGCTGGAGGCCCTTTGTGGCCCTCCGTTTGAACCCGTTGAGTCGGTAGATATGAAACTTCTTTCGTATAAGACCGCATTACTTCTCGCTTTGGCCTCGGCGAAGCGAGTGGGGGACCTTCATGCGCTGTCTGTGCATCCTGCCTGCACACAGTTTTCTCCTGATGGCCGCAAGGTCGTATTGCGTCCGAATGCCGCCTATCTTCCCAAGGTCATGCCTGCATCTTATAGTTCAATGGAGTTTGAGTTGCTGAGCTTTTGCTCCCCTCCTTTTGAATCTGAGGAGCAGAGGAGGGTGCATTCTCTTTGTCCGGTGCGTGCGCTACGCACCTACATTGAGCGCACTCGGGATGTGCGTTTGTGTGACCAGTTGTTTGTCTGCTTCGCTAATCCGAATAGAGGTAGAGCTCTGTCCAGACAGAGGCTGTCCCACTGGATTGTAGAAGCTATCTCGCTGGCATACAGCACCGGAGGTTTTGCGTTGCCCCACGGGGTGGGAGCTCATTCCACCAGGGGGATGGCGACCTCATGGGCTCTTTTTAGAGGGGTGCCTGTGGCTGATATTTGTGCAGCGGCTAATTGGGCGTCGCCGCACACTTTTGTGCGGTTTTATCGGTTGGACGTTACAGCCCCTTCGGTGGCTCATGCTGTCCTTTCTGCTGGGTCTACCACTCACTAAGGATGTGGTGGTCCCGTTCCGGTTCGGTGGCTGCTCTGCGGGGCGTGTATATAGGTCCCATACTTATGTGTTGTACCGAGTGAATCGACTGAAAGGGAACGGTTAGTTATGTCTATAACTTCTGTTCCCTGAAGGAGAGGAACGAGGTACAACACAGGGTGGCCCCACTGAGCAGTTGGCTCGGTGAAGAGCGGCTATCGAACTGAGGGATGACGGTGATGGCAGCGGCTATATGTGCGGGCGGGGCCTTGCGCGTGTCATCACACGTCATCTGCCGTAAAGGCGTGAATAAAGGTTTCTTCAGCCAGGACACGCGAGGGCGTGATATCCCATACTTATGTGTTGTACCTCGTTCCTCTCCTTCAGGGAACAGAAGTTATAGACATAACTAACCGTTTTTAAAAATATAGAGAATATAAATTATTTCTTTACAGGAGATCATACAAACAATGTCTTTCAGATGCAATGTGCACCTCACAAAAAAGGAAAGAAAAATAAGAAAATATTAACCCTTTACAGCCGATCGGAGCGGGCACGCTCTGTTTTGCGTAACTATTTTTAAATCCCGGTAGCTCTGCAACCAAGTAAGCTAGCGCAATAATTTTTTTTGCATATGAAACTGGAGGAGTTGTACTTACATCTTACGCCATCAGCTTGTCCTCGGTCACAGTTTCCTTCCACATATAGCTTTGCAAAAACTGCATAAAAGTCACTTGCAGCAACAAAAACATGATATTCCAGAAACACGCTTCGCCGATCCATCAGCTGTTTGTAACACTTCCTACGTCCATCAGCGCGAACTATCACATGACCGCATGACCTGCCCGAAACCGGAAGTGACGTCATTTTGCGGAAATGTAGTTTTTTACGATTGAGGCCTTATGAGCTTGTGTTTTACTTGTTATGTGTTTTAAAAAGTTATGTTTGACTTTATGACTTTCTGTGTCGTTTCTGGGATGCTTAAGACTCATATTGCACTGCTGGAAATAGTTTATTTTGATGCATATGCTGTTATTTTGCAAATTTGCACTATAATATTTATTTTTGTTTTTCCTGCAGTATATAAAAATTGGTGTATTTCAAAAATAAAACTATGAAGACACTCAAAATAAATTTCCTGTGGTGGGAAACTAGTTTGTGTAACTTTTTTGTATTTACAGTTTTGAGGGATAAGCCTCTTAAATTTCTCTAACTAGAAATATATGTTAAAAAAACAAAAACGATTTTCAATTTTTTTGTAGTTTATTGCACTTTTTTGCAATTTATGTAATTACTATGCACCTAATGCAGACATATTATTAAAGTTTGGGCTATAATGGTTGTATTGATGTATAGCAACTTGAAATGCTCCCAAAAATGGCTCCACAGCATGTAAAAATATAATATAAGCTCTGGCGAACTTGGTTCTATGGTAGGTCTTAAAGGGTTAAAATGTTTGTCATAACCCAACCACACGCCAAAAATACAACAATACAAAATGTGTTTATTCAAATAATTATTCATTAATGAAAATATGTTTGGTGCAAACTGAATGTATACCAATCAAATTCCATTAATGTTTCAATGTTTCACATTGTACTTAAGTAAAAAAATAAAAATAAATAATAATAATAATTTACTTCTAATCTTGGGCATACCCAGGACATGCTGGAGTGATTTCATCCCCTGGCTGGCCTGGGAAAGCCTCGGTGTTCCCCTGGATAAGTGGAAGAAAATGGATGGATGGATGCATTTTGGGCAAAACATTTTTGAGTGCAGTCTCAGCAGGCTTCAAGTAGTATTCCAGTCATATGCAAACCAACATAATCTGTTCCCTGAAAGTCTCAGAACTACTCCGGTATAACAGAAGTCATCAGAGGATTCAGTGTTGTTAGCAGAAAACACCATAGCTGATTGTCCTCTGGCCACAAGTCAACTTTTATTTGAGTCTTTAACCAGTGTTTAAGCAGCTGTCTGCCTCCGTGTAGGACCAAATAACTTAAATATATATATTTTGTCATCATCCACAGTCTCAGACCGATAATATTTAACATTTTTTAACGGTTGTTATTAACTGTGAAGCTCGTGTGGCCACTGTCCTCGAAGACAGTGCAGCAAAGCACCTCCTAAGAAGCCATGATACTTTTATGGGCTCTTTTTCTGTTTTTATTTCTGCTTTTATTAATTCTTTATCCTTCTGCTGGTGCCAGAACGTCCTGCGAGGCTGCAGTGTGCTGTTGGGTCCGAGCACCTCTGGGCTTTGGCGTACTCTCGCTCAGAGTCAGAACCACATCCCAGGCGGCGGTCCGGGAGCGCTGACGGAGCTACTGGAGCAGTACGCCAAGAATCTGGCTCAGAACATGAAACTCACCTACCTCAACCCGGTGGCGCTGGTTGCTCCCAACATTGGTGAGTTTGGACTGCAGATGCAGACATGCAGACACAATACAATAATTAATCACCGATCACACCCCAAAATTAAACGAGACAGTAATGAAATCTCAATCTTTGCAAATGATATGCTTCAGTTTTCTCACAATACTGTAAATCGCTGCTGTGAAATCAGCGATAATGAGTCATTGTAAAGCATGGGGATGAACAGCACTAATGCGAGTGATGATGATGGCACAGCCAGAATGTTGGCAGCACCACAGAGAGATGGATTTCACACTCCCACTCAGACAGCAGCTAATGCTTTCAGCACATCCACAACCCCCCCCCCCCCCCCCCCGAAGCACCGCAGCACTGGCCAACATACAACATACACAAAAAACACATACACGCTGGCGTTTAACATCACTGGACATGCAAAGCTCCTAAGAGTCAAGGTTATTAAAGTTTCATTTAGTTTCTGCCATCCCTTCACTTGTGCTTTTTGCTCTTATCCACATTTTTCTGTCACTTTCACAGTGTCAAAAAATGCTGTTAGATAATCTGCACCGCTTACAACAAGACGAGGTGTTGAAGTGTCAACAGCAGCAGCAGCTTTGGCAGGGATCAAGCCAGTGACAATGAATTTCACACTCGGTTAATGCTCTTAACTGCACACGCCGATTGAATTCCTTCAAAATACTTTACACCCAAAAACTCATCAAAGTTTCCAGCTGCTGAATTTTGCCTCAGCAGCTTCTTCTTGTGTACCTTTGGTCACACAGTCACTGTAATCTCCTCATGACGTACCTTTGTTGGCTAATATTGACTTACCACTTGAACTTCTATATGTTTGTGAATCTTTTTGTTAGTTATACCTGCGTTTGCTCTTGGATTCTTACAAAATCCAGTTATTTAACTCTGAATCGAAGCCAAGGCGACAAGAACAGAGCAGCAGTGAAGGCAACACTAATGAGAAACATGACTGATGCAAATTTTTTCGCTCCAGCAAACACACAAACACGTGGCTGATGCTCCAAGCTAAACGGGTAAAAATGAATAACATGGGAGAGGACGTGGACGAACTTGATGGGTTGTCAGCCTTCGGTTAATTTCGATTTTTGCTGCTTTTGTTGATGATGCTGGCAGTAAAACCCCATATTTGCAATCTCTTACATTTTATTTAACAAATAAACCACTTTACATGAATATTATCGGATAAACTCTCATGCCTCTCACACCAACAGATTGAGTGCTGTTTGCTGGATCAAATGTTTCGTCGTTATTGAACACTCCATGCTGACGTACTTCCACTCTGTGCACTGTGTGCGTGTTTGGGAATTTTTATATTCTCTCGCTACCTAATGATTCACTAATCCATAGGGGAAAAAATATTTTTTAATGACACAGCTAAAAATGACAATTGTTCTATGACTGAATCAAAGAGGAAAAGCTAAACTTAAATAAAACAGATAAATCAAGTAGCTGTATGAGCTGTCTCGTATTACTTTTACTGACTCAAGGTCACACGGGTCTGGCACGCAAGCTGCTTTGATGCTTAATGGCACAGAAGAAGATAAGAGTGCTGGTTGGGGCTGCACGATTATGGCTAAAATGATGATCACAGTCATTTTGTCCAGTATTGCAGTGAATAAACAGAACACTGGTTCAGCATCTTCACATCTCTACAAATCTCTGCACAGAAACAAAATTTTTCCTCCTCATTTCCTTAAATTCAGTGCAGCTCTTTGAAGAAAAAAAAAATTAAACTGTACCAAAACACAAAATTAAATCAAGAGGTCATATTCCTTTTAATCTCTTTAAACTACCATTTGCAGACAAATATGTGTTTGTACATATACACCATTCATTGTACCTGCATGATGGATGTGAATAAAACTCATATTGCCTTTATAAAATAATTAGGAAAATAGCATATCGTTTGTCCAGTGTGTCGACAATGTTATTGAAGCCTTCGTTACTCTTACTGTCTTCGGCCGTGTTGGTGATTTCAGTTGGTCAGTGTGAGAATCAGAATCAGAATCAGAATCAGAATCAGGATGGGTTTATTGCCAGATGTTGAGGTTTACAACATTAGGAATTTGCTGCGGTGCTTCAGTGCAAACAATAAGAATTAAAGTGCTATGTAGAAAGAAAGATATGTGCATGAGATATACATGAGATATATACATGAGAATAAGAATTAAGAGTGCTACGTAGAAGGATATATACATGAGTGCAGGTGGTGATCAGTGCCAGACATGAAATGATGCAGTGACACAGCGTAGGGTCATGTGTGAGTGGCGGGGACAGTCATGTGGTTATTGTTCATGTGTCCAACAGCAGAGGGGAAGAAACTGTTCTTGTGGCGAGAGGTTCTGGTGCGAATGGACCGGAGCCTCCTGCCTGAGGGGAGCAGGTCAAACAGACTGTGTCCAGGGTGAGAAGGGTCAGCTGAGATCCGGGCTGCACGCCGCAGTGTCCTGGAGGTGTACAGGTCCTGCAGAGATGGGAGTCTGCAGCCAATCACCTTCTCAGCAGAGCGCACAACACGCTGCAGTCTCTGTTTGTCCCTGATAGTGGCTCCAGCGTACCACACGGTGATGGAGGAGGTGAGGATGGACTCGATGATTGCAGTGTAGAATTGCATCATCGTCCGTGTTGGCAGGTTGAATTTCTTCAGCTGCCTCAGGAAGTACATCCTCTGCTGGGCTTTCTTGATGACGGAGGTGATGGTGGGCTCCCACTTCAGGTCCTGGGTGATGGTGGTACCCAGGAAGCGGAATGAGTCCACAGAGGTGATGGGGGTGTCAGTCAGGATGATGGGGGGGAGTGGGCCTGTGTGCTTCCTGAAGTCCACAATAATCTCCACTGTCTTCTGGGCATTCAGCACCAGGTTGTTGTGGCTGCACCAGGACACCAGACGTTCAACCTCCCTCCTGTAGGCAGACTCATCCCCGTCAGAGATGAGCCCAATGACGGTGGTGTCATCTGCGAACTTGATTAGCTTGACAGACTGGTGGGTGGAGGTGCAGCAGTTGGTGTACAGGGAGAAGAGCAGAGGAGAAAGAACACAGCCCTGAGGGGAGCCGGTGCTGATGGTCCGGGAGTCCGAGACATTCTTTCCCAGCCTCACGTGCTGCTTCCTGTCCGTCAGGAAGTCAGTGATCCACCGGCAGATGGGATCAGGCACATTCATCTGGGAAAGCTTGCCTCGGAGATGGTCTGGAAGGATGGTGTTGAAGGCAGAGCTGAAGTCCACAAACAGGATCCTGGCGTAGGTTCCTGGGGAGTCCAGATGCTGCAGGATGAAGTGTAGGGCCATGTTGATGGCGTCGTCTACAGACCTGTTGGCTCTATATGCAAACTGCAGGGGGTCCAGGAGGGGGGCCGTGAGGGTCTTGAGATGGGAGAGAACTAGGCGCTCAAATGACTTCATGACCACAGATGTCAGAGCCACGGGTCTGTAGTCATTTAGTCCAGTGATCCTAGGTTTCTTGGGGACAGGGATGGATGCACAGGCTGCTTTTATGGATGTATGAGCTGATGTTGAATGAGTCGCGTCAGCAACCATTGCCTTGTTTTCTTTGTCCTGCATTCATCATGCTGCAGTTTGCGGTGTTTTTCCAGGGGGTTGAATGTTGATTTGAATTTGAAGTGAAATTTGAATTTCAACGTAGTGTTACTCATGGGTGCATGGAACACCTGTGATTGGCACATACAGACACACTGTCAGGCACTAATTTAGGGGGCGCTTGATTTGCTTTTGCTCTGTATTTTAATTGGCAAAGCAGTGTTAGATGGTCATATATGTCCAAAGTTTGAGATAATGAGGTCAGCATATGTAAAAGTAACCCATCAAGCTTCTGATTCCTCTAATTGCTTGGATTTAATTTTTTTTCCTACTTTTTTTCCTAGTCAGTTAGCTTAATGTTGGAGAATATTCTTGATATAGTTTGTGTACTAAGAGAAACATCACGGGTAGTATTATTAGGAGACAGTTTATCCCATAATGATTTCAGGGTTATTTCCAGGTAATGACCCAGTGTGGGGGTTCTTTCATTATTCTTCTTCTTGATGGATGCATTTTTGTAAACTGGACAAGTTTAAGATGAGACACTTTATTTTGTACACAACAGTGACATGTTTTTTAAGAGGTGTTGTAGAGAGCACAGTGTGTTCAGTTCTGCTCCAGTTAATCAGCCATTGCAAAAAGTAATATGCAGTGTTGGTGGGTTTTTTTAAACATATTATTTTTGTTAAAAGTAATGCAGTATGTTACTTAATTATTTGCCAGAGCACGTAAAAAGTTACACTACTCATTACATTACTTTCTCCTACACAAAGAAAATTTTAAAACGAACCCAAAGAGACTTCAAAATAATCACCACAGTGAAATATGAGCAGTTATAAATGGAGGCTGTAAGCTGGACTGCCCAGCTTACAGCCTCCATTGCTCACTGTCACAGCCCACTGCTCACTGTCTTTGTTACGTGTTGATGATCAGGCTCTGGCTGCTGTACTGGGGTCAGCATGCACTCACGTTTATCACCAGTTTGGGTTCTTGGCTAGCTTTGTGTTAGCGTGCTATTTGTGCAGATGCTTGCAAAAAGCTAAAGTTTTGTAGGCAGTGTAATGCAGTTGTTTGCAAGTAAAAGTAATTTCCATATCTCTGCTGTTAATCACTTCACTGTTTTCCTCCTGCACACGAACTGAAAGGAGCTCATTTTAACGCAAGTGGACAGGATGAAAAAAATGTGTTTGTTTGAGGAGTTTTTCTTCTGTCCATTTGTCCACAGCAATGCATTACATTACTGTGTTACTGAAAAATGTAATACAATTACAGTAACATGTTTCTTTGTGACATGCGACACCCAAAATATGGTGAAATAGGGACCAGTGACATTGGTTTGCTGTGATTGTGACACTTTGTCTTATAAAAGTTACTACAATGAGCATAGCTTAAAATCAGGATATGGACTATCTTTCCACTTTTTAACATACTTTTAAAATCAGAAAGCGAATGCATCACTGCTGCTATCTAAAGTGTAAGATACATGTTATTTTAACCAGTCATATTATGCTAATGTAACAACATAATTACCCTAATTACCCAACATCTGTGGGAATTTCATCCAAAAAATGTTTATATGTGTCTGTTGCTGCATGTTTATTAATCAGTTATGAACCTGGACCGCATGGAGAACCACACCCATGTGCGGAGGCGTTTCCCACGCTACCACACCACCCTGTTTCGTGGTCAGGCTTTGTGGGATCCCTATACTCATGTGATACTGCCCCCTGCTGCCCTGGTGCCACAACGGCAGCGGCTGCATAACTGGAAGGAGAAGGAGAGGACGGAAAAAGAACGTAAGAACAGACACACACACTGAATAAAAACCTTCACAGTGTTTCGGGCTGAACCCAAGAAACATATTCTGACTCAAACTTTTCAGTTTCAGCCTCAGATCCTCAAAACACCGCTTCGGCGCCTGTCAGTATCTCGGCCAATCAGACAGGAGAATACACTGCAGCAAAACATACTGCTTCGTTGCCTGAGCCGCCCATAACCATCGTGATCCTGCTCATTTACCGAAGTCTGGGTGCTGCCCTTCCTCCCAAGTACCACACAGACAGACGAGGAGTGAGGTGGGAATCTGAAACACACTAAAGAAAATCTCATTACTGCAACTCCAAAAACTTCTCGTGATTTATGCTCGTATGTCTTTGATTTGGTGCTAATCAGTCTGCAAAAATTGCTTTTAAATAACGTGAGCATCACATCATTAAATAGGGATCATTATCTTTCAATTCTAGCATCAACATGCCAGGATTTTACATATATATGTGTATAAAAAAGATCCAATGACGATAATTTGTGCTATTGATCATTTAGTCTCCAAAAGTGGGAAAAAAGGTTGAAAAAGATCCATCACTGAAGCCCAAACCCACATCTTCAGGTTGCTTGTTTGTATGCGCAACCATGAAAGACACATATGAAACACGCAACACTGTATCAGATCTTTGCAAGTAGGACATGTTTGGCATCTTTGCTCAATAAATGATTAAAAGAAGTTGTGGCTAATTGAATTCATAGTCATATGAGGAACACTGGTAGGTCAGCAGAGTATCTGCATCAGGACTAATTCCAGCGATCTTTTCTCTGTTTTAATCATCCTGCCTTTACTTTGTTTTCTCTCTTCTTCCCTTCTGCTGTCCCCCACTTCTCCTCTGGGCCTAATTACCGAGTAACAAGCTGTCCACTTCTCAGTTGGTGTCAATAATCAGTCATTTGTGTCTTATCTGGTTTACAAAACACACTCTTCTTTTTTTCGGTTTGTCTCTTTTTTTGGTTTCTGTGTCTCTGCCTTTTTTAGCATCCTAACCAGGATATCAAACTCTGCTTTCTGTCTGATCTGGAGGATGTGTTGTAACTTCTGTACTGTCTCTCCTTCAGGCTTCCCAGACATCCAGTAATGAACTCCCCAGTGGTCACTATCTCTGTCTACAACAACCAGACATTTGTGGGCGGACATTTAGAGCAACCCATCTTACTGGAGTTCAAGCTGCTAGAGACGGCCAATCGCAGCAAGCCTCTGTGTGTACAATGGAACCACAGCAGCCCGTGAGTACATAACATGCGATGTTTCGCACTGTATTGATACTGTCGATACTGAAGTCCAGGGTATTGCGGTATGTCACTGGGTGATTAAAAGATACACTACTGTGTAGAGTTTGGAAATATCAAACTGTCATTTTTTAAATTTGCTAAATGCAAATATCTTAAACTTCAGATTTGAAGTTAATATGATGACTTTGGGTTTTGTCTTGTTGGCTTTAAGATATAAAATATATCTTTATTCAGACTTTCTTGCACTGCTGTTGAGGCAGCTGCTCTGTGTTTTCTGCAGACCTCTCACAGAAGGAAAAGTACTGATGTAGTTTTAACAATAAGAATGTGAAGTGTCCACTGTTGTAAGTCACAAGAACAAGAACTAGAAATGGTCCAATCCAAAGAAACCCAGAAAATAAGTAAATAAGTAAAAACTTGTGCAGCAGGCTGGTCCATTGTGACAAAATTTCATTGCAGGAACTCAAAATGATATTCAGTAGTTTGTTTGACCCCCATGTGCTTTGATGTGGGGGGCTGACAATGTTGGGGCATTTTGTAGCTCTGGCAGTTCTCATTCTATTCATTCTATACGCCCTTGCACAAAGGAGCAGATACCGGTCCTGCTGATAGTAACTAGTAACTATAGTAACTCCTGGAATCTCCTCCATGTTCTTGAGACTGTGCTGGAAACACAGCAAACTTTCAATGGCAATCGCACGTATTGATGAGCCATCCTAGTTGGACTACTTGTGCAACCTCTGTAGGCTCAAGGTATCGCCTCATCCTACCACTAGTGACACTGACTCAAGTCAAATGCAAAAAAAACAAAAATTAAGAAAGAGTCAGAAAATATACCAATATCCTAGAAGTTGAATTAGCCTGATCATATACACTGATTAAAAAGTCTTTAATTTTTTTTAGCAGCACATATAATGAAGCCAATGTAGCCTACTATCTTTACCACAGTAAAAACTACCATACTAAACCATTATAAAAGTAGACGGGAGTGCCTGATCTGCTTTTAAAATACAAGACCACTTTAGCCAAAGGATTATTTCAAATGCTCACTGAACACCTTCTGACGTACACATATTTGACAGAGAAGTCTAATTAGCAACTCAATGCGTTCAGGTATTTAGACGTGGTCAAGATGACCTGCTGAAGTTTAAACTGAGCATTAGACTAGTGAAGAAAGATGATTTAAGTGATTTTGAACCTGGTGTGGTCTTTGGTGCCACATGTCCTGGTCTGAATAATTCAAACTGTTACCTACACAAGAGGATGAACTAGGATTTTAATAGAAGATGGTCCAAAAAGGAGAAATATTGAGTTAGCAGCAGTTCTTTGGGTGAAAATGCCTTGAGGTCAGAGGAAAATGGCCAGACTGCTTTGAGCTGACTGGAAGGCAAAGGTAACTGAAATATCCACTCACTGAAAGAAAGGTACACAAAAGAGCATGTCTGAATGCACAGTATGTCCAACCTTGAAGCAGATTTATTTAACCTTTATTTATACAGGTAATCCCATTGAGACTCAATGTCTCATTTAGAAGAGAGGCCGGTTTCAGACAAACAATAAATGGTGGCCTGCGGCAGCAGATGACCACACCCAGTGGGTGCCACTCCTGTCAGCTAAGAACAGGATATTGAAAGGATAGACCCATCTTATAGCCTTGGATCAATGTTTCAGGCTGCTGCTGCTGCTGGTCTAATGGTGTGGGATATAGTCTTTGCACATTTTGGCCCCTTAGTACCAGCTGAGGATAATTTAAACAGCACAACTTTCTTTCAGTACTGTTGCTCACCACATCCATCCCTTTATGACAACAGTCTATTCATCTTCTGATGGCTGCATCCAGCGGGATCAAATGGCTTTGGGATGCGGTGTAACAGGAGATGTGCAGCTGACAAATCTGCAGCAGCTATGTCAATATGTATGGAAATATTTTTATGTCATATAAAATGCGTGAGCAAAAACTAATCAGAGCAAATAATTTAATTTCACAAGAGCAATTAAATTCCTCGCGTGTAATCTCTGAGGAATGTTTCCAGCACCTTGTTGAATCTGTGCCACAAAGAATTACAGCAGTTCTGAAAACAAAACAGGGGTCCGACCTGGCACTAACAAGGTGTACCTAATAAAGTGTCCACCGAGTGTTGTTTTGAGAGCATGTGACTTCTATTAATTATGAAAAACTGACACATGGACAGCAGCGGGACATCTTTCTTGAAATGTTGCTTATTATTCCTCGTTCCGTCTCTGTCCCTGCAGGTATGAGATGGGAGGTTGCTGGACGGTGAGAGACTGTATGGTGGTGTACAGAAACACGTCTCATGTGCGCTGTCAGTGCCAGAGACTGGGCACCTTTGGCGTGCTGATGGACAGTTCGCAAAGAGAGGTTAGTGATCAGTCAGTCAAGAGCTACTTACTTTTAATCAAGATAAATCAAGATAAGTCTTCATCCTCTCTCGTTCCCTGACCCTTTCTGTAGTAATCAAGCATTTCCCTTAAGTGAACCTTTTACTTCACCATGTCTGCCACTTTGCCCCAACACATTTTTTTTTCATTTAACAGTGTCAGCTGGTAATTGCCCAGTTTGAAGAAGGGGGGAAAAAGGGGAAAAATGTCTACAAATCCTGACTGACATTCAGAAGGCTGAAGAAAGGCCTTGTTACAGTTGTAGAAGATTTTCACAGCTTAATGTAAAACCCCTTACCCACCGCTCCCAAGCATACTAAGTTGAAGATGTGTCAGATCTCGAGAAAGGGAGCGTGTGGAATCAGAAACATCATTGTCTTGACGATTTCCATTTCTCCAAACTGGAAACAGTTATATAAGATTAAGTAATTCATCATCATTAGTCTGGTGGTATGGTGGGGTATCTTATTCTCACTCACTTGAGATGCTGCAGGGAAGCCCAGTTTGCCCAAATGAAATTCTGGTGGTGTCTGCTATGTTTGCCGGCAGCAGAGGCTTCCAGAGGAGGCAAATGCACGTGCTGAATTGATTTTATAATCTAGTTTCTCCTGACAGATAAGCTTGGTCTGCTAGCTAGCTTGGTTTGTCATCTGATTCCTCTGTTTTTTGTCCTGACTGCTTCAAGAAAAATATATTTTTTAGATGTTTTTAATAAAGGGATTTAATCTTGTACTTACCTTTCATTAGATTTCTTTCTATAGATCGCATACTTGGTTGTCATATAAATATTGTCAGTTCACACTGACGGCAGACAGGAGAGTTCAGATAGAGATGTTGCATTTCAATGCAGTTGTAACGATTCATCTTCTTGGATTGAAGTTTCTTTTTTCAACAAGTTTTCTCCCTCCTCTTCCTTTCACCCCCCTCCTTTGCATCTCTCTGTGAGTAGCAGCTGGAGGGCGACCTGGAGACGCTGGCCCTGGTCACATACTCTTCTTTGTGCATCTCCATGCTGGCGCTGCTCCTCACTGTCCTGGTGCTCTCCTGTCTCCGGGGCCTCAAGTCTAACACCAGGAGCATCCATTCAAACACAGCGGCAGCCATGTTTTTATCAGAGCTGGTGTTTTTGCTTGGAGTCAATCAGACTGAACAACAGGTATGTACTGGCGGGGGTGGGCTTTCTGCATCCATCTTTTTTCTGTTGCCTATAGCTTTAGTTCCTTTTTTCACACCACTTCACAGTCAGTCACCACTTTATCCAGTGTACAGTCATGGTAAAAACAGAGTCCAACTTCTGTCATATCTAGATAGATAACCTGTGATGAACAGAAAAGTTATTATTTATTTAACAATAATGGAGCCACGTTGCAAAAGCACTGTTAGAAGACATCATTTTCTGTCCTACTTTGTCAATCTTTCACGTTGTTGTGGAGGAGTTTACTACTCTTTAGAGCATTGCTTCAGGTCGTTGAGGTTTGTAGGCATTTGTGTATGTATAGCTCTCCTAAAGTGGCACCACATTTCAGTCAAGGTGAAGTCTGGCCTTTGACTCAGACATTGGAATACTTGGATTCTTTTCTTTTTCAGGCGTTCTGCTGTAGTGCTTGGGATCATTATCTTGTTTGGGACAGGCTTTAGCTGTTGGACAGATGGCCTCAGATCTGACTCTAGAATACTTTGGTATACAGAGGTCAACTCAATGAGTGCGAGGTGCCCGGGTCCTGTGACCGCAAAACAAGCCCAGATACTCACCTCTCCACCACTGTGCTTGACAGTTGGTATGGGGTGCTTCTTCAAACATGGTGCTGTATACTATAGGCCAACGTCTCCACTTTGGTCTCGTTTATTCAAAGGGCGTTGCAAAGTCTTGTGGTTTGTTCAGCTTTTCAAACCTGAGCTATGCTGCCATGTTATTTTTAGAGAGTAGAGAATTTCTTCTGGCAAGCCTTCCAAACATGTCATACTTGTTCATGATGCTTGTAGAGTCTGAGATGTAGCTCTTGGGCTTTTTTTTTTTTTTGCAATTTCTCTGAGCATGCCCACTCCTGGGAAGATTGGCAACTATCTTGATTTTTTTTTTTACCAATCACTAAATAACAAAGGCTCATACTTTCTTTGTTTTTTCCTCCAGTGTGTTACGGAAGCAGCCTTCCGTTGTGAGCATCCTCTTCACATAGGTCCATATCTTTGATAAAGACCGTGCTCACACTTCAGGGCATAAGTATTTTTTCTAAAAGTAGACTTGTTTGTATGTTTTGCCCATGGAGTATCGCACTGCACTGCAATAGTTCTTTTTGCATTGGACAGACAGAGATTCAACATCCATCTATTCTTACTGTATTTATTTTTTCCCAATTGATTGGAAATGGCCTTCTAACCCTTGCCAGACTGATGGGCAGCTAGAATCATTTCTCTAAAATCAATGCTGATGTCTTTGGCATTCAGGTGTTAGCACACAGTTGGATGCTCCAGACCAGACAAACTTCTGGTTTTATAGAGGTGCCTACACCTGCTGATGATCTATTAACCAAGTAATCAAGGAGCTGATTATTTCTACTGCATCTCAATGCATAAAACCTTAAACCTTAAAATCTTAAAGAGGTTGTACTTTGTTTTTGCCGTGGCTGTGGTGTATATCTAATTTCTAGCGACATTTAGATTTACAAGTTCATTCATCTTCAAATAGTATCTGGCAGTGGCCATGTTTTTTCTTAAACTGTTGCCAAAAACAATATCATAAGATGTTCACTCTTTGCAGTTTTGATGTCGACAGCTCTTCTTGCCTCCTAGTATTTTGTTTTTCTTCCTCTTTCTTATCCTCTGCTTGGGTGCTTCCTGTCGCTCTTCACTCTGTGCTTCTCTACATCACACTGTCCTCTTTCCTTTACGTTAAGTCCTCTATCTTTTTTCTCGTCCTCTGCCAATGTTTTTTTTTGACCACTATATCTCTCAGTTTTATTGCATCACACGTTTCTATATAAAGTGTGTTTAAAGAGCAGCAAGTCTTGTCGAGAGGGTACTCCAAATATGTGCTCACTCAGCATGAAATCCAATTAATTAATCTTTATCCCCCACATAGTCGGCAGTACTGCTCTTACAGTGCGACTGGTTACTTCTAGCAGAACAATATGTTCTCTAATTCATGTACTCCATGCTTGGGAGAGCATTTCAGCGCTTGCAGCGGTTGTGTGTTAGTTTTTATGCGCCTGTGCATATTTAGTCTTTCCATGCTTATGTGTGTGGCTCGTAGTGTTTGCTTTTTGTGTGTGTGTGGGAGTGTGAGATTCATCAGCTGGCTGTATTACTGCCAAGGCGGCTGCTTTTTCTGTGTCATCTTTGGCTCTTCTTTGGAAATTCTACTGCGCGTCTTTTAACCTCTGGGACTTAAATGTCTGCTCTCCTTAATTTTCAGAGTTCTGAGTTGTATTCATTATAGATTTCATAAGCAAATGGGCCAGTTCATCCATTATCATATATGATAATATGACAGTCATATTTTATATTAACTTCTTTGAGACAAACTTATTTTAATACATAAATGTTTGTCTAAATCATCATTTGTCAACCTACAATACTCACATGGCCTTTTTGGGGTACTTGTCTGTGTTGAGTGCAGATTGCAGTCACATTTCAGAAAATCTGAGCTTGTAGAAGCTCACATGTGCTCAAAAGATGGTTGCTCATTAAACTGAGGGTTCAGTGAACTTGAACAACTTTGCCAGAGGACATCAAAGAAAATCTGATGTCATTCTTTGCAGTTTAAACTGTAATCTAAAAGACTATGCAACAGCTCCGCTCTCCTCTGTTAAAAGTACAGAGCATCAGTGGTGGACCTGCCAGTTCTGGTATTTTATGGCAAATACCAGTTGGGCTCCATGGCGCTAGGCAGTAATAACTGATCCCTTCAGAGGGCAGTGGGCCCTCCGGCCACCACAATTAAGTCTGTTTCTGAGAGGTCATTCTGTAGAGCTCTGGCAGTGCTTATCCTGTTCCTCTTTACACAGAGGAGCAGATACTGGGGCTGCTGATGGGTTAAGGAAATTCAGTGGCCCTGTCCAGAGTTACCGCTAGCCTTTATGATCTCAAGACTGCGCTGGGAGACAAAGCAAACCTTCTGGCATTTATACTTATTGATCCATCCGCTTCCATCGTGGAGGAAAACTGACACTATCAGTCATGGATTGGCCTCCTCAAAGCTCGGACCTCAACATTATTAAAGCAGTGTGGGATCATTTTGACAGAGAATGCAATAAAAGGCAGCCAACATCCAAAGAAGAGCTTTGAATGTCTTCCATAAAGCCTGGAAAACTATTCCTGGAGACTACGTAAAGAAATTACAAGATGCCTAAGAATAAAGGTGATCAGACCAAATATTGACTTAAAAGCTTGTTAAAACTATACAAAATCTTTATTTGCCTCATGTACTATGTTTCGATTTATATTTGCACAGTAAATCACTGCATCTGCATCTACATTTGCACATTACTGCAGCTTGTCTTTGTGTATGTTAAGAACGCATTTGGCTACAAGGTCACGTACTGACACGCCTGTCAGGTTCCCACAGACATCTTATTTAGTTGTGCATTTTCAAGCTGTTTCCTGAGGCTGGTTTAGATTTTAAACAAACACCACTGCAGTTCTCTTAGACGAAGTTGACTTGCTTTTTCAAAGTGCTGTAATTCAGTGCCACTTGAGTTTGAATGGCATCGTCCTCATCTGGTCAAACAAATCAATTCAGACTAAAAGGCTGCAGAGTTCAAATAAACCACTTCAGCCATTCTTGAATGCAGCCTCAAGGTAATTTCACAGAAAGCCAAAATGTTAATGCTCTGCATTATTCATGGGGAAGCCAAGTATCGCTGCCAAACCAACCAACAGCATCTAACTAAAGATGGCTTTGAAGTTTATCTCCTGCCTTTACTGGGATTCATTCCTGATGATATGCAATCTAGACGAATGACCTCAGAAATGAGTCCTGTGGCAGACTACGTCATCTTTTCATTTATACAGTGTCCAAGTTATTGTCAGAAAAGCAAAGGCATAGATTAACCATCACCTGACACACCAGATGGTTTGTTTAACAGAACCATCTGAAAAGTCGTCCTTGGAAACTGTTTGGAAAAGGGTAGGCACGCACTTGGCAGGTATTTGGATTTGCCATCTGTCTATCACTGTCGATCATTGGCAGCCAATCAAAAGATTTGTTTTTGAACAAATAATCAATTCCCTCTGTTGTCACCATCAGCTTTCATAAAACACATCCAGACATACCAGTAGATCCTCACAGGACGCTTACTGTGACTGTGGATTGGAAGTAAGGTCATAGCTTGAACCCAAGCATAGCTGTCTCACACCTCGATTTATATCTCTCCATTATTGCTCAAAAATGCAAGGTGTATTTATTTCGGTCGAGCTAATTATTCCCCTTAAACAACAAATTTGCATTATTTTTGTTTTCTTGACGCATTTATTGTCGTAAATACATCATGTTTAAAAATAGCTGTTAAACTTCTACAATCACAATTAATATAAAGGCAACATTACCTGTTTGGGCATTATTTACCTTCCTTTGCAGATGGTGCACATTTTCGTAATCGTAATCATAATTAAAAGACTCTCTTGGGTGTTATTGGTAAAATTCAGCTCTTATAACATCCATTTACATTCTTTATTTTTTATGCTTTTCCTGGACGAATTGTAACATGCTGCCGTTATCGCTGTTCATTAGAAGCATTAGTAATTTAATCATGAACGGCTGTTATTTCATTGCTGACACCTGCTTTGCTGTAATAAAGACTCGTGGGTTGGTTGCCAAGACATCTGTATTTCAGCTGTCGCACAATCCTTGAAAGGATTATGTTTTTTTGTCTTTTCACTGCTAACGCATCTTTCCTGCCTTTCCCCCTTAGCCTACCCCTTTCATTCCTCTCTCTCTTGCCTCTTAATCGTTTTTTGTCACTTTCTTTCTGCTACCTATAATTTCCTGCTCCTCCCCTTTCCCTTTTTTTAATCACTCTTTTTAAAAAAAAACCCTCTCCCCTCAGTTCCTGTGTACGGTCGTCGCCATCCTGTTGCATTACTTCTTCATGTCCACGTTCGCCTGGATGTTCGTGGAAGGTCTTCATATCTACCGAATGCAAACAGAGCAACGCAACATCAACTATGGAGCCATGAGATTCTATTACGCCATTGGCTGGGGCGTTCCCGCCATTATCACAGGTAACACAGTCATGTAGACATGCAGGCACGCAGTCCTCGATATGGCCTAGGAACATGTTTGTGCAGCCATGTAAAAGCAGACAGTCACAACCCTGTTCTTGCCACAGCTGCACAATAATGATTTTCTTATATGAGCACAGGCACACACACACACATACATGCATAGTGAGTCTGGCTGTGTAGATAAGGTGTCCTATTGACATTTGGATTAAACAGGTTTCAGTGGTATTTTATAACAGAGACAGTAAAGCAGAGATACTAATGCAAGCAATTTCTGCCATGACACAGTTTAAGAAAGTCATATCTTTCTACTTTCTTCTCTATCCCCTTCACACACACGCACAAACACACACACACAAACACACACGCCTAGATTGGTAGTTTGCATCCAAGCTCATAACATACTGTCAGCTTCCCTTTATCTGTTGCTGTTTGTGTCACTGTCTGTCTCTCAAACCTACACACACACACACACACACACACACACACACACACACACACACACACACACGAATGGATGTGTCTCCCACCATCATAAACACACTTTAGCACGTCTCTTCCCTCGGGCTGTGAGGTGTGTTTATCTGTCTTTGTTCGGGCTTCTTCTGTCTTTTCTTTTGCAATTTATTTCAAATATTCTTAATAGCCACGCCTGTCAAAACATCGACAGTTTCGTCCAAACAAGGATACATGACTGATAAAGATATCACAGTTCAAGTCACAAATTTCCTACTAACCACATCTGGTGCTTATATGGAGCACTGGTGCCTCAGATTCTACACAGAATCTGTGCTGTAAGTGCGCACACGAAAGAAACTTCAGGTGAAACCGTTTTGGTGTATCCCTGCTCAACGTAAAGAAAAAGACTGTTAGCTTACAGCCTGATCTTCTCCTAACTCTGACAGTCAGTGAATTTTTGTTCGTGAACTTGATTCACATGATTCAACCAGAAGCTGAAAATCAGGGGTGAAACATTTCTGCTCTGATTTGGAATAATGTGTCATATAGGTTATACGAAGTTAAATTAAAAAGAGAAATGATGGTTTGTGTCTTTGGCATTTAATCGTAGCAGCTTAGTGCTCAAAGTTCAGCAGAATTTAACATTTAAAATCGAAAGATCCAAAGATGTAATCGAATATTTAGAGCGTGCTTTCAGGAGCTAATTTTCTCTAAGTCCTTGATTTATAAATCTAAAAATATTCATTTAATAAAAGCTAAAAACATACCTAACATTCATAGAAGTGTTGTGATGTTCCAATAATGCCCTGCAGTCACTGCCTATACTGTTTCCCTATCTTTGAGGCTGCTGTCTCTCTGTGAGTGACAGCAGAGGACATCACAGAGCTGATCTGTCTAATCTCACCGCACATCTGTTTGCTTTAGGCCTGGCAGTAGGTTTGGACCCAGAGGGTTATGGAAACCCAGACTTCTGTTGGATATCCATCTATGACAAACTAATCTGGAGCTTCGCTGGTCCCATCGGCATCGTCATACTGGTAAACATGTCTCTGTTTGTCTGACACATGGCAGTGAACTCTACATGCACACAGACTTAAATGATATGAATGAAATCTCAACCTGCACTTCCTCAAGCAAACATAGGTTTAAACCTAATTAACATTCACAAGTGGCAGCCCTCCAAATGGATTTTAGAAAGGCGACCCACTTGAGCCCAATCATTTCATTCAGGCCTTTCGAAACTTCACTTCAAGAAATTTGATGCAGTGCTTTAAAGTGAACAATTACAGCGTATTACAGTCAGTAATCAGTAGCACACCTGTGAATCCACTTTTTCTTTTTTTTTTCTTTTTTATACTGTCAGAGACTTGAATGGCTTTGCTTTTATTAAACGTATCTTTTCCCTCCTATGTGACTAATTTATCCACATTGATTTTGTCCTAGTCGTTGCTAATGGCCTTAGTGGATTAGCTGAAATGCATTTAAATGTTTTGTGTATTGATCTTTCACTTTTCAGTTGAATGGGGGCATTTTCACCATTGTAGCCAAGATGTCGTGTAACCCATCTCAGAAGGAGACCAAGAAACTTCCTGTCATGTAAGTGTCCGCCTTGACACTGTTCTCACTTTAAAAAAGTGACCTTGAAGCCTACCTTCCAAAGTACAATCCTTTTCTTGTGTTTTGTGCTGTTTCAGGCTTCAAAGGGTCCTATATAAAATTCCTGAGTTTCTCTAAAGTAGTCTTTCAGATTTGAGCTGTATGATAAGAATCGCTCTGTAGTTCCTCCAGTGCTTCTACTGTCGTCCATTAGTGTGGTTTCTCTTTGCTGTCTCTATATTTCTCTGTTACCCTAATCATGATGACATATAGTGAAAACGTCATTATTGTGTTATAAATAAAGGTTTAGTGTGATATAATGCTGCAGTCGACTGGTGTATGCATCAGAGTGTATCACAGATTCATTCTGGCGAATCCAATTCTAATCTTTTTTCTCCTCCACTGCCCTCTTTGCTTCTGTCTGCCTCTCTGCAGCGCCACTATCCGCAATGCCTTCTTGCTGTTGCTGGTGGCCACCTCCACCTGGCTGTGTGGTCTGATGGCTGTAAATAACAGCATACTGGCTTTCTACTACATATTTGATGTCCTCTGCCTAGTACAGGTACGAACAAAGCATGATCAGATACACAACAAAGTGCGATCTCTACCTGTAGCTTTTGAATCTTGTTTGTCAGTCTGTGTGTTTTTGTTTTTGTGATTTTTATTTTATATCTCTTTATCATCTTTCCCAGGGTCTGTCAGTGATGCTAGTCTTCACCGTGTTCAACTCAGAAGTTCAGGAGGCATGGCGAGTCGCCTGTTTGGGTAAGAAGAGTCCTGGAGAAGATCCCCCAAGACCACCGCAGAGCACAGTAAGTCCAACATACATAAATATCCAGTTTGCGAGCATATCTATACTGCTACCGCTAAAGCTAAACACCTTTTTTCATTCGTTTCTTGAATTAGCCTGACTGTTGAATCATTAATATACTGCATTAGCAGAATGCATGCACAAAAGTATAGCAAAATGAAGATGAAAACTAATTTTTAAAAGAACTATGGTATCCAAAAGATTATTATCATTATTATTGCACAGTGATGACAAGCTAAGTGAATCTAAGATCATAATGCAAAGGCATAAATGTCCTAGCTGCGTGATCCTTAAAGCCGTTTACTAAGTTTTCTCCTGCTGCTGTGCCCATTACTAGACAGCACAATAGCCCTCCTGCCCTGAATTTCTCCTTCCCTCTATCCTTCCATCAATCTTTCCTGTCGTGTCTCTGTCCTCTCCAGCTGCCCTCGGGGTTCCTAGCTGACCCACATAAAACATTATACCAGCTAGTGGATCTGCCTGCTCTTTAGCCCGCTTTCGCAAAAGCACTGTGCAGTGCCGATTTAATGATGCTTTTATGCGTGTGTATGAAATGCTATCCTACTTTCACATCTTTCCTTACTTCCCATGTCTCGTGTGTGTGTGTATGTGTGTGTGTGTGTGCTTGTGTGTATGAATTCTCAGCCGTCAGCATCAGAATCTTTACTATCGCTTCTGTGTGTTTGAACTTTGTATATATATACATGTTCCATATTTCCTTTGAATCTCTGTCAGTGCAGTGAACCCCATACAGTTTGTTGCCAGTTTGTGTGCGTGAGATGTTGGTGTGTATGTGTGGGGAAGTTTACGTGTGTGCGCGTATGAGATGTGTTGTTTCCACCCTTTTAAACCCCATTTCCTCCAAAGCTCTTCCTCTCTATTACTGAGTCATATGGGCAAAATTCAAGACTATTATTATGTGCACTATGCTGTTTTTAGCACTGATGGATTATATGCATGGATGACCCCCTATTAGCGTCCTTTTGTGATTTATCAGCAGATAACAGAAGTCTTGTCACATCTCAGAGTCTTATGTTCCACATGCCTAGCCTCCTGGACACAGGTTGAAAGCTGGGAGCTATTTTTTAAAGCTTCTTGCGTGTGTTTTTGTGTGCTCAGGCACAGAACCCCTATCACAACCCTTCACTGTTGGAGCAGAGCGGGCTGCACCGCATCACACTGGGAACCTCCACCATCTCCTCCGTCAGCTCTGCCAGGTATCTGAACGCATGCACGCATGAATGGACACGTGTCACAGTTTTTACCAATATATTAAGGTAGATGTGCACATCGTGGTGGTTTAATGCCATAAAATATAACAACAATAAATTGATGCTTGAAAAACAAGGATAGTCTATCATTCAGATGGGATTCTGGCGGGTTTGTTGGGTCTGTGGTTTTTGGATAAAGTCGCCTTAGGGAGGAAATTCCCTCCCTGCATAAAACCCTGTTTTTCATTTTGTGGGTCAGTGGGGTAAAGATGAAGAAGATTAGACTGAACAATGTACTGTACTGCATGTAGAGCAACACTAATGTACCCTGAGAGTGGCTGTTAATATCTTCATGGCTCAGTGATTGTCTGTCTTCATGCCATGTCTTGGCCTGTATGAAGCGTGCACACTAGTATTTGTGTTTGAAAGGACTCTCGCTTTTTTTCAAATATGTATCTGCCTGTTTCTGTGTGCTTCTATTGTTTGTGTGTGTTCGCCTAACTTCTCTTCTACTCCCCTGTTAGAGAAAACCTTTTGGCTCGTCAGACTCTGGAGCAAAACATCGTCCACACTGGTGCAACTGACCTGGATGTAGCCATGTTCCACAGAGACGGGGGTGAATATGCATAATGAGCAGACATGAATCTCTGAAAAACAAAGACTTTATCTCTGCCCATATTTAACTAAGGATCAAGAACATTTACTCAAGAATACCAACACATCAGCCCTATCCTTTTCCTCACTTTCTCACTCCCGCTTTATCGTCCCTTCTCCCTTTCTTTATCCAGGTGAAGATTCCGACTCAGACTCTGATCTCTCTATGGAGGAAGAGCGCAGTCTCTCCATTCCTTCTTCGGAAAGCGAGGACAACGTCCGTCTCCGTGGCCGCATCCAGCGGCGATTCAAGCGCTCCAATCACGGCGAGCGCCTGCTCACAGAGCCCGCCAACAACGGCACCAAAGGTAGATTTTCCGTGTTACCGAGTTTATATTAATTCTATTTTTGACATTTTTATTGTTTAAAGTCAGTAATGGAGAAGTGTCTCATTAGGAGTGCTTCATCACTGAAAGCCTAAGAGTTATGGGTCCCATCAAAATGTTCTGCAATGTCTGGATGTCTTTTGTTGGCACAAAACATTTAATTTGTTCACTTTTTTTTAAAGACTACTTTTAAATGTTCATCCTCGGTATGTTTGAAAGGTAATTAAAGTTTACAAAGAGCTTCTTTGCAGAGTAATAAAGCTTTAGTCAGGTTGAGTTCATAGCAATTACAAGAACACAGAGTCAGTATGCAGACTCAAGGCAACAGCAGATTACTATAACTTCAATAGAAACTTTTAAAACTGCTGCTGCAGCATAATTCAATTATCTGCAATATCACTGTCCTTTTATAGTGTGTATTATGTGTCCAACCAACACATATTAAACATATGGATTCTGCCGGTCTGTGAAATAGCATTTAAATCATTTGTATATTGTATATTTGTATATTGTGCGCTATGTGTAAGCAAGAATAGCATCCACCTCCAGGAAGAGGAAATGTCAATGCAGGCATACATTAATCAATACACTCCTTCTTGTGATACACAATGACAAGTTTATCATGCATAATATATGAGTTTACGCACGTCATAGTGTGTGATATAAATGTCACGCGAGTACAGTTTCCGTGAAATGTTTCACACTGAGAAAATGCCAAATATCTGCAAATCTATAAATCCATTTAACCAATCAATTCTTAGCTTCTTAAGCCGCTGGGGTCACACGAACTCTGTTCAGAGTCTAACCAGACCACAGCCATCGTTCAATAGAGGAAGGCAAGATCCAGATGGCTGTTACAGTCCGATCAATACATCAGTGCAGTCAAACTGGAGGGCCTGAAACATTTTGGCTTTTTACTGAAAGGTCACAGTCTGAATGCGTCCAGTTCTCTGTGACAAAGCATTAACCCCTGCATCTCCGCAGTGTTCGAGGACTGCACCGGGAATGTGTTCAGGACAACAATATGAATAGATTTTCTTGTTTTTTATAACCCGGTGCCGATGATCTTTTGTTTTATTCACAGTCACAGCAGGCTTGCTGATTTTAAAAGCCTGAAAAAGATTAAAGCATTTGATGTATCAATGATGCTTGCTCTCATGCATGTTACAGCTGGAGGGAATAATCATTATTTCATTTCTTTGTAGTTCTGACGATGGATTATTTAGGAAGTTAATCATTTAAGCAAAATGTAAAATATTCTTTGGTTAATAAGTTAAAAAGGAAATACATGAAGTTTTCACCTTTAGTTTAGAAAAGATTCATTTAAAAAGTAAATCTGAAATAAATTGATAAAACTTTACTTGCAGCCTAAATTCTTCATCCACACAACTTTTCACAATTATTAAATCCTTACCACTGATAATATCCTTTACAAAATGTGGGTCCAAATAACACAGATTGGTTTAAAGGGCTGACATTGATGATGTCACTCTGTCTCGTTCTCCTTAAATCAGCTTCTGCTGTGCATGCTAAAAACTCGAGTTCATGGGTCGTTTGCAGCGGCCTGAAAAATGTCCTTTTTGACACTTTTAATTAGCTCTGGCTTCTGATTTGATAATGAACATATGCTATTTTGTATGCTGACAACTGCTATTAGTTGCAGACATCTGTTTTTGTGTTCTTGGGGACGTGCATGAGGCAATAAAATGAAATTAAAAAGATGAGAATATGATCCATTAGAATATAGCTCTTTATGACTGTTTTGTATAGGCTATAATAAAAATAACAACTATTTTAGTGACGACTGCATTAATAGTGATTCAGACTACTTCCCAATAAGGTCTCCTTTGTTTTGTTACTGCTCACTACTTAATGATCAGACATAGATTTCCCTCATGAGGTGTCACTGATGTTAAGTTTGCCAGTAACCACAGAGAGTTTTCCGTGTATGACAGAGCTGGACGGCAACGACCTTTTATCCTATTGGCCAGCTTTGGAAGAGTGCGACGCACGCACTCTGCAGAAGTGGGGCTCAGAGCGCCCCCTGGGGGCAGATTACAGCAAGGACGCAGCAAATAACAACCAGCTAGACGCAGCGCTCACTAGTGGAGACGAGAACGGCCTCACCCAGCCACACAGGCACCGCAAAGGTGAGAGACACACGTGAACAACTAGACACAATCGGAAGGGTGCACATACACTTTGGATTGTGCCTTATTTTACTTTTATGTGTAAATTAAAGCTTTAGATACAGACTCATGCAAGGTACAAACAGCAAAATGGAAAACAGTGATGACTATTCTGAAACAATGAAACTCGTTCCCTCCGGGTACTCCGGCTTCCTCCCACCGTGACATGCAGTTTGTGGGGATAGGTTAATTGATTAGTCTAAATTGCCCATAGGTGTGAATGTGAGTGTGAATGGTTGTCTGTCTCTGTGTGTTAGCCCTGCTACAGACTGTCGACCTGTCCAGGGTGTACCCCTGTGACAGCTAGGATAGGCTCCAGCACCCCCCGCGACCCTGAAAAGGATAAGCGGAAGCGAATGGATGGATGGAACTTTAATGTGACGTTAACAGACTCTTGCTACTTTTATTTCTTCTTTTTTGTCATCATTATAAATATCTACTTGGTAAAAGTCATTGATTGTCAGACAGACTGTGCCTCTGCATATCAGTGCCTGGTCTGAGTATCCTAAATCTGTGATCTTCTTCATCCTGTTATCTAATGAGTGTCTCCAGATATCCTGTCTGAGTAATGCAGAATGGAACATTTTGCCAAGAGGGAGATGGAGGTGGTGTCAGCTGCATGAGCTGAACCAGCAAAGCATAATTTAAACCAAAGTTCAATAACAGAGAATGTATCTGCTGTTTGAGCAGTTTGTCTCATATATGGGTTGATTATCTCAGTTCATCTTCGGGGTGACCCAGAGACCCGTCACTCACTCAAATATTTATTTTATTTTGGACCGTACTTTAGCTTTTTTGTTCCTGTAGTGCTGTAAATGTACAACCTGATAGTTTTCTTGTTGTCATTTAGACTTTGATAACCACATGTGTATTACATACAGATGTTTTGTATCCTAACATAACATAGTCATTGTTGCATTCCTGTCAACTCGAAGCAGTTTGACCAGTCTCCTCTGTCTGCTGACATCGACAGGGCATTCTCTGTAAACCATAGTGATGGTTGTGTGGGGAAAATCCTAATAGATCAGCAGTTTCTGAAATACTTAGAACAACGAACACCATGAACAACCATGTTCAGAGTCACTTTCCTCATTCTGATTCTCAGTTTGAACTTTAGCAGGTCGGTTTGACCATGTCTACATGCCTGAATGCACGGGAGTTCTTGCCATTTGATTGGTTCGTTAGCGATTTGTGTTGACAAGCTGCCGAACAGGTGTACCCAACAAAGTGTCTATTGAGTGTATGAAATATAATATGCATACTCAGCATATAGTGCACACATAAAGTATATAACTGGCATGTGCACATGTAGAAATAAAGGCCCAATCAGATGCAAGTAAGAAAAAGAAAAGGTTGTAGCCTGAAAGCATGAGTGACATTTCAGGGAATGAAAATAGCCATATACCCAGTCATATACCGACAAATGAACACCCGCGTAGGCATGCAAAAATGGTTTAATGTGAGTAGTCCTGCTTTTTTGTAAATGTGATAGTTGTGTGACTCATTTTCTGCCTCTTTCTAAATGGCTTCTCTTCATCATTTGATTTCTTCCGCTTTTCTTCGCCTTCTTCTCTCATCATGAGACTTTTACAATGTAAATGCCTGTCCTTACATTGTAAGGCAGTTGGATTCTCTCAAAAGTCTTAAGCTTCATGTAATCACAGTCACTGGAAAAAACATTTTTACTAGTTTTACTATGTTGTTGCCAAACCACAGTCGAATTGAAACAGTCCAGCGTCCCACGATGGATTAGCAGCCAATAAGGTCACAGCTACGACATGTTTTAGGTGTCACGACAGACTGACAGTTGATCTAATCATCAACCCAGTATTTTTTGAAAATGAGCGTTCGTGAGCACCTGTTATGTGCAGATTTACTTAAGAAGACGAGGCTAAGACAGCTTGTATTTCTCTGAAAGCTCTCTTTGTATCCTCAGGTTTCCTGATTTGATTATTTTAAGCCAGTTATTGTGATAGATGGATGATTCATCCAGTAACCTAATGGAATCTAATCTCTTCTTCAGGTTTCTCCTTCTTCTCCATTTCTACCACTAACGCCTTCCTCTTTTTTTCTTGTGGTTTCATTTTCTTTGTCCCAGGAATCCTCAAGAACCGTCTTGGCTGTCCTCCCGCACTCCAGGGTCTTTCCAGTATGGGCCGGGTCCCCAGTGAGCTCAACTGGTACCGAACCTCTACTCTTGGCCACCGAGGTGTTCCTGCTGCCTCCTACGGTCGTATGTACTCTGCCACAGCTGGTGCCACTGGAGGCTCCGGCTCTCTCTCCCAGCCAGCTTCCCGCTACTCCTCTAGGGAGCACCTGGACTCGCTTGCACGGAGGCAGCTGTCCAGGGATCCACTCGGGAGACAGACGGTCGGAGGATCAAGAGACCGGTTGGACTGCCGGGGCTCCAGGGACAACTTGGATCTCTTACCCAGGAGGAGAGAGCTGGGGCTGGGGCCAGGGTCAATGTTAGGGACCCTGGATCACCAGCGAGTCTCATTATCCAGGGAGAACTTGACAGGATCAAGGGACAGACTGGACAACCTCCATGCTACTGGTTTCCACGGATCGAGGGAGGATGTGAGTGGAAACGGAGGGGCTGTCAGTGCCGGGATTGAGGGATACCTCGGCGGATCAAGGTTGCAGCTGAGCTCGCTGACTCGGCGACAGGCCTCATCCCGGGAGCACCTCGAAGAAGCTCTCGTGAGCAGTAGATCAAGGGAGCAACTTGACACCAATGGAATGGGAGCCCAGGCCCAGCCGTGTCGGGAGTGGCTCCGCACTCTGCCACCCCGCCAGCCTTCACACCCTGACCAGCCGCCCTCCTCTTCTCCTCCTCCCCCGATATCTGAGGAGCCTCAGCAGGAGCACCTACCTCCTTCAGCTCACGCCAGAGGACGACTGGACTCAGCTTCATGTAGGTTTCCTGGTCAGGTTGCCCCCCAGGTCGCAGGTTCAAATCCAAACCCCTTGGGTCGACAACCGTCCAGTGAACACCTGGATATTCTTTCCTCCATTTTAGCATCCTTCAATTCCTCTGTCCTCACTCCTCCCCCTGCTGCCCCAAACACTGGTCCAAACGGCTCCGTCCACGGACCCTCCCCATCCCCGTCCCAGTCTGCCACCTCCCATAGCATATCTGAAGTCTCCCCTGACTCGGAGTAAGTCCTTCTGAGTGGAAAATCCACCCTCAACCCACCCTCCTCCTGTCCTTTTCTCACATGCATCTTCTTCTCTTCCTCTTTTCTCCAGCATCTGTCATCTTGGACTTTTGACTTGTGCTATTCTAGTTTGTTTATCTCAGCCTTCCCCAACCCTTTCAGCAGGCTTCCTGCGTTCCAGCTTCTTTATCATCTCTTCCCATGTGTCTCAGTCTATTTTCTTCTGTTTTCCATCTCCCTCTTCTCTCCCTCTCTTTTTCTTTGTCCTTTTGCCTGCAAAGCCCATTTCCATTTTACTTCTGTAGTTTCACTGTGAACTTGAATTTACAATTAGTGAAGTGCTGTACAGACGTAGTGATGACTCATTTTTCTTTCCTTCACCTTAGAGCCAACAGAAGTGAGGGACAGTCTTGATGACAACCTCCGCATCCCTTAATGCATTTCTACAGTGCTGGGGTCACATTGGACATGTTCAAAGGTCGCGGATGGACCTGAAGCACCGGGACAACCTGGAACATTCGAGGACAGGGAAACAAAACCGAGACAGAGGAAACGCAGAGACACAAAGACGGACAAAACATCCAATGATAACACAGATTCAAGAGAAAGTCAGTGGGCGGCGTGTACTGTGTAAAGAGTTTTCGAGTGTCACCGCCTACGGCGAACGACGATGTTTCTGTGGACGATGAGTCAACCACCTCTACTACCTACAAACTCTTAAAGGCAAAAACACAAACTCCTCAGATTTCAAACAAACGAGATCCGTCAAAATGAGAAAAAAAAAAAGAAACTGTAAATAACATTTTTATACATTTTGTATCTTTTTCATTGGAGATGAAGAAGAAATCTCTTGTGATGTTTCTTTTTTTTTTTTTAATGACTGTGCTCATGTGAGGTTGTGAGTGAGGTTGGTGTGAGTGCAGTCTTGGTCGTTGCTGAGGGGGGGGATCCCCCTCCCCACAAAAAGAAAAAAAAACTCCCCAAATTTCTCCCTAAAAAAGGTTTTCCCTAGAAACATTTCCTCACACGCATCAACTTTATGTATAGCGACAGGGGTCTGGCAATAGAATCGAATGAGATTATCGAAACCGCGAGATGTGGTTGGAGGGAAAATATCGAAGCAGGAGGAGGAAGTGATTGTAAATAGAAGGAGGAGTTATTTTAAGAGATTTGATGGAGCGAGATGATTGTGCAGAGAAAAAGCCTGAAGGTTTAAAGTTGGCGGCTCAGCAGTTAAAAAGCTCAGTCACAAGCGTCAATGCATCAGCTCTGTGCTGTATATGAATGTGACCTTGTCATCTATCTGTGTATCTTCATGCCTGGTGCTATCTGAACCAGACCATATCAGACGGCTGATATTACAAGACCATATCTGTAGCGTTCTGGAGACCTGGTGGGTGAAGGTTGATATCTCTGTCTGCCTCTCTGGATGAGGATGTATCGCGTAACAACCATTTAAATCCCCTCAAAGTTTTGTGCACTTTGATGCCTGCCTCGAGGGACGACACAGGAGCAGCCGAACCTCAAGACCATTCGTAAAAGCTTCTCCGCAAAACTAAACCAAAGGGACTTAAAATCTGTATGAAACCCTGATATTCTTCTATTTCCTCTGATGGAAATGACTCGTGCAGGGTGCGTTGTAGCTCGGTTTTGTTAAATCATGATCTTTTTCAGTAAGAAGTCTCAAATTAAAAGCTGTTTCTCTTCATGAGGCCGTGATCAGCGCTACTACATAACCCGCATAACTGTTTGCCATTTTATTTTACCCGCGTAGTACATAAGCAAGCGGATTTTCATGTGGGAAGGGAGCGGATAAGAGTCATCGTAACACACTCAGATATTTGTGTGAAGACATGAAAGCAGCACTGTGGTATGTTCACAGCATGGTGCCAACCTGAATATTTAAATTGCTCCTTTATATTTGAGAAATTCAACAGAAAAGAAGCTCATGCTTCAGAAACAATTGAACACGAGCCCACAAAAAAAACAAACACGAAAACTGATTTTTATTTATTCAGATTCTCATTTAGATGGTTTCACAAAAAATGAGTTATCTTTCAAGATCCGTCAAAGCTTCTGCGGCAGATTGCAGAGGGGAGAGGAGATGTCAGCTGTGTCAGCGCTAAAAGCCTCTAAGTGGTTTCGAGATGCAGGTCTTTCCATCAGCAGCTGCACCTTTCTCGCAGCTGTCGGAGGAAGCCCAGAGTTCAGCCTTTAAGGTAACAACACATGGGCGTTTTCAGGAGTGGAGACGGGGACAGGGAGGCTTTTTTCTATAGGAAACTACAGCGGGTTGTAAAAACTGAAGGAAAATGGGAGTTCTGTGTTGCCAACATGTGTTGTCTGTGTCTTTGAGCAGAAAACAGCCAAAAGCCAATGCAAAAAGTAATAAAAAAAAAATAAGGCATAACGGGAAAGATTTTTTTTTTTAAAAAAGATACCAAATCAGGCAAGGTTGCAAGAAGAACAAATTGGGTCAGGAAACATGACTGCAGAAATGTAGCCGCAGGGAGGAAGGCGTGGATGTTACTCATCACAGGGAGACAGAGAGAAAAAAAGACACGTGGATGGAAACGCTCGAAGTGGAAATAAACACACACCTTACAAATAAGTGCATATCCGCCTGCTCTGACCGCTGCTCTGCCGGTCCCGTGTCCCTGAGACGTGACAAGCACAACCTATTTGCGACAGTATTATTGCCAAAAAAGTCCCGAGTGCAGCGCAACACCACCCACCGGTCTGTTAGCCTGACAAATCCTATTTTCTTCTCCATCTATATTTTTCTTCAGCTGACCTTTAACTTTGAAAGACATGAGATTTACTTTATTTATTGATAATTTATTGACACTGTATTGGTTTCTTATTTTCGCCATCTGAATGAGAGGATGTTGAGGAAGCGTGTGTGTGTGTGCGCGTGTGTGTGCAAATGTTCTTGTTGTCATATGTAACATTTCCTGTCATCTGACTCTCACGGCTACAAATCCACAGATGAAAGGCAAGAAAAGAATCCGAACTTACACCTGGAATTCAAATCTGAAGAGTTTAGTCAGTATTCAAACTGGATCTGTTGTCTAATCTTAACTGGTAATCTATCCAATTAATTGACTACAGGTTTAACAGTAGTTCGGACCAATCCGAGCCACAGAAGCGAGGGCAGACAAACAAACAAGCAAAAACCACCAACAACAACAAAAGATGATTAGAGACAAAAGGAGAGGAACAGAGAGAGGTGGAGAGATGATGGGAGGTTGTATTTGTTAGCTTGTGTGTTCATTATTGGATGCCTTCTATCTTGCCGTCTGGATGGAAACAGCTGTCCCCCTGTTACCGCGGAAACAAGAGAAATGTTGGACATTAAAAAAGAAAAAAAATGACTTATTCCTACAAGGCTCTGTGTTCTTTCTGATTATTCTTGTCTGGGAGACACAAAGAGCTTTGCTGTTTCATATTCATGCCAACAGACATTTTCAGGTGTAGAAAAAGTGAGCGGAGGAAAGATCCTGTGACAGGGTGACACGTTTTTCTCTAGAAGGCTCCTCTCCCTGACTTGCGTTGACTCTCAAAGTATTCTGTCACATTCAGAGACATCGGAGGAGGGCGGAGACGTTCAGCTCAAGAGACGGCGGGGATCAGCGGCGCATACATGCATCTTAAGATTTTAACCTACGCAGGGCTGAAGCAAAAACTCATCAGTGCTCTTATTAGATTATTAATGTTACCGCTTGGTCACAGCCAGGTTCATTAGGCACTGATGTGCAGTAGCAAAGCTAAAAATATTTGATCTAAAACGTTGGGATCCGAAGGGGGGAAATGGACATTTTTGGGAAATATGCTTCCTGCCAAAAGTTGGCTGTGAAGATCAATACCACTCTCTCCTGAGTGTCAGCTGGCATAAAGCAGAGGGAGAGCAGCCATTTTTCAAAGCGTTGCATTTTTCATCTATTCTCTAAGTGTTTGAACTGTACCGGGGGCCTTAACAGCATTCATCAAAAAGATAATGGCCTCTTTTGGTGTTTTTGACGATCGCTGAGTGCGCCTAATTATTTTGCTGAAGATACTCTTAAAGAGTTTTCTTTTTTAAACAGCACTGTGGTGGTGGAACCCCTCCTACCACCACAGTCCCAGCAGAGAACTTTAAAAATGGCCAAAAGAATGTGGACACAAGGCAACCTGACCTTCTGTCCATGTACTCCAGTGTATTTGTAGGTAAGTGGTGTGACCCAATACTTTCCTCTATATGCTGCCTTACAACTCAATATTACAGACCTCTCATTTTCAGAAGAAGACGCACAACAATCACAGGTGTGCACATACGTCAGTGTGGTACCTGTTTCTCCCACTTATTTATTCACTTACACATTTGTTTACTTACATATCAAAAACAAAGTTAAAGCATGCACTAAAAAAGTCTGTTAAAAGATTGTCCTTTTAGGAATGTCATTTCGTCCCATGTGCGTGTCACCTGCGTACATTCTTCTTTTAAAATAACCTCGAACGAACTTTGACCTTTAAAAAAATTAAAATAAAAAATACACCATTAAGACGATCAATGAAAATTGATTTTTTCAATCCGGGGCTAGATTGTGATAGATGACACATAAAACAGGGTTGTCATTACAAACCATTTCAACAAGGAGTATAAAGTGACTTACAGTTCTCCGTACTGTTGTGTCGTTTTTAAAGATTAGTTCAAAAACTGCTTAAAATGTTTCTCTATTAAGATGGAACTCACATTGCAGAGGGATTGGCTGCCGTGATTACAACAATTGTTGCTCAATGTGAAACTCTTCAGCAGCAATGTGTAACAAAAAACAAAAAGTAGTGTCATGGCGTATACACAAAACAATACAAGAATGACACCCTGAAAAATAGAAACATTTGAGCGTATCAGCCAGTCGGGTCAGACGTTTTCTCCGCTTCGTCGCCACTACTGGAGGAAGATGGCGGCACGTCCTCGCCCATCCTCTTTAGCTTGGCCTTGTAGTAGGCCTTCTTCATCCTGAAGGCTTTCTCCTTCTGCCGGGCTGCTCTCCTCTTCTCCCTCACCAGCTCCTGCTCCCACGCCAGCACCTTCATCCTATTCTCCCACTCCAGGATCTTCATCTGCTGCTGCTGCTCCAGAGCGTCCGATCTCTGCTGGTGCTCCAGTCTGGACAGGTCTACGGAGTCGTGCTGAGCTGGGCGGCGCCCGGCGTCTTCCGTCTTGCCGCCTGATGGTTGGAGATGCTGGCTGCTGAGCCTGGAGGTGCCTGAGAGGTCAAAGTTCAAAAGCTTCACTGTGGTTTGTACTAAAAAGCACGATCTGAAGTTTGCAAGGCAACTTTAGATTCACTTTTCTTACTTTCAAGGCTGTTTAACACCAGGAGCTGCAGTTTAGAGAATAAGGCTGAAATTTAAAAAAACAAAACACAATTTAATCCCAGTCAGATCTACCTGCGCCTTAATGCCAGAGCAAAGCTGATAAACCTATCGTCTTACAGTTTTAACCTGGACTATATTTTGAAAATCCTCAGATTTATTTAGGATAATAGTTTTTCCTTCTTGTGAGCCACTGTGCGATCTGATGCAGGCACAGCTGTGCTAACTGTTAGACTCAAAAAGCCCGAGTTGGCTCACCAAAGGTATACCTTGTCACAGGTAAACAAAGCAAACTAAATAAATACAGCAGGTTATAGTTTGTGTTAGATATAATATGTGTCACAGGGATTAGATGTGAAATGCTATGAATTACTTAGAAAAGTTTCTTAATAAAGTGGGTTAATGAAAACAAACTTGAACATGCTTTTGCAGTACAGCCACAGGTGTAAGCTGATGATTTATATATCCATGTGTGAGGTTGTCATACAGTGTCTGGGTCAATTCATAACTGTATCATCGATGGAAAATCTATTTAGAACTCTGCAAAGAAAAATTCTAATTTACTGACCTGAATGCTTCTTCTGCTAAATGCTCTTTTTCAATGCTAAAAAGTACTGTACTACATGTGATACCATCAGGAAAGACTGTCAGCATGAAACACACACAAACAGTAAAAACATCCCTGGATAGAAAAACGTAACCTGAAGAAAGATTTCTGAAGACTAGCTCGCCTATGAGAGTTCAGGCTGTGTTTGGTCACACCAAACAATGACTTTCAAGCTCGTCAGAACTGTATATACTTTACTTTTTGCCTCATATATTACATTTAAGTAATATATGACGAGTGGCTCAAGATTTTTGCACAGTACTGCAGGTTGTCAAAACATTCAATTTCAGCCACAAAAGGGGAGCCTCGGAGATAAATTAGAGGAAAAGCAGAGGAATGAACTAAACAGCTATTTAGTCTCATATTTATGATGCACAGTGAGCGTGTAACACCATGGTACACGGGCACTCCAAACAGCATACCCCCTGCTATTAATTGGGCTATCAATCTTCTTAATGACAGTAATTTATTTAGGTTGGTCACATGGGCTGCTTCTTCCCATTCACAATCTTCTAATAAGCATTCAACACTAAAGCCATCTCTGCAGCAAAACAGCTATAACTTATTGAAGTCTGTGTATAATTACGCCCTTTCCTCCTCACCCTTAGTAATGTTAACTGAGCCAATTATCTCCTTCAGCTCAAGGTTATTGTTTCTTAATTAAGAGTGGAGTATTAATCAAGTTAATAGTAGAATATCCCACTATTTGCCCACAGAAAGTTCCCTGCGCAAGGGTTTCCAAGCAACACATGCTCAAGCAGCTTGCAGGGTGTTATTTGTTGGTACCTGGTGCTGTAAAGTAGGCAGCAGGGAATGCCACATCCTGTAGCTCTGCATTGTGGGAGGTGGAGTTTGTAGAGGGGCTGTGGTGCAGATCTGACCAGTCGTTGCCTGTTATTCTGTCCAAGGCGTCACGCTGGAGGCAGATGGCCACTTGCTCCTTGCTGTCCTCTGCCTAAGAAGGAGGCGAGCCATTTGGTGTTTCTGGGATTAATGTCTGAACCTAAGGTGTCATGAGCAGCTCCAGGTTTACCTCTTAAATAAAATGAAACCAAAACTTTAAAAGTAATTACCTGATTCACGCTGCCATTCACCTGTCCTGTCACCATCAAACAGCCTGATAATAAGGAAGAAAAAAAAAAAAAGGATAAGGAGACAACCAGGGAGGGACTGCAAGTATATGTCTATCAGAAAAATGAACAAAGAGCGCCTCCCTCTGGTGGACACAAGCACAACATCACCATAAAGCACCTTAATCATGATGGCCATCAAAAAAAGCAGAAATGATATCGGAGCTTCTGCAAAGCAAACCTAGAAAGTAAAAAAGTCCACAAAGTAAGTGCTGTCAGTAACCTGGTGGCAGGTTTACTAAATGGAATGAAGTGAAAAGCGTAAAACGTTTAACAAACTCTCAGGACTTCATTATACTATAAGACACTTTAAGTAACTGCTGGGTTAACTGAACATTTCTTGGTGTAGATGAGCAGTATCGTGCAAAAGGGGGACAGTCATAAAATGAGCACAGTCCTTTTAATCGCTCTGTAAACAGAGTGAAACAATATTATTACAATACTTCACTTGTGACTTGATATTTTTGTGATTTTTAACATTTTACTCATTATTCTGAGTATTGCAATAACATATATTGTGATTTATCACCGTTTTTCAACTGCAAATAATGTTGCAGTTACATGCAATGTACTTCGTATAAAGCAGTAATTAACTGTGACAAATCACTGAAAACCATATATGTGCTGCAGTCTACACAGAGAGGAATTCACATCTTATTAATATATCAGTGCTCAACAACCTTCCTGTTCTTTAGGACCAGAGTACAAGCAGCTGAGACAGAGAGCTGTACTCTGGGAATACTACGAATGAGAGGGCTGATTTCATATATCACCATCCAGAGACAACGTTAGCAGAGCAAACTTACACGAAATAAACTCTGACCCAAAAACCATCAAACACACTTTTCTTGACAAAGTTATCTCCTAATACAAAGCAAGCTCATGGCTCAGTCACATGAGTAAAAATAGAACAACAACCTTCTTACATCCACACACACAAAAAAATTACTTTTCACAGGTCAAAGAATACCATCACAAAGAATATTACCATATGGCCAGAGGGTGCCTCTCAGCAGCTGCAGGACTGTTTTGACAGGACTAACTGGGATATCTTTGAACATCAGGACTTGGAAATGTTCACAGACGGTGTCCTCTGCTATATAAAACACTGCATAGACACTGTTACAGCAGTCAAACGGATCCGGGCTTATCCCAACCAAAAGCCCTGGATGACCCGGGAGGTCAGGCAGCTGCTGAAGGAGAGGAACATTGCGTTCAGGTCTGGCAACAGGGATTACTACACCACAGCCCGATCCAACCTGAAGAGAGGCATCAGAGAGGCAAAGGGGGACTATAGGAGGAGGATCGAGGACCATTTGAAGAGTAATACCAGCCGGCAGGTGTGGCAAGGCATCCAGCACCTAACCAACTATAAGATCAATCTCGGAGCTGCGGACGGTGACCTGGAGCTGGCAGAGGAGCTGAATATCTTCTTTGCCCGCTTTGAGACCAGGGTACCGGAGGTATTGGAGCCACAGCAGCAACACGCCACCCATAGCAGCACCACCCTCACCCTGGAAGAGCACGAGGTGAGGCGCATGCTGCAGGCTGTTAACCCGAGGAAGGCGGCGGGTCCTGATGGTGTGCCAGGTCGAATATTGAGGGATTGTGCAGGACAGCTGGCTGGGATCTTCACCAGGATTTTCAACAAATCCCTCGCACAGGCGACTGTCCCACTCTGCCTGAAGTCCTCCACCATAGTCCCCTTGCCTAAGAAGCCCCACATCACCGGCCTGAATGACTACAGACCGGTGGCACTCACCCCAGTGGTAATGAAATGCTTTGAGAAGCTGGTCCGCAGACACATCACAGCAGCCCTGCCCTGCAGCCTGGATCCACACCAGTTTGCCTACAGAGCAAACCGATCCACGGAAGACGCTGTAGCCACAGCACTCCATGCTGCATTAACTCACCTGGAAGAGCATGGTAGCTATGTGCGGATGCTCTTCGTGGATTACTGCTCAGCTTTTAACACCATCCTTCCACACAAACTGGTGGCCAAGCTACAAGACCTGGGGCTTCCATACAGCACCTGCATGTGGATCAATAGCTTCCTCTCGGGCCGTAGACAGAGAGTCAGAGTTGGCCATCACACATCCTCAGCCCTGAGTCTCAGCACTGGCTCACCCCAGGGCTGTGTGCTCAGTCCACTGCTCTACTCTCTCTACACACACGACTGCACTCCTCGCCACCACAGCAACATCTTTGTGAAATTTGCAGATGACACCACAGTGGCGGGGCTCATTTCCAAGGGAGACGAGTCTACGTACAGAGACGAGGTGGAGCAGCTGACGTCATGGTGTAAGGCCAATAACCTCCTCCTCAACACTTCAAAAACCAAAGAACTCATAATAGACTTCAGAAGGAAAAAGGCAGAGATCCAACCACTATTCATAAATGGGGACTGTGTAGAAAGGGTGGCAAGCTTCCGCTTCCTGGGAGTCAATATAGAGGAGAACCTTTCCTGGAGTGTGAACACCTCCGAGCTGCTGAAAAAGGCCCAACAGAGACTGTACTTCCTGAGAATTCTCAGGAGGAATAACATCACACAGAGACTGCTGGTGTCCTTCTACAGAGCCACCATTGAGAGTGTTCTAACTTACTGCATATGCATCTGGTACACTAGCTGCACAGGGGCTCAGAGGAAAGCACTCCAAGGGATCATTAACACCGCCCAAAAGATCACTGGCTGCCCTCTCCCCACACTGGATGTTCTACACAACGCCCACTGTTTTAAAAAGGCCCAAAACATCATAAAAGACACCTCACATCCTGGCCACTCCCTGTTCGAACTGTTGCCCTCAGGCAGACGGTACAGGGCAATCAGAGCAAGGACTAATAGACTCAAACACAGCTGTTATCCAACTGCAATAACACATCTGAATACTACAAAAAAAATGTCCATCACGCCACTCTTGTGTTAATCTATGCACGGTCTGAAGCATGTGTGTGGGAATGTATGTGAATGTTTTACTGTTATATCTTATTAGTATTTTAAGTATTCTATCTATTTTATTTATTGAATTTTATTGTTTTATTTATATTTTGATATTGCTAGGGATGATGCAATGATCGGGGACCATTCTTAATTTCGTTGTTCTCATGACAATGACAATAAAGTTTCTGATTCTGATTCTGATTCTGATTCAAATAACAGGAGGCATCCTTTCCGCAATAAGTCGCAGTCTGACTTAGACCAACTGCAATCATTCTCAGACTGACTGTCAAATCTGAAGGTTTGCAAAATAACTTGTCTAATTTATGAAGGCGGACAGATCACCAACATGTGACCATCAGTCTGAACGAGTCTGTGTCAGTGAGCATGACTTGAGGGGACTTGAATCAACAGGCTGCTAGCTGGTTGTACTTTAGTTACATTCCTATAGAACATGAAGGCTAATATCATATTAGAAAATGTGAAAAATCCCAATAATATTATATCGTGGTGTGTCTGATGATTCCCACTTCTCACTATTAAACACACTTTTCATGCCTGTGCTCCCAGGTTATTTAATTACATCAAAGACATAACAACAACAATAATTATTATTTTTCATTTAATAAAAAAAATTATATAATGCTAAAGAGCTTTAAAAGAAAGAGAAAAACCCGGAAAAACAAACAAACCTTTAAGTTACCCGGATTTGTTTTACAGGGTCAGTAAACGAATGAATGAGATATTGGGTGTTCCAACTTTCTGTTAAACAAACAAACAAACATCATTACAGTCTTAATGAATTACCCTAATTAAATCCATTGCTTAACCCCTTGAACTACGCAGTAGACCAAACTAATGCACCTTATATTCATTGTATGTTAAAAATGTATTTAATGAGCCATAATTTAATAATAATGGAAACATAGTTGCTATCCCAGGAGGAAGTCTTATTACTTCAGCGGACTCTGAATGCTGGCTGCTGCTCCTTGCTGTTGTTTTTAGGCTATAATGACACGGGATATAGAAACCTTAAATCAAAGACATAACAGACACCATATAAATCAACTCTGAAATTGCATAAACTGTACAGCTGTGCTCGGTAATGTCCTGATGACCACTCGTCCTGGGACAGATGTTTTTACACTCCTGTCTAGACTGGTGTAGCCACACGCACACACACCAACGATAACACCACATCACGATTAAACCATCTTAACAAACAGCGATGAAGCAGTTATCACACCAAGATCTCGTGAATTCTCTTATCAGATTTCTGTCATTCCTTTCAAGATGTTCTCCAGTCTGAAAAACTGGAAGTGACCCACCTTCCAGCAGCTTGCGGACCGCTGCTTTGTGGCCAGCTCCCCCTGCGTGGCTGGTAAGGGCAGCCTCGCCCATCGTCTGAAGTTTGATTGATTTGCAACAGGCCCTGCATCGGGCAAAATGAATGTCCTGGACGTCCTTAACCAGCCAGTCCTTGTAAACATCCTTTGCGAGCCAGGAATCTTGGAATTTACATTTGCCAGGCATAGCTAGCTCTAAAAGTTAGCTGGACCGCTACCTCCCAGCCTGGAGCAACCTCTTACCTTATGTACTGCCTCGTGATGCGTTCACGTGTTCTGCGAGGATTTGAAGACACGTTTACGCTGTTGCGCATGTATCTTTTGGCATTAGGTTACAAAATATCGTGAAAACGTTATAATTTAAACGCTGAGATAATTAACATGACTTTCCAGTTATGTACCCCAAATCCCACCGAAGTAGGCAACGCAGTAGAATCAGAGTGCCTGAATTTCATCACTACAGGTGCAGCTGTGGAATTAAAATGATAATAACGGCTTTTTGTATAAAGAAGTGGGTGTAAAAGCGCTTTGAAACTTCTTAGTAGGTATCCTGGTATTTTAAAATCAATGCCTGCGACTGAGGCTACTGACTGAGTTTTATCGAACATCCTTAAACGCAGCATAACATAGAAGGCTGTCCCTCACGTGCACAGAGTTCACCAATAAAAATACGATTAAACTCCTACTAGCCAATCAGCGTTGAGAAAGCCGGTAGTCCAGCTTGATTGGTTGAAACCCGGCAAGAACGACTGTACAGAAACACATGGGTACCAGACTAATAATGATCTTATAACGTTTCTGAACAGTTTCCTGCATTGGGAGCGTGTGTAAGTAGGCACGTCGAGATATTATTGTTTACCTGTTAAAGTTTTCTGCCGTTCGATATCTTATTCCTTTCCAAATAAGACAAGAAGAACTCCTCCTGTTAGCTTGTTTTGCTAATCATAAGGGTAATCTTCACTCAGCATTAGACTTTAGTAAATACAACAGCAGACTGCACTACCCGGAGTCTCAGCATGCTTTACAAGTACGATTTGTAAGTTAAAACTGCATATCTTCCCTTCATAATGGTCTTAATTTTTCGGCTGCTCTCTTTAGGGGTCGCCAAAGCGGGTCATCTGTCTGTATTGCACCGTATCCCCGTCATGTGCCTTTGTTGACCGCAGTTAATCTTTAAGTGATGGAGACGGTGGCCCTGGTTGCTCCAGTTACAGCTTTGGAGTTCCTTCAGGATGCGTTTCTAATTAAAGGTTAGTGTTCAACATATAAGATAAGCAAGTAGTTATTCTTGTGATGCTCTGCTGTGTTTTTCCACAGTGCTCCTATATTAACTGCATTTTTGTTACAAGTTCTTTATTGTTAAACTTTAACTTATTCAGAACTTCTTCATTTTGTATCTGTGCCACATTCTCTTTGTAACTCTGGTTGCTGTAATGGTTAGCTTGAACTTTAGAGTTCCAAATTTTGTACATTATTGCACAATACAAACACACACAACTTTTCTTTCATGGCAGGTGAGGGTCCGGTCTTGTCGGTGTACAGACTCAAGCCTCGCCCTAAAGCCTGTGCCTCATTGAGCATTCTCCATCATTACCGGATTCATGGAATAAGACCTAGAAGGTGGGAAGCTGAGCCACCACGGAGTGCCGGTTAGTATAAGCTGTTAGTATGAGCTGTTTCTTGTTTTGTTTGATTGTTTTTACTATACGTTAATATGTCGAGAAAATTATTTACAGAGCAATACGAAAGTGAAAGAAAGGCAAGTCTGGAACCAAGAATGGGTTCTCAGCTATGATAAAAGTTAAAGTATAAGCAGTTAAAGGTATGCTTGCAGGTGTTAGATTAAATTGAGGATATACAGTATACATATTATCTTTATTAGACAATTATTTATTGCGTATTAAAAGTCTTTATTCACGTAAAGCCTCCAGCTATTTTTGCTCTAATTTTTTTAAATTTTAATATACATAAATTTTTTTGCTCTTATTCACCAGCACTGAGCACTACAGAGCCAAATGTCTGCGACCTTGCAGTATTTGGAGGCAAAGCTGTGAGGCTTGTAAGGTTCCGTGTGGAGGATGGGGAGCATCTTCGCCTGGAGGTCCTGGGTCCCCTCATGGAGCTACAGGACTGGGCTCTGGATGTCCGCTGGCTCTCTGGAGGCAAACAGCCACTGCTGTGTGTGGCTCTTGCTCATAATAGTGCTCTTCTCTTGGATGTCACAAAAGGAAATGCCGTGGTGCAGCGTTCCTGTCTGGAGGGGTGTTTGCTGTACTCTGCTCTCCTTCTGGTTCATGAATCCTGGGTGGATACTGTCATAGTTGGAGGGACTGTGTTCAATCAGCTGGTTCTCTGGAAACCAGGAGACAAAAGTGGCAATCCTGAAAACAAAGCTCCAATTGAAAGGCGTCTACTGGGCCACACTGGGGTCATCTTCAGTATCTCTTACCTCCAGGAGAAAGGATATTTAGCTTCAGCCTCTGATGACCGCAGTGTACGGGTGTGGGGTGTTGGCACTTTAGGTGGGCCTGAAGGTAAATGTGGGGACTTGAACCCAGTTTGTTTAAGGATCCTATATGGACATCAGGCCAGGGTGTTCTCAGTCCGTCTCTCATTAGGGAATATCTTCAGCGCTGGGGAAGATGGCACCTGTTTAGTCTGGGACTGGGCTGGAAGCGGGAAGGTGGTTCGCACGTTGAAGGGACACCGAGCAGGGGGTGTTCGTGCACTGGCAGTCAGTGAGGGAAAGGATGCGAGCTGGGTGGCTACAGGAGGGGCGGATGGAGGGGTAAGGTTGTGGAGAGTGGAGGGCAATGAGAAGAAGGAGTGTCTAGAGGAGGAGACAGTGACAGAGAAACTGACCGACCTGAAATTTCCTGGTCAAGGCCTGCCTAAAGTTGTTTGCTTAGCAGGAGAAGAGGATGGTAGTACAAGCTGGAGTCAGTGTAAGCCTGTAGTTTGCACTGACAAAGGAATAGTTTACCAATATAGTGTTGGGAAGTGGGAAGTAGTGTGGAATGGGACTCCAGAGTTTCAGTCCTACTGTGTGATGGAAACGATAACTATCACTGTGAAGGAGTCGACAACCAAAGTTGATTTGTGTGCTGTGGGAAACCTCAGTGGGTGCTTACAGATCTTTCCCATGTCTCATCCTCAGTCTGGAATTCTGCTTACATGTGGATCAGGGAAGATCCATAGTCTTATTTGGCAGAAGGAAAAAGAGCGTGCGTATTTGTTAGCTTCAGGTGCTGAAGGGCGTGTCTATCGCTGGTGTGTAGAGACAAAATTCAATGAAACCTGTTCTTTAGCTCTCAGCATCACTGCTCTACCTTCTTTCCTCCTCCCCTCTTGCGCTAAGCGCTGGCTTACAGCTGCAGTGCGCCTCCAGCGCAGGTCAAGGGAGGTGCTTTGGGTGTGTGGAGACAGGAGAGGATCCCTGCTTCTGTTTCAGGAAAGAGAAAACTCAAAGCAAAGAAAAGGAGATGGTGAGGAAACAAATGAAGAATTACTGACAGATGGTAAACAAGGTGACGATGAGGAAGGTGGGCCTGAGGGAGAGGGGAAAGGCAAGATGGAGAATGAAGGAAGCAAAGAGGTGCATGACCTTTTGCTGCATCCTCTGAGCTGTCTGTTTGGGGTGCACGGGAAACAAGGTGTAACCTCAGTGTATGAGTACCAAGGCTTGTTCTATAGCACTGGCAGGGACGGCTGTGTTAGAGTTTTCAGTGTGCGTCCATCGTCACCAAAGAATCTTGAGGAAAGTAGAGAAGATAACGCTGCGGAAACAAGTGAAATGAATGAAGAAAGGCTTCAGCTGGAGGTTCTCAGGGTCCAGCGTGCCTGCAAAGGAATGGAGTGGCTGGAGAGGATTTTAATTCTCGAACCTGAAAAAGAAGTTGAGGAGGAAGAGGTCACCGAGGAATGTGAAGAGCTGTATAACAAAGAACACCAATTGACCGAACAGGTGGAGGTTAAAGGGGAGGAGGCAGAAGAAGAGCGCTTCAGAGAAGTAGAGAAGGAAGGCAGAGAAGCCAGATTTGTAATTGTCGGCTTTCATGCAGTCCATTTTGTTGTTTGGGATCCAGTGAGGCAGGAGAGACTGTTAGCAGTGCCTTGTGGTGGGGGGCACCGCTCTTGGAGTCTGTGGCCATCCCACAAAGGAATTTGGCTCGGATATGGAGCTTTGGTGTTTATCAAGCAGGGGGCAGTCCTGGCTTCACAGCCCCCCGGAGAAGCAATGGGTTGGGATGGAAAGACAGGAAGGGCTGGAGGAACAGGACTGAAAGATGGAGTCCATGGAAGAGGAATTGGGTGTGTATGCAGGCTGGGGAGGATAACAGACTTTGGGAACAGGAATCAGGCAAACCACTGGGAGTTAGTAGTGACAGGTGGAGAGGACACTAGCCTGAGTGTCCTGGCGGTACATCCCTTTTCTGGCAATATTAAAGTTCTTTCAGTTATTACCGACCACATCTCGAGCATCCGCACGGTGACTGCGATTGTTCGCCCAGAAGGGGGGAGTGAAAGCCAGTCAAAGCCTCTCTCTGCTCTGCTCGTGTCAGCCGGTGGGCGGGCTCAAATCCAAGTTTACCGGCTGTTAATTGTTTGGGACGGGCAGAGACTGGCTCCTTCCTGTCAGGTGATCCAGGTAGCCAGTCACCGTTTGGACAAAGAGTGGGAGAGGAGGCGCAACAGACACAAGATGGTGAAAATGGACCCGGAAACGAGGCAAGTTTTTTAAAGCTAGTGTTTAGATAGCCTCTGACCTCCTGTTATTTGTTCTCTGCATATATTTTCTCTTCCTCACAAAAAATCTGTGTTCAAAGACAATCTGCTGTTTTTGTTGTTGTTTTTTTTAGCTGAATATAACTTCAGTGTTTTTGTTTTTTGCATTTTAAAAAATGCACCTCTGATTACAGCTCTCGTCTGTGTGTTTTCAGGTACATGTCTGCGACAGTGGTGGATGAAGAAGTAAACCGTGTCCTCGTGGCTCTGTCCTGCAGTGACGGGGCTGTCAGGTTGGTATTCATCACAGCAAGGGTTCACACAGCTGGAATTTTCATTGAAGCTGCAGAAAAGAGAAAATCAGAGTGTCTTCGCATTGAGTTGATGCTCTCAAAAAGTATTATATTCAGTACTGGGGTGATGGTACTGGTGATTATAATAACCATAATGATGAATGTAACAGAATCAAAGGCTTTACATTTCATTTATGTGTGTCCGATTGTGTATTGTGGCAATAATCAACTGCAATCATCAGTTTTGTATTTTCAAGTATTTTTGCTCAATTTTGCCAACACGTGTACCATGCAGTCACAGATGTTAACATATGTGTAAGGAAATATGCATTGATCCTGCAAGATCTTATGTGGTCAGAACATCAGTATAATAACCAGCATTATGAATTTTTACCTAGTTATAGTCCAAAATCTCTTCCTCCTTGACACTTGTTTATTTGGGCTGAACAATGGGAGTTTTTGGAGTTTAACATATTATTCTGTAAACATCTTACTCGCATGTTTATTTTGTATTCTCATATAGCCTGGTATTGAATTTAGTCAAGTTATACTGTGGTAAGTTTTAGCATAGATTTTTAATCTTATTTTTCATGTATATTCAGATAATTAAAAGAAAATATGGTCATTAAAAGTCGGGTGGAAAATTAAAGGAACTGTTTTGGTAATCATGTACATGAACCCTGTGTGCTGCTATAGTGTCTAATGTTCTCCCTTAATACTCTTCTCACTGTTTCCTCACATCCATTACTGTTTTTTCCAGACTGTTCTCTGTCAATGAAGCGAAAGGTCAAATCGATTTGCTGTGGGAAACATTCTACCATCAACGCTGTGTACTCAGTGTCGCCACCTGCAGCCTGGAGGATGACAAAGGCAACAGGTTATGACTGTGATTGCTCATCTTTTTTTCCTGGGTTGTTATGTCATGCTTTACAGAACCAGACCACTGCTTTTGCTGTTTAATCTTTTTAGACTTAAAGTGAAATATATTTTTTTAAAAGCAGCTGGCGTATTAATACTACAGATGTAGTAGTTCTTTTTTTAACACTTAGTTTTATATCTATAACTGTGTCTCTCTTGCAGGTATAAGCTGCTGTTCAGCGCTGCGACTGATGGGAAAATCGCAGTGTGGAATTTGACCGACTCTTTGTCCTCATCAACGGATAATTCGAGCTGTGCTGCAACATCACCAGTCCCCTGCCTCGATGTTCCCGCCCACCAGAGTGGGATTAACTCATTGGCTGTTTGGGCAGAAAAAATGGGACAACAACAGGGTAGTTGCCTGGTAACTGTTGCTAGCGGAGGAGATGATGGACAGCTGACTGTGTCCACAATCGGGGTGCAGCACTCAGAAGGTGGGAAAATCGGGAGCCAAGTAGGGTTTTCTCAGATTTCTGAGTCTCAGCCTCTCCTACAAAAGCAGCTCCAGTGTCCAGACAGGCTTCAGATTCATCTCCACTCCCAGTGCCACATATCACTGGCCCATGCTGCCCCTCTAACAGCGCTGAAGGTCCTGAGACCAGACCTCTTGGTCTCCACTTCCTCAGATCAGAGGGTTTGCCTTTGGAAGGTCTGCAGTAACAGTATCAGCCACTATGGGGCAATGTGCTCCCACGTTGCTGATGCTGCAGGGCTCGCAGTCTGGGAAAGTGAGGAAGGAAATCAGAAAGTGAAGATAGGATTTGAGTCTGAGCAGGAGAATGCTGGGAGGCTCAAGAGGGATAAAGAAACAGCTGATGAGAAAAGCAGTAAAGAACCTGTTGAGGTAGAGAGCGAGACAGGTGACCCAGTTAGTAAGACTACTGGTGAGAAAGAAGAGACGGGCACAAGTCCAAGAAATCAACCAGAGAATGACTGCGTAGGTAAGCCTGTGAGTGCAGTAAAGCCTGAGACAGGTTTGAGGGAGCGATGGGAGCGATGGGCGCTCGTCTGCGGTCAGGGCTTCCAGCTACTACGAGTCAAGAATCCGGAGATGGATGCAGAGAAAAATGGAGAAAAGGGAAAGCTGGACGAGCGAATTAAAGTGACTGTCCAAGAAAAATGATTCTGAATAAAAAGATTAAAGATACTTTTGTAAAAACTTCACAAAGGGACATATTTTTTTTAATTATTTCTCAATTACCTGTCTTAATTGCAGCTGTATACTTTGATGTAAATGTATGTCTCTGGTAATTGTTTAAAGTATTTATTCTCTAGTTTTTGTTTCTTTATTTTTTGTTGCATGAAAATGATAAAAACATTTATTCCCAGTCAGCTACGTAGAAAAGGATGCTGGTGTTATTTGTCTCTCAGAAACAGTTCATAACTTCCCTTCCAATCATTCATGTCAACTAAAAGGTAAACCTGTTTCTCCATCACCTGTTCAGCTCTGATGGTTCAGTAAGGACATCTCCTGGTTTCATCTTCATGTTTCCCTCTCACCAGATATCGGTTGGGATATCTGGTGAGAGGGAAACTGTGTTGACCAGCGCCTTTACGGCTGTGGCTCCAGCAAACGTCAGTTGATACTAGAAAGTAATATTAAATAAATTATAACAACATGTTATCAAGCTTAAACGTGCTGCTGTTGTTTAGCGCCACAATAAACAAACGAGACGGGACTTAGGACAGCAAAGCCGATCAGCTGATCATTGATCAGTTTCATGATTGAAGTAGCAACAGGAGATGGAGGGAGAGAGAATGAGAGAAGAAGAGGCAGCTGCAGCGTAAAGACACAGATTAACTCCAGCTTTGTGTCTTTTTGCTTCTTTTTTTTTTTAATTTTTGCTGAAGTTCGGGACAATTCGCGTTTCTTTACACCTAAATACGGAACTTTAAAGTTCGACCTCATCAGCTGTAATTGGTCCTGCCCAGAGTCGATCATGACCAATTGGCCAATCCACCACCTTTCATTGTTTATACCGTTACAAAAAAACGTCGCCCCATAAAAACGAAAAATCACCATTGGCCCACCGCCGATGGCCAGTCCAGCTATGTTCCCAGTGTACGGTAATTAAATGAAGGATTAAAAATGTTCTTTAATTTGTCTTAACTGATTTCAGATCCTTTAGAAAGCAAACCATTTATTAATTTCGTAGATGCGAGCAGCTATTTTTTTTCCTGGTGTTTCCTTTAAGAAAACACTGAAAGCATTCACGGCACAGAGAACATTAAAAACCATCTCTGATGTGTTTGTGGCATCTGTGGCCTACTTTAGGGAATAGTACCAAGCTGCACAAAGATGGCTGAAGTGACTGGAGTTATTTTTAATACAGTATGGTGCATCTCATCCAGCCAGGAAATAAAGGCCTTTTTGTTTTTAGATGAAGAGTCTTGGGAGTTCATTTCTCCACACAGTAAAAACCTCAAAACAGAAATTTGCAGTGTAAATCTAGGCTATCACCTCACCTACTCCCAAGATTTGTCCTCAAGCAAGGTACTTAAATTCAGATTGGTTTATGTTCCAAAAATGTGTCTGTCTAACATTGTGATGAGCTTAAAGCTAGACATAAAAATGCAAACTGTCAAAATAATTGTCACAGGACAAATTATTTGAGATTAGAAGTCTCAGGAATCTCCTCTGAGACCTGACTAATCTGCAGCAGAGGCTCCCACTTTGTCACGCAGCAACCACGAGGGTTTAAAAAAGTAATTGTAGTTTGAGTCAGTTCATAGTGTCAGTATGCTGTGTGTTATTGGCTGAAAGCGAGGATTTATATAACCACTCCTGCCTATACTGTGTATATTTGCGTATTTGTTTATAAAATGCAAATGTAGTGCTTTGAGATGAGATGCTTAAGTGGCACGTTGATATGCGACTGTGTGTGTGTGTGTGTGTGTGTGTGTGTGTGTGTGTGTGTGTGAGTGTCCCTGGCATGCAAATGTAGCTGTGGAAGATGCCAAAGAGAATATTCACCTCAGGCATGTTAAATGTCAAAAAGTACAAAAGAGTGTGTGCTCAATGTGTGTTGATTCACTGTCACCTGCTTGGAATTTAACTACGAACACAGATGAAGTGCCCACCTGCACTCTGTGTGTGTGTGTGTTTGCTTGTATTCCTCATGTTGTGGGGACATTATAAAGTCAGTCACATGTGGGGACAGGGGGAGGGTGAAAAACAAGTCCTCTGAATATTAGTATTAGATTACTACATTTAAAGGTGAATTCCTGGTTTATTATTAGACTTCCAATAAATTATGGCAAGTCCATGTAATGTCCTCAGAAGTAATGGAAATAGGACTCTGTGATGATTACTGGTTACTTGACACATGGTCTAAATGCTGGGATTACTGACATTAGCTAAATTAGATTCCAGTGTGTGCACATATCTGGATGTGTACGCACTTGGACGGCTGTGTGCAGGTTGGGGCACATGGAGGGGCCGACTGCAGGTGTCCATGAATATTTTAATATTTCAGTCTTGTCTCATATTGCTTTCTGCTGACCTCCCATCTCACTGCCTGCCACTCACAATGAAAGAAGAAGGAAGAGAGAGGAAGGAGGAAACGGTGAGTAAAAGAGAGGGAGGGTGTTGAAGAAGAGGGACCTGAAAGAACGGGGAAGACAGCTTCTTGCACCATTTCCCATAGCTCTCTTTGTGACCACAACTGTCAGTTAGGAAGGAAGAAAAGATGAGGGGCTAGGGTGAGTGAGCGCATGAGTGCTTGCATGGTGAAGGTGGTGGGGGGCTTCTTGCTGCTGGTTTTTGTTGTTTGAGGAGCGAGAGAGGCAGGATTGTAGGATAATACAGGGGTAAAAAAAAAAACCAACTATTAAACTTTTAAGAAATTTTACACTTTATGAAAACCTTTTTGTTTGTCTAGAATTTCGCCTGTGGTTTTCAAGCAGGAGAGTGGAAATAATTGATAAAAATCCAGTTTCAGAGATCTTCACAGACTGGTGTGGGGAAGTGTGAGCTGGGAAATTGCCCCTGAGTCTTCTGACCCACTGACCCTGTGTCAGCATCTGCAGAAGGAGGAGCATTTTACATCTATCAGAGAGGTACACTCTCTCTCTCTCCTGGCTTTTCATCACTGTTTCTGATGTTGATCCATTACTTATTGTTGTTTGTATTGTTGTGATGTTTTGTTTGTTTATTTGTTTTCCCTTTTTGTTCCTCAACTTTAATGGGTAATACTCAAATATTATCTATAAACATTATAGTGTACAGTACCACGCAAAAGTAATGATTACTTTATATTTTTTCCTTCCAAGCCAGCCAACCCATTCTTGTAAATTTGTCCTGTCTTTAGGCACTTTGTTACTAGCAGCCTGTGACAGAAGCACATCATTTTTCACATTTCTTTAGTCAAAGATAACACGTTTGTGTGTGTGTGTGTGTGTGTGTGTGTGTGTGTGTGTGTGTGTGTGTGTGTGTGTGTGTGTGTGTGTGTGTGTGTGTGTGTGTGTGTGTGTTGGATATAAATTAAACTGTCTGCCTTAATCTTAAACCAGACACTACAGCTTATATACAGCTCACCTGCCCTAACTATAAGCTAAAAAAGAGCTTATAGTTAGGGCAGGTGACCCTGAACCACTCCTGAATTATGATCCTATAGGCTCAGATTGCTACAGGACTTGCACAGCACTTCATGTGATGCACTGACCATTTCTTCTTTTCTCACTTCTCTTTATTTCCCACCTATTTATATATCACTGCAAGATGTCGTTAAACTTTGCCTGTTTTTCCTTCTCACAGTTACAAAGTGCTTGCTTTTAGGGAGTCATTTGATTCTTGGGCTTTTCTCTCAAATACTCTGGGCTCTTTAAGCATCTTGAGGAAAACTGTTTTTGTGATCCGGTGGGGGGGGGGGGGGGGGGGCTTCAACAGAAAAACAGTATGCCCTTCAGTTGATCCACTGTTCACTGAAGGGCCAGTGCAGGGTCTCAGTGAAGGGTGGCTGTCAAGAAGCCATTCATAAGAAGGGAAACAGGGAGAAAAGGCTGATATATGTCAAATTACACAAGAATTGGACTTAAAATCAGTCACAACAGGCCTTAGGAATGAATCTCAATTTTAAAGTTTTGGTTCAAATCATCTTTAACATGAACAACAGTGAGTCTCTACAGCCATCTGTAAAACCTGGTAGAGCTTCCATCATGTTAGACTTCAACATTACTGAAGCAGTGTGGGATCATCTTGACAGAGAACGGAACAAAAAGCAGCCAACGTCCAAAGAAGAGCTTTGAATGTCCTTCAAAAAAGCCTGGCCACGTGTACCTGGAGACTGCTTAAATAAATTAGAATAAAGCCTAAGAGTGACTGTACTGAAGAATAAAGGTGGTCTTACAAAATATTGACTTTCATCCTTATTCGAATTGTACAAACTGTTTTTGCCTTGTAGTGTGTATTTACATTTATGTTTGCACATTTCAGCAAATCACTGCAAATCCTTCTTAATTCACTTACAAATATAAAGAAATGAGGGCTGGGAGGAGAGCTTTGCTTTGGTGTCAACATGTCTATTAGTCTTAACAATGTTTATCTTTTGTCTTAACCCAAATCCAAAAGTATGGTATGAAGGGAATTCCATCCAGCAACTGTTTCTTTCTCTAAAAGTGGACTGCCTTTCAGATAGACTTAGTGTGATCGCTACAGCTACAAAGATTAAAGAAAATGTATATTTGCTCTCAGGCTCCTGGACTGGTAATGTTACCTGACCGCCTGCCTTTCATTGGTTCATCTGGGACTAAATCCACAGGTAATCAATGAGATTCAAGGACTATATTACTGAAGAGTTAGATAAAGTGATCTAACTCACAGCTATTATAATTAATGAGTGTTTTATTTTGTGCAATGTGGTTATTTCTGTGGCAGAGTTGCCCTTTTGACAGTGCAAGGTCTCCACAAACAAAATGATACAAGTTATGAAATCATACAAGCAGAAGTTTTCATGTAGCATAAATCCAACTCAAATTGTGTCACCTCTTTATAGACATGTCTTTATCTCACCACATGACAATATTCTGACACTGGTCAACAAATGCACTTTGTTGAACACTGTCCTTTTCAATGTGCTATAGAAAAAGAGATTGATTGATAGAATGAGGATTTTGCTACTGGGACTCTTTAACCTGCACTGTGAAAATGTTCACTTGCTCACCTTTTTTAGTTAGCACTTTCCATTTTTATGTCATGATGCTCACAGTATTGGACAATGAGGATTTCAGCATTTAAGAAATACGTTTTCAAGATTAGACTTTCCATACTTTTTTCCAACAAATCAAGGCGACGTCAGCGATAAACATGGGGATAGACTTCATCAAAAAATGAAAGTTATGGAAAAATTATATTAGGGAAATCAAATCAGTTCTTGTTAGTGCATCAGTTCCAATTACAGTTTATTGACAAAGCAAAAGTTTCTCTTACCATCTCCACTGCTTTTGTTTACAGCCAAGCCAACCCCCTCCTCTCCAGGTCTCTGGCACCCCCACCAGTCCAGTCGCAGAAAGCGTAACAGACAGCAGAAGACTTCTTTCTCCTCTGACACTCACCCTCATCCAGGACCCTCCTCCATCCTCCTCTCAGACGCCACCATGACTCCTTGGGGAAGGCTGGCTCTATCTGAGTCCTGCTTTGACTCAATTCCCAAAATACTTACTCCACGACCCTCTCCACCTCCACCCCAAGCCTCTCCTGTTCCCGAGCAAATACCGTCAGCTACCCCATATCATGGCAGGAGACAAGAAGAAGACAAAGACAGTTCAGGCTCAAGTTTTAACTCTCAAATTCCATCTCCACCTGTGGCAGTCACGCAAAACAGCGCAGGTATGACTACAAAAAGGGACAGCCATTACCAAACAAAACCAGATGACAATATTACTTAAAGTCTAATGAGTCCAGCTACACACATAACGTCCCTGTAGGAACACTTGGTAGTGATTGATACCTAATAGCTGATAGTTAATTTAACGGAGCCTGTAAAATTTAAAAAGAATTCAAATAAGATCACTCACACACTTTAATATACTGTAATTATGCTTTACGATACAAAGAAAAAGTTGGCAGCAGACAGATTATTTTAAAAAATGTTTTTCATGACCCGCCAATTTCCGGGGGCGAGGTCACTGAGGCAGTTAAACAACTCCTTGGTGGCAGAGCCCCTGGTGTTGATGAGGTCCGCCCCGAGTTCCTGAAGGCTCTGGACGTCGTAGGGCTGTCCTGGTTGACACGCCTCTGCAATGTTGCGTGGAGATCAGGGGCAGTACCTGTGGACTGGCAGACCGGGGTGGTGGTCCCCATCTTTAAGAAAGGGGACCGGAGGGTGTGTTCCAACTACAGGGGGATCACACTCCTCAGCCTCCCTGGGAAAGTCTATGCCAGGGTGCTGGAAAGGAGAGTTCGTCCGTTAGTTGAACCTCGGATACAGGAGGAACAATGCGGTTTCCGTCCTGGTCGCGGAACACTGGACCAGCTCTTTATCCTCTCCAGGATACTTGAGGGTGCATGGGAATTTGCCCAACCAGTCTACATGTGTTTTGTGGACTTGGAGAAGGCATTCGACCGTGTCCCTCGGGGTGTCCTGTGGGAGGTGTTGCGGGAATATGGGGTGTCTGGCCCATTGCTACGGGCCATTCGATCCCTATACAACCATTGCAAGAGCTTGGTTCGCATTGCCGGCAATAAGTCGGACTCGTTCCCGGTGGGTGATGGGCTCCGCCAGGGCTGCCCTTTGTCACCGGTTCTGTTCATAATTTTTATGGACAGGATTTCTAGGCGCAGCCAAGTGGCGGAGGGCTTTCGCTTTGGTGGCCTCAGAATCTCATCTCTGATTTTTGCAGATGATGTGGTTCTGTTGGCTTCATCGGGTGAGGGCCTCCAGCTCGCACTGGAACGGTTCGCAGCCGAGTGTGAAGCAGCGGGAATGAGGATCAGCACCTCCAAATCTGAGGCCATGGTTCTCAGCCGGAAAAGGGTGGAGTGCCCACTCCGGGTCCGGGATGAGTTCCTGCCCCAAGTGGAGGAGTTCAAGTATCTCGGGGTCTTGTTCGCGAGTGATGGGAGAAGGGAGCCGGAGATCGACAGACGGATTGGGGCTGCAGCTGCAGTAATGCGGACGCTGCACCGGTCCGTCGTGGTGAAGAGGGAGCTGAGTGTAAAAGCGAAGCTCTCAATTTACCGGTCGGTCTACGTCCCTACCCTCACCTATGGCCACGAGCTGTGGGTAGTGACCGAAAGAACGAGATCGCGGATACAAGCGGCAGAAATGAGCTTCCTCCGAAGGGTGGCTGGCCTCTCCCTTAGAGATAGGGTGAGAAGTTCGGCCATCCGGGAGGGGCTCAGAGTAGAGCAGCTGCTGCTCCACATCGAAAGGAGCCAGCTGAGGTGGTTCGGGCATCTGACAAGGATGCCCCCTGGGCGCCTCCTGGGTGAGGTGTTCCAGGCATGTCCCACCGGGAGGAGGCCCCGGGGCAGACCCAGGACACGCTGGAGAGATTATATCTCTCGGCTGGCCTAGGAACGCCTTGGTATTCCCCCGGATAAGCTGGAGGAGGTGGCTGGGGAGAGGGAGGTCTGGGCCTCTTTGCTTAGGCTGCTGCCCCCGCGACCCGGCCCCGGACAAAGCGGATGAGGATGGATGGATGTTTTTCATGATTAATTATTAATGCTAAATGGAACACACCCAGTGTTATCACATGTAACCCATTAATTATTATTAAGTATTATGTTTCCTTGTTATTAACTATGATAACTTTAGTGCTACATTGTGTGTCTTATAAAAATACTTTGTCATGTTACATTATACAAAGCACATAAATAGAGTGAATGCAGCTAAAAATCATGTTAGCCTAGCTTTGAGTTACATTGTAAGAAGAGGAACAGAGGCATCAGTTATCAGTTAATCTGACTCATTTAACATGTATCTCCTGTTGATATTATTGTGATATAAAATATGTAATATTCTATATTTAATATTGTCCTTTAACTGTCTGTGTTTTAATACTGTCCCTGCCCTAACCAGAACATCTTTTTGCACAGGTGGAGCAGCTAAAGATTTGCAGCTGAGGCGGAGGGTGTTGCCTCAGTGTCGGCTTCCTCGTGCCCCCCGTCTCCCACCGCTTCACCCCGTCACTGACCTCAGTTTCTCTCGGAGCTTCACTTTCTCCTTCTTCGAGCTGCCGCTGCACCAGTCTCCTCGCTGGCGTGCCGAGCGTGTCAAAAACCTCTTATTGCTTTTGAAACAGATACACTACTGAAGACGCAGAGCTGCGTGTTCCTACTGATAGTTCAAATCTGCCTTTCTTGAGTATATTATTGTATTAGTAAAATGTGATATTTTATTTTCAAAGTAAGAGTGATGGGTGAGGGATTTTTTTTTTTTTTGGCACAATAGGATAAGACAATAAGACTGCATGTTATTCTATTCATTCTGTGTTCATTGCTTTTCGAGAGCTGGATTTTATTTGTTTGATGTTTTGAAATTTATTTAAAAAATAGTTTCTAAGGGTGTGAGTTCATTCCTCTGGTTTTCAGCTCCACAGCAATTTACTTACGTTCCTGTTGTGTGTATTGTGTTATGCGTTATGTGTGTGTATATTTATGAAATAAAAACAACTTTACTATCATTCTAGTTGCTCTGTTTTATCAGCTTTCTCTGTTTTAATGGCTTCTGTTTCATACAGATAGACCTCCTGTAGATTCTCATTTACTCTATAACCTTATCCCTGCCTACCTTTCTCACCCTGTTCTCTCTCTCTCTCTCCCTCTCTCTCTCTCTCACACACACACAAACACACACACACACACACGTGAGTCTGTGGAAGCTGAGCTGGAATAATAGAGGCATTCAGAGGTACTGAATGAGCTGGTGAATGGGAGGAGAAAGGGGCTGTAAACTAACTGTAATGTCCAGAGTTCAAGGCTCTTTTCCACTTTCCGTGACTCACGTGTAAAAGCGTGTGAAAGTGTGTGAAAGCTTGTGTGTGTGTGCGTTACCCTAATACATGCACTCTCACTGTCACCCAAGTGATCTCTTTGTAATAATGCGGCTTCTTGCTGATCGAGATTAAGTAAGTCTTTTTTCATTCACTGCTTTAATTTGTTTAAGTTTTCCTGAAGAAGCACTTCTTTTCGCTTTTGTCATGTGACTTTATTCACAGATTTAGCACACATGAAAACAGGTCAGCGAGGCACATTAAACAAACACACAGTGTTCAAACGCAGGCAGAATGAAACTTCACTGTGCTCTCAGTAATCTTCCACAGTTATTTCAGATGGACAGCGTTGAGCAAAATGACCGGCCACGCTCCAGGCAGCTTGTTCTCGCACACGCCCTGGACGAAGCACAGCTGGATCTCCTCGGGCAGAGGCTAGAAAAGAAGTGTCTGTCACTTTCGGAGAGGGTAAAGTCACAATGTCGGTGAGTCAAAGGATAACATTTTTTGGCCTTACTGCGTTTGACCCAGCTGTGTTTATCTGAGGCTCTATAGCTGATAGCTTGTGCGTGTTTTCCTCCAGGTGTTCTGGTTCCAGGATAAAAAGCTTCGTGCTGGAGGTTATTCCCGTCCTGTCATGGCTCCCTCATTACTCCGTTAGACACAACGCCGTCGGAGATCTGGTGTCTGGCATCAGCGTTGGGATCATGCATCTACCCCAGGGTTAGGCTACAGCAACAGATAAGAGTATCATAAAAGTCACAAAAGAGTCTGAACTACAGTCTGCCACAATACCTTCACTCACAAATCTATAAAGGCTTCATTCCCCTCCCTTATCGCATTAAGATTTACAATATGACTTTGATTGATAAAGACTAAAGAACTATAATAATCTTTAACCAACAATAAATTATTAAATCCATCAAACTTTCACGTAGATCTTTGTGGCAACTTTGTGGCCCTAACCTTAATTTAAGCACTTAAGTGAGCTGTTTCTTTCTTGTGCATTTTAATATGCTGAATCCAAATATAACATCTAAAATAACTAATTCACAATCATATTTAAGTTTCTGCATTTTACAGCCTGTAAGGTTAAGGTGTAGTGTGTAGGTGGGAGGTTGTGATGCAGAGAAACATTGCTTTCATTGGATAAATATGTAAGCCTGGCCACACGTTTTAATTATTTCAAAATGGAAACTGCAACTGCCAATTCTAGAGGTCACAGCACATTGTGAAAGGAAATAATTTAAAAACATATAACTTTGCTTTGCAGCATTACAGACAAAGTGTCAAATTGAGCTAAGATTTATAATTTCAAGTTCATATCAGACTTCATATGAACCCAGTTTCATTCAAATTTGCTGAAGGGTTTAGAATGAGTGTAAATGTGAAAATTGGCACCTATATTATCCACAGATTTATTCAACTCTGATTTGCACAGCCGCCTCCTTTATTCTTTTCCAGGTATGGCCAATGCCATGTTGGCAGGAATTCCTCCAGCATTTGGTCTGTACGCTTCTCTTTATCCTCTGATCGTCTACTTCATCTTTGGCACTTCCAGACACCTCTCCATCGGTGATTCTTACATTTGACGCTTTTCTGGATTTTCCTACAGTCATTCCATACAGTGACGTTTCCATGAGCACCTCTGAAAATCTATTAGGAATTTTTTCTGTTGCAAAAAAAAAAATTTAATCGTTTAAAAAGTATTTTTCTTATTCAATCATTTTACTAAATAAAGCCTAATTCAGTAACTAAAGATACTTCAGGAAAGAGTAAACTAGTTCTGCTGCTCTGTGTGTGTGTGTGTGTGTGTGTGTGTGTGTGTGTGTGTGTGTGTGTGTGTGTGTGTGTGTGTGTGTGTGGGTGTGACAGGTACCTTTGCTGTCCTGTCCATCATGATTGGGACTGTGACAGCTAATGTGGAGTTGCTTAGCGACGGTGATGAAGCAGCTGTTGAAGCAGCCAAAGTAAACGTAACGGTGCAAGTCACCTTCCTTTGTGGCCTAATACAAGTACGCGCACACACACACACACACACACACACACACACACACACACACACACACACACACACACACACACACACACACACATCCAGAATTGTGATTCTGATATTTTGTAAACTACCATTCATTTATTTTTAATTAATTAAGACTAGAGTGGCACTCAGTCAAAATGGAAATACTAAACCTTCTTGTGTCTGCGTTTGTGTGTCTTTAGCTCCTTTTGTACCTGCTGCGGGGAGGTGTTGTGTGCCGCTGGCTGTCGGATCCTGTAATCAGAGCCTACACCACAGCAGCCGCCCTGCACATGATCATCGTACAGCTGCCGCTAATGACAGGAGCACCAGTACAGAAACATACTGGACTGCTGGCTTCACCTAGGGTCAGTTGAAACAGCTGCACTATCATGCACACATTCAGGCACGCCACCTTTGAGCTGAAATAAGTAAGTCCAGAAACAAGAAACAAAGGAGAGCATCATCCTTTTTTCTAGACTTCATGTAAAAAAACCTCTCTGTGAACTTTTTTTTTTATCAGGAATAAAGAAATAATCTAATGATACCTCCTAACTGCATGGGCCGTGGCTGTAAATTACTTTCTTTTTCTTTGGCACTACGTGGTGCAAATTAAACTCCTTCAAAGACACATCGTGTCACCTCTACACTGACAGTATTGCACTTCTTAAGTGTCAGGGTGTTTTATCAGCACTTTGCAGGTGGTTGATTTCCTCCAGAGCCACTGAACTGTAAGGTTTGATGTGCACTAGAGCACATGAATCTGAAAATGTGAAAACCATTTAGTTGGGCATTTGGACATGTGAGTATATTCTTCTGGAGCTACCTCAGGTGGCCGTAAGAGCAAATGCAGTTTCCTGCTGCGTTATTAAAGCAGGTCCTATAATTTGAAAGTGCAGCTGGAAGTTTTGTGTGTGTGTCTTGCAGACTTTCATAGATGTTCTGTATGGAGTGACCAATGCTGTAACAGGAACTCTGTTAGTCTCTTTGGTTTCTTTGCTGATGCTCATCGGAGGCAAACTGCTGAATGAGCGGTTTAAGAACAAACTGCCTGTCGCCATACCATGGGAGCTTATACTGGTGAAACACACACAGACACACACGCACACACACGCACACACACAAACACATAAACAGTAGACTCATGTCCATAAGATGCACCCAGATGGACAGATGCCACGGTGATGAACTGATGAATGACTCATAATTATATAATAATCTGTTTTTAATCTCCAAAGCCACGATTCTCCACATACAGCAAATATGTGCACCTGGACACTGGTTAATCATCATTCTCTTGTCTGATGTGTTGATAAGAATTGAATTTGTTTGTTTGTACTGCTTCTCAGTTCTTCAAGTAATTTAAAGATTTCAATTAAGGATTACTGTAACATTTTTTAATGTAGTTACAGCTATGTAATTACACAGCTATTTAATTTTATAACAAAAAAAGAGAGCGAGAGAGGTAAAAAACGTACTGCGTGCAAAAGAACTCCCGACGTTTTTTTTTGCTTCATGTTTTCAGTTATATACAATTGTAGGTTTTGTAGTATATCATGGGGGAAAAAGCTTTAAGACAAAGGCTAGTTTTATCAGTTATCTGTTTATGTCAGTGTGTACTTGAACTGGCCGATTTATGTGATATTAGGATGCAGATTACTTTATATTCTTCTTTTCCAAAGTGAACATTCAGTGCAGAAAATGTCACTTCCACTGCTTTTCTCTCATAGATTGTTCTCAGCACCCTCCTGTCAGTACAGATGGATCTGGCTGGACAGCACAGAGTCCAGGTGGTGGGACACATACCCAGTGGGTCAGTAGAACTGGGTTATTGTTTGTTTGCTTTAGTCATTTAGATTTGCTTTTTCTTTTTTCTTCTTTTCTTCTTCTTTAAAAAAAAAAAAAATCAAATAGTCACGATTGTCAATGATTGTCAAGCTGGAAATGCTAACTTCTAACTGTCAAATGTAATATTCCCTCCAACACAAAAGCAACAAAAAGACTCTGAAAAATCCTTTTAGAAAAATGGTCTGAAATGAATCAGTTTAATGTGACTCCAGAAAAATGTAATTCTCTCTAACTCAAAGTGAGTCAAGTAGATTTATGGCAGAAAAAGACATTATGCTGCTTTTATTTACCTATTAGCTTTAAAGTGTTAATATCATGCAAAGAAAATGACACTAACATCTAAACTGTAGCTCACAAATATTTCTATGAGAAGAAAAGTATCAGTTCTTCATGCTTTTGTTGTCATGTTGCAAATGTGCTGCTAGCTTTGTCACACCTGATAGCTTTAAGAAAATGCTGTGTTATGATGAATAATTCACAAGGTAGTCATAATTCTTTATAATACTGAATATTATAATTTCTTTCCTTTTAATAATATCTTAGTCACTGAGTCAAAGAACCTCTCCTCCTCCTCCTGCTCCTCTCCAGCCTGTCTCCCCCAGCTCTTCCCTCCTTGTCTCAGTCCAGAGAGCTTTTCATTCCAGCTCTGTCCTTGGCTTTGATTGGCTTCAGTTTCCTCTCAGCCATGGGCTCAATGTTTGCCAACAAACATGGCTACTGTGTGGACCCGAGTCAGGTACATTCACCCCAATAACAGTTTAACTCAGATCAGAAAATACATACTCTGTTATTTGTTTCAATATCGTGCAGAGAAACTGAGAGAAGTAAAGTTAATTAAAGGTGTTTTAATGAAACTGCACTTCCAGTGCCTTCTGGAAATTAAAGTGGTGTCCCCAGATTTCTGCAAATGTAGGCACACTTGCTGAACCTCAGCTTTGATTCCCTTCAAACTCTTTTTTTGAAGTTTGTCTGACTTTCCTGGATGAATCTTCTTTGAACAATTCACTGCAACTACTTCCTTTTTTAGCCTCATTGTTAAATCTGCTGTAGAGACGACTGAGAGTAAGTCAGAGTTTTCTGGCCGTGCAACCCAGGGCAGGGCAAAAATGAAGAGTAGGGTGATGTACTGTAGATACAGAACATGTAGAAATCAAATATAAGTGATAAATGTGATGTAGCTAGTCATTTAGCCATTTAAAGATGTGGACTCAGCTGTATGTCCCTGCCTCAGGACCTGCTGGCGCTGGGTCTGTGTAACACCATTGGAGCGATGTTTCAGTGCTTTGCTGTCAGCTGCTCCTTTTCTCGCAGCATGGCCCAGGAAAGCATCGGTGTCAAAACACAGGTCAATTATCTTTTTCAGAAGTCCAGCTCCCTTCAGCTAAACACATTTTTAATCAGGCTAAAATAGCACCTACTAAAACGTTATGAGTCTCATAATGTGCTGTAAGTCATTTTCTTCTTTGCTTGCGGTGTTCTTTTTGTTCATATTTTTAGATGGCTGGTCTGGTGTCAGCTCTGTTGATTCTGACAGTCTTGTTGGAGATTGGTTATCTCTTTGAGCAGCTGCCAAAGGTAAAGCGAATCTAACATAACAGGTATTATTAATGTTTATTATACAAGCTCTTACAGCTAGAGTTCAAATCACCAGACTCTCACCCATGGCAGTCACGTTTTCCAGACAGCAACAGAGAAATGGAATATTTAAAGTTTTTAGTATTATTTTGATGATAAGTAAGAACTTCTTTCTGGCAAGTTTACACGTGATTACAGGACATGAAATGAGGTGAGTCAATGTCTCGTAGCGCTAAGAGAATGAGACAACAAAGCAATCCACTGTTGTTGTAATGGAAACAAATGCTGCAGACGTTTGTGTTTGCAGTTCTGCAGACACCTTTACTTTCCCTAAAGCATGGAAACGATCGCCAGGGTGATTCACGTGTCTGAGCCAATGTTGGGTAATGGTTTGCTGTGTGTACCAGGCAGTGCTGGCAGTGATTATCGTGGTGAACCTTCAGGGCATACTGGCTCAGTTCAGAGATGTGCGTCTGCTCTGGAAATCTGACAGATTAGACCTGGTGGGCTTGGCGCACACACATCATTAATCATAGCACAGAAACAGCTACAAACACCATTCCGGGACTGATCCAGGAATTTTCCCTCTCTTCTCCCTGCGTTCCTTTAGCTCGTGTGGATAGTGTCACTGACTTCCACCTTCATTTTTAACCTGGATCTGGGTCTGGCTGTGGCTGTCGTCTTCTCTCTGGTCACACTCCTTTACAGGACACAACAGTCAGTGAATGTGATTTTACAAACCTTACATGGAGCATTTTGGACCAAAAGAAAAAAAAGATCACTGTATTTATTTTGGAGTGAAAATCCAAAAGTCCCTGCCAACATTTATTATGTTTTCACAAAGTCATTGCTTCACATACTTTTATATGGTTTAAATGGTTCCACTGTCTGTTTCTCTCCCCCCTCAGGACTCAGGACGACTTGTGCACTCATCAGTATTCCCCTCTGTCTCTCTCACACTTTTCATCTTGTCCTCATCTTCCAGCTCCACCACCGTTGTTTTGGGTCACATTCCTGGTACAGACTGTTACAGAGATGTGGAGCTCTACCTTGAGGTAAACTTCAGAAAAATATAAATCCATCTCACAACATCAAAGAAAAGAAATAATCAGAAAATCATTAAAACACAACCCCAGTGCAGTCCCTGTTCTGTTTTGTTACAGTTTTAACTTTGAAATCTTTTCCAAGCGACTATAAACGTTGAGAACATGACGGTCGTTGATCTAAAGAAGAGATTCTTTGAAATTCTTATAAGGTCAGAGTATAAATGAGGTTTCACTACACAGCTGCAGAACTGACTGAATTTAAACTCTCTTCAGACTTCTTGTTACACTTTTATTTGGGGTTTCTCCTCCTTCAGCATCTCTCTGTGATTTAAGCTTCTTTCTGATCAGCTTCAGTTTTACACACCCTTTATATTTGCTCCTTAAGGCGAAGTATTCCTTGTGTCCAGATGTGTAATATATGTCTGTAGGACGAGGGTTAATAATCCAGTCGTTCGTAATTGGGTCATGGGCTATTAAAATGTGAAGAGCTACAACGATTTATTGATTGGCAGAGATGAATCACGCTGACATTACATGACTCCCGATGATCCTGGCTGGCTGCAGTCTGTGAGCTAGCGTATGTAAAGTGGTATCAGTATGAAAGCCAGTCAATTATGAATTCTCCACAGCTTGTTTTGTATCTGCACATCAATCTTTCAGACAGAGGCTGGTGTGCAAATTAGCATAAACACATCAACATCAGCGTGAAAGACTTTTTGTAGATTTTTTTGACATAATGGAAAAGCCTTTGGGAAATACGTAGATATATTTAAGCTGGAATATTTCAGTAGCTGTGTATGCATGCATCACAGCTATTAAATCCCTTTGCCCTCATCAAAACGAATCTCCATTGTTTATGTTGATGATATAAAGTACTAAACCCCCCACCGAGAGAAAAAGCATACATGACACCCAATAACAAACCATGTTTTCTTCCTCAGGTCAGGTTTTATTAAGTGAAACTGTCACAGAGCCAAAACCTACTAAAAATACACCCCAGGCTGAAACCGACCATCTGTCACACATCAAAATACCAAACTGCAACCCAAGGCAATCTGTCTGGGCACAGAGCATCAGTGACTTCCTCTTAACTTCTCACTCTCTGTTCCCTCCACTCGATTCTCTCCTCAGTCTGTTACTCTGGTGGCTGCTGCACATCTGCCCTCTGTGTATGTTCTTCATCTTACATCATAGATGTTGTGGTACTGTATACAGTGGAATTCCCTGGAGAAGACCCTACATGAATCACAGATTACCCAACAAAAGATCCAGATTAGCTGAGAAAAAAAGAACCCATGTCTCTAAAGTCTAAATACAAACAGCCATTTTCTTACTCTTTAACTTAGCGGTTAGCAGTTAAGTCTCAGGGTCATGTTTTATTTGAGCAATAAGAAACAGCCTTTTTTTTCTATAGCTATATAGACTTAAACTGTTTGACCTTAAAATGAAGAATTTAAGTCTTTATGTGTATAGATATTTAATGGTAACAATAATGAATATTAAGTCTGTCCATACATCTGCTGAAAATATAACAGCAAAATAGAGAACATATACAAATACCTTCATCAATATCTAGTAGCATCTTTTTTTAATGAACAAAGGAGATGGCACAGGTGTTACCCTACTGTACTGCACACATCTGTTTTTCTAATGTCCCTTAAAGTGAGTGCACCAGAATTTTGCTGCAAGTACTGCCCGTGTGTCACTACAGTAACCTGTTACACCTGTCCACTGTTAAATGCATGTCTGTTTTTCTTAACAGGCGAAGCAAATTCCAGGCGTGACGATACTCACATGTTCAAGTCCACTTTACTTTGCCAACTCTGAACTGGTGTTCACAAAGATAAGACAGGTGCCAATACACACACACACACACACACACACACACACATGCACGCACACACACACATACATATGCACACACACATTGATCTCCTAGAGCTCTGTCCTGATATGTAACTATTAATCTTGAATCTTCAACCTAATGATTACCAAACATTAAGTCTTTTAGACATAAAACTCTAATCAGCCAATCACATAGCAGTAGCTCAGAGACAGGTGATTTAGGTGACTTTGAACGTAGGATGAGAAAAGACGGGCTGGACTGAGTATTTCACAAACTGCTGATCTACTGCAATTTTCCCACATGACCATCTCTACAGTTTGCAAAGAATGGGATGAAAGAGAGAAAATATCCCGTGAGCAGCAGTTCTAAAGGAAAAATGCCCTTTTCATGTCAGAGGTCAAAGGAAAAGGACTCGACATGGTAGACATGGTAACAGAAAAGTGACAGTAAATCAAATAATCACAGATTACAACCATGAAGAGCATCTCTGAACACAAATGTCGAAGCAAACGAACTGCACCACCACAGGACCACACTGAGTACCACTCCTGTCAGCTAAAGACAAAAAACTGAAGCTGCAATTTGGCAAAACTGGACAGTAGAAAATTGGAAAAATGTACCCTCATCTGATGAGTTTTGATTTCTGCTGCAACGTTCAGATGGGAGGGTCAGGATTTGGTGTAAATAACATGAAAACTTGGCTCCATCCTACCTCGTATCAACAGTTCACTGTATTCAGATGATATCCATGGTCACCAGATCCCATAGCGCACCGTTTGGATGTGGTGGAATTTGAGATTCACATGAAGGATGTGCAGCCGACAAATATGCAGCAACTGTGTGATGCTGGCACATCAGCGTGAGACCAAAATCGCTGAGGAATGTTTCCAGAAACTGAATCGGTGAAAATGTCCAGTGAGTGTAACTCTGAGTTTCATCGCCAGCCCCATGCTTTATGCAATGTGCTTGTGTGTGTATTTGTGCACCTCTAGTTGAAATAGAAAAATCTCAAAAGCATGTTTGAAGCACTGAAATGTAAAATTTTCACTTGTAACTTTTCCTCTTCACTTCTTTCCTCTTGCAACTTGGAGACGGTGAATCATGGTCAGAAGGAAAACTCAGCTGGAGTTCACATCGCTGCTTCTTCGGTTTCTTCCCCCCCAGCGCAGACACACATGCACACCTACTGCTTGGTTCTGGATCTCAGCTCTGTTACCTTCATGGACTCTGTGGCCATGACGGCACTTTGCAAGGTGAGGAGAGAAGTGCAGGATGAATGCAGCCAATGTATTTCTATGAAGAAATAATTTATTTGTTTGATATATTTATATTTACTCTAAACAGTCTAAAGGGAACTTATTCTCTGAGGCACTGTCATAGTGGGCAGTATTGTAGGTTTTTTATTTGTTCTCTGAAAACTTCTCTTTCCACTATCACCCAGAAAAAAAAATTTACTGAATAAAATCTATAGAAGCCAGTAACATGCTACGAATAATGCTAATGCTAATGTAAATGGGTAAGATGCTAAATAATGACAAGATAATTAAAATCTACAAGACTCCAGGTCAAACAGAGTCCAGATATATTTTTCTGAGACAATAGTTCTAAATTCCTAAAATTTATCTTCATGTTTGAAAGTAAAGTGAAACGTATTTTGCAGGTTTTTTTGTGTGTGTGTTGGAACAGATCAGTGTTGTGTCAGCAGCAAATGTGGAGATTATGAAGGAAACTACAACAGACTGAAGCTGAATGAACAAAATAATGACATTTTCTTTCTCACTAAGCTAAAGCTTTTCTTTACCTACAACTTTTTGTCACAGATAAGACAGAAAATATAGTTTAGAGAAATATTCAGTCAGTTGTTTTACGTCAATATCACTAAAAATAAATTCAGCTTTAGAAATTGGATCACCAAACAGATGTATTCACTAATTCTCAAGGCCTCGGGAGGGAAAAAGTGCTGTCAGCCTGATATCTTTTTGCTGATTAAAGATATTAGCAAGAAATGGTTATGTAAGAAAAGACCAGCGTACTGGTCACGTGTGAGATAAAAACAAACCACGCGATTAACAACGTCACACGTGTGCATGTTGACGCAGAGCTTTTGCATAATTCTTATCTAATGGATAAGAAGAATTGAAACGTATTCGTCCCACTATGTATACATGTGCTTTTATATGATATTGGTAATGTTTATATGGTCACAAGATCCCTATGTTTGTGTGTGTTTTCACCAGGTTGTAGAAGTCTTGGACATCCAGGGTGTCGGTGTTTTTCTGGCAGCTTGCCCAGGTCAGCCTCATGTTTCATGCGCTCTTACTGTATCTCCCACAGAGTGACTTATCTTCTATTTCTCTCTCACACACTCATTCACGCACACACCCACACACACACACCCTCCGTTTCTCTTGGGTTTGGCTGTTACTGTTTCCACAGGTCAGGTTCTCACAACCCCTCCTAACTGGAGCTTTGCTTCAAGCTTCTTTTTCTTTCATTTTGAACTTCATGTAGCTGTCGCATTTTTTTTTCTTTAGGAGCTTTTTTTTGTATGCCAGTGCACACACGGCAGGTTGTGTCTTTCTAATGAGACATGGGAGTGTAAAAGCATTTTCCATGTGATTAACATCAGTAAATATTTCAAATTACGCTGTAAATTCTGTGATTTCTAATTCTCTCTGCATGTTTACAGAGAAAGTTTTATCCCAGCTCCAGACTCAGGGTTGTATACCAGACAGCCTGCCCCGCTCCTGTCTCTTTCCATCAGTCCATCATGCCGTCCAGCACTGCCTCACCATCCTACCCAGGTCCCTGGAGGTACGCACCATATATATATATATATATATATATATATATATATGTAGATAGATAGATAGACAATTCTTTTATTCTGCCTATTGCAACTGCTCAACTCCACTTTCACGGGGAAGCAGAGCTCATACACTCCTAAAATCATCTCATATTTTTAAATATGTGTTTTGTTGAGCAGCAGGTTTTCTGCTGTGTTTGTGTAGCCACATCGAACATGTAACTGTTTACAGCTCCTCTGTACTGTACTACTGCATCTGTGAAACTGACTCACTCACTTGTGTAGTCAGTACAGGCTGAAAAATACTAAGTGTGAAAATGCAAATTGAGAAAAGAAAAGACAAGAAAGAAGGGTAGGGGTGTAGTTAGTTAGAGGTGAATTTAGCAGACTGTAGGCTGGTACACTGTCTCTGATTGAGGCGGGAGGATTGAAGCTGTGTTAGCTGGATTTGCATGTGAGTCTTTTCAGTTGCATTTTTAGATCATGTATGAAGGTGATTGGATCTGGCTGACCAGAGGAGACAGTGTGGATCACAAAATATTATTTCTGTGTCCGAAAACTCTCTTTGCTCATTCAATCATTTCTCCCAATATAAAATTAAAATGCTTAGTCATAGTTACCAGTAAACTGAGATTTTGGACACTTATTGTCACAGGTGCAGTCACAGCTCTTGGGAGAATTGTATGCGTGTTGTGAACACTATGTTTGTTTTGTTCTGTTGGGGGGATTTTTACACTCTATCTATTGAACTGTAAATCTGGTGAACTGATATTTTGCTGCACTGGTTTTCTTTCCTTTAAATTGCTCATTTAAACTGTAATCTGCTATTGTGTGCTTTTGTGTCGCATTTCAACATATTTAAAGATTTTCTTTGTTTATTCTTTGCTTCTAATCAGGAAATCAACTCGGACACAAGCATTTGTTAAAACAACAAAGGGACAATAATTCTGCATAAAGCAGACCCCAAACACAACCCTGGGGTGGACGGCGTCCATTTATTTTTGACAGAAATGCTCTTTTGCATTTGCATGTTGCACATTTCCCAGGTTGGCTTTTCTCAGTCTTTGCTTTTTTGTATTTCCACAAATAAATGTAACAACAAATGTATTCTCCATTTCATGCTGTTATTAAACATTCTGAAATTTTGCTGATTTTCAATGCAGAGTGAAAAGTTTGAATCTCCTGGTTTTGAGCCTAGTACACCTGCTGCTCCGCAGCACTATCTGTCACACCAGAAAGGACTCAAACCCAAACATCGTAGCTTTGAAGAGAAGCGCCTTATCCATTAAGCTGTTGAGACTTGAGAATACCTGATGACAATGCAGACACAGAGCACTGATGGGCTTATTCATTAACCGAGGCAACAGTGTTCTTACAGTTTTTCTCCGTCGCTTTGGTGCTTTTCTCACATCACTATTAACATTAAAATGCTCACTTTTTGTACAGCCATTTACAGTAAAATCTACAGTAAAGTTAAACATTCCTGTAGTTAGGGAAGTAAGTGAGTACAAGACACTGAATACGTATGTTTCCCATTTTTACTGTGTAGGCTGTTTGTAATTCTACAACATTGTGCAAAAGAAAAATACTCTACAGTCACTTATTTAGAATAAACATAAGAAACACCCTTTTGGAAGAGCTGTGCACAAATGTGAACAATATAACAGTACATATTGTAGCTGAACATATGTAAATCATTCTGGCACATCCAGACGTTCCCGTCTGTCTGGCTACATATTTTCATCTACATCACAATGGATACCATTCCTTGCAATGCAGCGAGGAAAATATCACCTGTAGTGGCGAATCCACCCTCTGCATGACTCAGCTGTGATGTCATCCCATGCTGCATCCATGGCTGCTAGCAGGGCCATTTGCGCATGTGAATGCCAGTCATAAACCTTCCACCTCCAGGCAGAGAAAAACTCCTCTTATCGGATTAAGGAATGGGGAGTAGGGAGGGAGAAATTCAACCAGCATTATGTCATGTGCTGCAAACCACTGTCTGACCAGATATGAGTGGTGAAAACGGATATTATCCCACACAACGACATACTTGTTAAGTTGGCCTCAACCCCTCTCATTCTCAGGGACTATGTCCCTGTAAAGAGTGTCTAAAAAAGTCAGGAAATGTTGTGTATTTTATGGACCAAGAAGGAGAATGTGGGTGAGGATGCCATTGTCTGAGATGGCTGCACACATTGTAACATTCTCTCCACACCGGCCTGGGACATCGGTGGTTGCTCCCTGTCCAATGTGATTTCTTCCACGCCTTCTGCCTTTGGCCAGATTGAAACCCGCCTCATCAACGTATATGAACGTGTGCAGTGGTTCCTCTCCCTTTAGAGAGAGAGAGAAAATGGAACATCTTTTCCTGTGTAACATAATGCATTTTGTATGTTCTGTGAGTATATATACAAAATTGCTAGACTACTGCATAAAACTACACAAAGTAAAACAGTTTACAGTGCTGAAGGTTAGAGTATACATAGAAGACATGTTTTACCTGTACATACTAGTGACGGATCTCCTTCACTCTTTCACTGTTCTGTTCAAATGGCACTTTGTACAATTCTTTCATGCCCATTTCTTTTCTCTTGAGCACTCTGTCAGTTGTTGCAATTGACACAGATCCAATATTGCCAAATACACCGTTATCCTCTATGACAGCGCTTTGGGTTTCTTTCAACTTTATTGCATTGTTTGCAATCACCATTGCACAAATGGCTTCCTCTTGCTGCGGGGTAAAAAGGGGCCCTCTTCCACCTCCGCGAGGTTGTCTTTCAATCCTTTGTGGTGCAGATTACAGTAAAATTACAGTAATCTACACTCAACATGAGATATTATGAGATGTTGGATTACTTTTCAATACTATACATATCTGTTCTCCCTATGAAATGTTTGAATGATTGAACTCCCAGTGGTTCTTTCAACATTTGGTTGCACCCTCCCTCATCCATTGTGAGGCCATGATTGACAACATGGTCAACAAGTGTTGCCCTAATTTCATTAGGAATCGGCCCATGTATTTTGGCGTCTTCTCCCTCTTCCCCTGTTTTGTCCCCCCCACATCCTCACGCCTCTTCCACGATGCTGACCTTCCTGTCCTGCTCAGTTCATATAGGCTTCCCAATTGAGGGTTCATGGGATTGATCCATGAGTGATTGTGAACAAGCGGCTTGGCATTGGTTACAACTAATACTTCACACACCTCCTTGTCAGTGAAAGCTGAAGTTCACCTGAGAGAAATTGTTCAATTTCCGGGACATTTCCAGGAAAAAATAATAATTAAAAAAAGTATAACATTTGCTTGACAGCATTTGAAAACTATACTTGTATATAATGACTCAAGCAATGAAATGAAGACAATTAGTTTTATTGGGAACGACTATTCAGCATCCAAAAGTATAGTTCATTTTGACTGACATGACATAAGCAAATGATAATGTTGTCGACGGCAGAGAATTGTATGAAAGCAACTGATACATGTCCAAGAGCACTTACAATTTGTTCAGAGGAAGGAGAAATTGCTACTATGATGTGCACAAATGACTAAATGTTGTTGAGGTTGCACTAATGGCTTTGAGAATTTTCATTCTGACCTGAGAAAAGCACCAAAGCGACTGAGAAAAACTGTAAATAACCTATCCAATATAGAGTAATCCATAAAGATATATGAGCTTTGAATGTGATGCACACGCTTCAGAATGTGGTAACAGCATGCCTATTGTCATGGTCCGGAGTCTGTTACTCCGTGTTTTAGTTTATTATTATTCTGTGGTTTTGTTTATTCTGGGTTTTTGTACTCTGCTTTTTCACGTTTCATGTTCCTATGTTCTGTGTCCCCCAGTCTGTGTCAAGTTTGTGTGTGAGTTGTGTCATTACGTGTATGTGTTTCCTGTTTTACTTTGAAGGTCTCTGTCTGATGTCAGTGCGTTCTCTTTACGTTTCCCCTGCCTTGTCAGCTGTGATGTCTCCCAGGTGTGTTTCCCTCCTGTTTCCCATCCCCTGATTGCTGGTCTGTGTATTTATAGTGTGTGTTCCCTCGTCCTCGTTGCATTATTCCCCTCCATCATTCTGTGTAATTCCCTGTGTATCCCTACATCGCCATTTCTGGTTAGTCTCTGTTAGTTTTTCCCTGTTTAGGTCGTACTTCTTCAGGCTTCTTGAAGGGCATTCAAAGCTCTTCTTCAGATGAAAGACATGTGGATGAGAAAGAACCAGTACTTTCTGATCAATGTCATTGCTGGATTTATTAAAGAGGAAAAAGACATACATGTTTTAGCCATGAGCCATCATTAGCATAACGTAAAACAAAAAGCAGTGACAATATATGCCTATTGTCACTGGTCCAAACGCCTATTCGAGTCCTCTCATCAAACACTGAATAATCATATATCTTTGTGAGAATAATTTGAGCACACTCCCAATGTCAGTATCACTTAAAGACAATCTTATTAGAAACATAATAAAATTGTGCATTACAAAGTTTTCATTGATTTTAAAAGAATGTATGTAACAATCTCTATGTGAGTTTTCAAGGTTGCTGACGTGACATTGCAAATGCGTGTGTGGTGTGTCGAACCATGTTGGAAAAAGGTCAGGATGAAGTCTATGAACCTTCACTATCATTAACTTTGACAGGATTACCCCGTTGACTCACTCAATCCCTGACACTGGCTCAAGAAGTAATGAACAGCCTAGCTAGTGTACTATTTCCTGTAGCTTCACATTATCACGTCGCTGTGGCGACTAAACAACAAGACTTGGAACCATGTGATAAAAATCCAGGTTGGTCAGGTTTGTAACACATGCACCAAAGCCATACTGCCATGAACTATGTGACTGGATTGTGACACCCTGTTTTTGTTTTCATGCATTTTTAAAGTTATACAATGATTTAATGCACACAATAATGCAGGTGTTACGACCCGGCTCAAAAGCCGCAACATAAAAAAAGGAGATGAATAACAGAGTGTGGGTGAGAAGAGGTTTCATCCTAAAATGGAAAACCAGGTTGGCTAAAATGGCTGGTGCCACCAAGGCAAAGACTAGTGCACTGCCGGGAAGCTTGCCTCAGGTATGCTTTTATCCACACCTGACTAGGTGTGGCCAATTAGCACCAGCTGAAAACACTGAGACGATTAGAAGCTGCACAGGGACGTAACACCTCCTCCCTTAAAAGGGTTCCTCTAGGACCCCTAAACAAATTAAAAGTCCCTCTGAAGCCTTGATCCCTCAAAAGTAAGTTGGCATCTTTAAGCATGGATGCCCCTACATGAGGATCTGAAGTTGCCACACTGAACACACAAAAAGTAACATGTGACCAACACAAAGGAGCACAACAGTCAAACCCAAAATGATTACCCGACCTGCTACAACACAAAACCAAAAGTAGCAACAAATAATCACAAGTGATCTGTTGTCTCCACCACACAGTCACATACAAGTGGCCCTATACCACAACAAGTTACTTTAATCTAAAAAGTTCAGTAAATCAAGCACACTAGTGACCAACCACAAAATAGAGAGCTATGGCCACACAATGATCACATCAAGGGTGGCTCAGCACCCCACAGTGTTATTGCCATCACCTGGCCAACAACACTCACAAGTGATCCAACAAAATAGCCATATTCCAAAATAGCCCCCACTTATGTTACGACCCGGCTCAAAAGCCGCAACATAAAAAAAGGAGATGAATAACAGAGTGTGGGTGAGAAGAGGTTTCATCCTAAAATGGAAATCCAGGTTGGCTAAAATGGCTGGTGCCACCAAGGCAAAGACTAGTGCACTGCTGGGAAGCTTGCCTCAGGTATGCTTTTATCCACACCTGACTAGGTGTGGCCAATTAGCACCAGCTGAAAACACTGAGACGATTAGAAGTTGCACAGGGACGTAACACAGGTTAACAATACAGCTTGTATTTAATGACCGGCTCAGTCGTCTCCGTCTCCGTCGCCGCCGCCGCTGCCTTCCGCTGCCTTCCGCTGCCTTCCGCTGCCTTCCGCTGCCTTCCGCTGTCTTCCGCGCGGCCGGCCTCCGGACCGACTCAGTCGTCTCCTTCGCCGATGACGGCGAAGGACCAGTCACTGGGTAAAACTATGCAAAACTGAACAAAAATAAATTCTCTCTCTTTTTTTTTTTTTTTTAGAAAATGTTTGATGAATTGTAAATGTGTTCAAATGTGTTTACACATCATGATGTGCAACTGTAATTAATGATTCACCATTTCAAACATAATATCCAAGATGATTAAACTGATATTATAGTCATAACAGATCCCCTCCCTTTACTGTTCTCTTAAATATCAACTTGATTTCGGGTAGCAGTCATGTGTCTTTCCAAGAAAATGTTCTCGAGTTCAAAGTTTTTCATGTAGATCCTTCTCATTAAAATATGCTGATAAAAGTTGTACAAAAGGTTAGACCCTTCTCAGTCTTATCAATAGACAAAGGGGCCGCATTATAAGACCTGTTAATATTCTTTCCTGAGGAAGAAACCTCACCAGATATGTCTACTGTGCCTTTTGCAAAACACTGAAGACAAGAGTCAATCTCATTTGTGAGTAGGAATGAGAATTGATAAGAATTACATCCAATTCCATTATCGACATTACTTATCGATTTGATTCCTTATTAATTCTCGATTCTAGATTGGGTTCTCACTAGCTCTGCATTTAGAGTTACCACCATCACTAAGCAGCATATCAAAGACATTACATTTGTGCAAATTAATTGCATGTTGTCTGGTCAAATGTTCGCGTACGCTGGAGGTATTTCATCTCTTTGTTAAGATTAGTGTCAGGTCAATACTCAAAAAAGTAACACTTTTATTAAAGGTAATGCAGTACATTACTTAATTACTTCAAGAAGAAAATAATTCATTATACTCCTCATTACATTACTTTCATCTTACTCTGTAAAATGATCTGAAGTACACTGTCTTATAATAACCATTTCACAATATAAACTTGAGGCTACAGCCCCACACACCAACACAAATCCCTATCCTGATGAGGACACATATATGAAGAGAAAGCCAACAGAACAAATGAAAGAGGAAGCATATGTTTCTTCTACTGTAGAAACATGCACTGATAGAAATGGAGGCTGCAGCCTGACTGCTCATCCGTTTGTTACCTGATGAAGTTCAGCATCAGCTTCACCGCAGCTCACAAATGATGGCTCACTTGAGCCGTCCTGGGCTGAGGTCGGCATTCCATCAGCTTTAGCATCACTCTGGGTTCTAGGCTAGATTAGCATTAGCATGCTGTCTGTGCAGGTGTTTGCAAAGAGCCAAAGTTGTGGTGGTAGCATAATGCAGCTGTTTCTGTCCTGGATGCAGTTTGCACTTTACCATTATGCCCTTGTCCTTTAGAGCAATAAAAATAGAAGTAAGGTCCATACCCATGATGCAAACCATCCTGCTATTTTCCTCAGCTGACAACTGAAATTAGCTGAATGTAGTGCAAGTGCAAGAATCGATGAGTCCAAGAGATTTGACTACTAGGAACTGGTTCTTGAAGAGAACTGGTTCTCGATTCCCATCCCTTTTCATGTAACATCATCCTCTGGGGTCTTGGTCATTGTTTTCAGTCTTATCACATATTAGCGCTCAGTTACACAGGCCTAAGGACGGATCAGGGTTCCCATGGCAACCTCCAGATAGTAGAACAAAATATGTATTCCCCAGCTGGTTTGCGAGTACTTGCTGGGTGAAATCGGCCACAATGTGGGTGCTGTATCTCTTTGTGGCCTTCCAGTTGCTTTGGCTGCTAACAGATTGCCACAGTAGTTTGCATGGAAAATGGCAACTTGTCTGCAAACACTTGCAACATGTTTGGCAATGAACAGCGAAACTGCAGAATGTCTAAAGCCAACCACAATCTTTTCTCTGTCAGAGTAAAAGTTGTCCCTTATGTGCAACCAACACAGTTCAAAAGGCACAACTTTTACTTTGAAAGTGAAAAGTCTCTGTTTGTGGTTGGATTTGCTCTTTTTCAGGTTTCACTACAGCTCAGGCAGCAAATGGTAAATGATTGCAAACGAGTCTGGGTTTTCCATGCAAACTATTGGCGACTGTCACCAATACTTATGGTATACTTATACTTGTGTTTATAAGTATTTTGACAGTGCTAGATTTTAACCAAAGCACTTTTATCTAATGTTCACACACACGCTTACACTCCAATGGGGCAACTCTGGCTTTACTATCTTGCCCAAGGATACTTCGACATGCAGACTGGAGGAGCCTGAGATTAAACCATCAACTTCAAATTTGCAGACAACTGTGTCTCTCTGTGTGTGCCGGTACTCTGAAGTACTTCATTCCAGATGTATGTTCACTTTGAAATAACTATATGCATGCTGTATTAAAATGCCAAGCTTTGGCTTTTCTTTGAGAGTAACTTCCTATATATAGATTGTGTACATAATGTCGAGATCAAAAAGTAATTGGACACGAAGTCAGAAAAAGTTATTATATTTAATATTGTGTGGAAAATGCTTTTACTTTTTGACCCACAGACATCAGCAGATGGTTTGCCTCTTCCCCGGTGAAGCTCTCCCTGTCATTCACAGCAGTCACTGTCAGCTTTTGGTTGTTTGGGGACTCAATCAATCAAAAATATGCAACCTCTTCACCATGTGTTCACATTGGCAGTATGAATGATGAAATGTCATCTCATGAGTTTTGATGAATTTGGCTGAATCTGAGCACTCATTTTGCTTGTGTATATCTTGGCATTCACCCCATTGCTTCTGCCAGCAGTAAATTCTCAATAAATGTCATGTTGCCAGTGTCTTTGGCAGCTAGACATGCCCAAGTAACTTTGATGTCTCTCTAACAGATTAATGCTTTGATTGAATCACATTATTTATATTATTTACTTGTATAGTCAATTTTTTAAATTGACAGGTAATTCCATCTCAGCGTAACAAGTGACTATCAACTCTGAATGAGTTTTTTCCTTCGTGAACTTACGCTGAAATAAATCACAGCTGCCCACAATATGTTATATTGCAGATGAAATACTATTCATTAACTGCACAAATATTGTGTTCTGCATGCTAGTACTACAACTAGCATGCAGAATGTAATACTAATACTGTGCCATACTAGTACTATTGTTGCAGTACTGGTATACTGCAATAAACATAGTGGAACATACATTACAAACAGTGCATAGTGGAATCTAAATGGATCTGAATGGTGTCTAAATACACTTCAGAGCTTCATTACAGAAGAAAAGCACACACGTTTGTAAAAATCTTTGTGTGTGTGTTGATTTTTTTGTGTGAAATCGCTTCCCATTGTAGTTACTATTAACATGACAGCGATGAGGAAAGCTAAAATTAAAATGCATATAACTGCTATCACAGTTGGTTAACAGTTATCTGGATGAAGTTTGTGACGTGGGTTTCCAAATACAGATCATTAACTTTGACTAAATTATCTTTTTCAGAGAGACTGCAAATCTAAGTCACTGGGTCAGGAAGCAATGAATAGCCTTGCTTCACGCCGTTGCATTACTGTTGCAAACTAATCAGTAAGACCCAGTTAAATATCAACCAGGTTTCTGGTACTGGCTGTGCGTGTTTTTCTAAGAAAATGTCCATGGTGGAAAGATTAAAACTGAGCAAAGTTCACTGTGATGTTAAAAATTCTTCTAGATAAAATAGATAAAGCCTTATTTTTTTATCAGTGAACAAAGAGGCTACTTTCAGAAGTTGACATTCTTTCCTAAGGACAAAATCTCACCAGATGTGTCTGCTGTGCCTTTTGTGACATGAAGTAAGAAGCACTGAAAACGAGAAACTAATTTGTAAGTTCTTAACCTTCTGGGCTCTTGGCCATTACTGCTCTGTACAGATGTGTCTGATGTTTCATGTTACTGTGTAAAAATGGATAAATTCAAATGATTTTAACAAAAACGTAATCATTTTCTTTTTAACATGAGTTCCTTTGCAATGCTAACACAAAACCTTCTTTAGTTTCTTTAAATGGTGCATTATGTTTAAAGCAGTTCTATATCAGCCTGTCAAAAAATCAATACAGTAAAAAGTGTTGTTGCTGTTGTTTAAACTGTGTTGAATTTCAGTCTTTTTGAAATGCTATATGCTCCGTTTACTATTAACATGACAATGATGAGTAAAATAAATGTATATACAATACAAAGTAAAGGTCTGGAGTCATCTTTCATTTTATTACATTTTATTTAAAAAAAGGCAAATATGTGCAGTGATTTATTGAAAGATGTGTATAGATACATAGAAATACAGTATATATAACACAATCAGAGCTTGTACAAGTCTAATAATCATCGATATTTGGTATAATTACCTTTATTCTTCAACACAGTCTGAAGTCTCTTAGCCAGCTTTCTTATACTTTCTTTAAGTAATACTTCTCTAGGCTTCTTGAAGAGCATTCAAAGCTCTTCTTCAGATGAAAGACATGTGGATGAGAAAGAACCAGTACTTTCTGATCAATGTCATTGCTGGATTTATTAAAGAGGAAAAAGACATACATGTTTTAGCCATGAGCCATCATTAGCATAACGTAAAACAAAAAGCAGTGACAATATATGCCTATTGTCACTGGTCCAAACGCCTATTCGAGTCCTCTCATCAAACACTGAATAATCATATATCTTTGTGAGAATAATTTGAGCACACTCCCAATGTCAGTATCACTTAAAGACAATCTTATTAGAAACATAATAAAATTGTGCATTACAAAGTTTTCATTGATTTTAAAAGAATGTATGTAACAATCTCTATGTGAGTTTTCAAGGTTGCTGACGTGACATTGCAAATGCGTGTGTGGTGTGTCGAACCATGTTGGAAAAAGGTCAGGATGAAGTCTATGAACCTTCACTATCATTAACTTTGACAGGATTACCCCGTTGACTCACTCAATCCCTGACACTGGCTCAAGAAGTAATGAACAGCCTAGCTAGTGTACTATTTCCTGTAGCTTCACATTATCACGTCGCTGTGGCGACTAAACAACAAGACTTGGAACCATGTGATAAAAATCCAGGTTGGTCAGGTTTGTAACACATGCACCAAAGCCATACTGCCATGAACTATGTGACTGGATTGTACAATGATTTAATGCACACAATAATGTAGGTTAACAATACAGCTTGTATTTAATGACAGGGATGTGTGGATATCCCCAAATAATATTAAATTTAGCTATAGAATCTATATGGTTACAGATTATATGTGAAGCTAGTGTGTAAGAGGGGCGATAAGGATGTGTGTATTTGAGGGTTTTTTTTATGTATATGAGTATTTATTTCATATATTTATAAATCTCTAAGATTTAGTGTGTAATGTGAGGAAGGACAAATATGAATAAGCAACGACAGGATCATAAATCAAATCAAATCAAAATCAAATCACTTTTATTGTCACATCACATGTGCAGGTACATTGGTACAGCACATGTGAGTGAAATTCTTGTGTGCGAGCTTCACAAGCAACAGAGTTGTGCAAAATACAATAATGTAAACAAGAAAAATACAAGAATGGCTACATCTGAAACTAATAAATATATGTACAATATATAATAGTATATGCATTTCTGGATGTGTATACTAAATATTTTTCTACGTGTGTGTGTGTGTGTGTGTGTGTGTGTGTGTGTGTGTGTACACACACACACATAAAGTCCAAAAATAAAACCGACTATATTTCTGGTTGGCTATCAGTTTATCCAGTGATCTGTGATTATCCTTCAGTGTGACCACAAATAAATCAAATAAATCTGACTCTGCTGAAAGGACCAATATCTTTAATCATGCACAGATAAAACATAGAACACAGATAAGGTGCAATAAAGGAAACTAATGCGCAGCAATTCAGTCTGTAGTTATCTCATAGGTTAACCTGTGTGTGTCTGCTGTCTATACCACAAAGTCTTTTATGGTAGTACCATAACATGCCAGAGTACAAATTCATTCTGAGACAAACCATGATTAACAATAAATAAATAAATAATTTTAAGTACAACATGAGCGACGGAAATCCCTCATTAAATCATAAAACAAAAATGTTCTGAACATTTTTCTACCATGTCTGTTTTCACTTGTACAGCACGTACAAGGAACTTTGTCCTCTTCCTCGACTGACATGTGCTGTGTCAAATCTAGAGTTGTCTTCAAGGTCTCAAAGCAATCAGATCACAAGACAGACAGCAACTATCCTCAGGCAAGTTGGGGAGAGAGGAGCTCAGGAGCTCTCTTGGCTTTCAGAATAAAACTTTGCCTTTATCTCTTTGCTACAAAAAAAAAAGAATATAGGAATACTTAGAAATACCGTCACTACTTGCAGCCACTTGGATCTGATGCAGAAGATTTCATTTGATGCCTGTGCACCATTGTCCACAAGAAGGATTTATTTATCCCAATAGGTATGTACAACTTTATTACTAGCTTTTGATACAGCTGCAGACATAACAAGGTAGTTACTGACAAATGTTTAAAGATTTTCAAAAACACATTATTTTTCCCCCACAATAATTATATTTTATCATGATAATTTTTCAACAATGTCTAAAGTACTGGCAAAGATAAGAAGCATTTTTGTACTTCAGCCATGGCAGAGAGAAGGCGAATGAGTTACAGCGTCCACAGGGAGGTCCTGGATGAAGAAGCAATGGATGAGATGGGACAAAAGTCTGTATCAAAAACATCTCTGCGTGAGAAGGTCAAAAAGTCAGTAAGGTAAAGCACTTTACAGTATATTTAATCAACTGTATATCTCATCCCATTCACAAATGACATTAACCTCCTAGGACCTGGTGTCCACATATGTGGACATCACATTTTGGGTTATTTTGACTAAAATACTCAATTTTGGTCTACATGGGCCTGATATCCACTTACGAGGACATTATACTGCGTCTGTTCTATCAAACTTTTAAACAAATATCCTCATACGTGGCTCTTATTTTTCTTAAAAACAAAAACAAGGTTTAAAAAAATCTGGTAATTCTTTGTTTTTTCATTCATCGGGCCCCAATCAGCCCAAATATCAAAGAGAAATTAAAAATGCATGTCGTGAAAGAGTTCAGGTCTCAGGAGGTTAATACTATAAACAATAAGCGTTCTACTGATGAATGATATCAGCAGACATACTCCAGTTTTACAGTTGATCATAGAAACGATGAGATCAATGAACTGAACAAAAAAAAAGTATATAGACGAGTAACATCAGCATCACCACAGGTATTATGCCAAAAAAATTTATTTCTAAAGACCACAAGCTGGCTGTACACATGCATATATCTGCTGTAAAGTCTTTAACTTCATGTGGCTGTCAGACTGTGTAGAAAGGGCGATGGCTCACTTTTGGGACCAGCCTCAAGTGGCTATCCTAGGAACTGCAATTATAGATTGAATTCATAGCTCTTGATCACATAAACCAAATCAAACTCAAAGAAAAGTGTTAAGTCTTGCTCTATCTAATTATTGCATGCAAAAGCCATATTGAGGTATGAGTCTCACTTCACACTTTTGTTAAAGCGTCTGCACTGGTCTACACTTAGGTTAAGATATTTTAAAGTTTTAAAAAAAAGTTTAAAAAAAGTTAAAAATCTTGATTCTTATGGCCTTAAGAGTTAAAGCTCCCCCACATCAGTCTATTCCACTCCTATTCTCCAAACCGGATCCTTAGGTCAGCAGATAGAGGTCTTCTGGTGATTCGACGTACCCGTCTGAAAACTAAGGGGGATTGCAAACCTTTGCGACAAAATTGTGGAACAGCTTATATCGCTCTATTCTCACCCTTGACTCTGTGGCATACAACATCTGAAAACACATCTTTTCAGACAGGCACTTGGGTAATGTCTCTGTGTTTTGTGTGGTTTTACTTGATTTAGGTGTGCTCATTTTGAATGCCTCTGTAAAGCACGTAGTGGCTGGTTTTCGTCTTACTTATTAACTTTTTCAGTAGTTCAGTAAAAAAGCTGGAGACATCAGAAGTGGTTTGGCATCAACTTCATGATTAATAAAAAAGCTTATCCCTGAAGTATTTTCTTTTAAATATCACTTTCTGCATCTATTTTTACCCTCTGCTGACACAAAACACATCAGGTGTTCTGGCCACCAGATGAAGAGCTGCCTGCTGGGTACTGTTCCTATTTTGTCATGGCTTCCCCGTTACCCCATCAGAGAAAATGCCTTGGGTGACCTGATTTCTGGGATAAGTGTGGGCATCATGCAGCTGCCACAGGGTGAGATGAAAGTTCAAGAGATAGTAGGAGAGCTAGATATAGATATAATGTTCTAATTTGTTTATCATAAACTGCGGTCAAAAATGTTTCTTCTCCATTGTTGAAATAATGAAATGTTTCTTTATTTATTATAAAAAGTGTAGAAAATCCTCTGTTCCTATCACTGCAGGTATGGCCTATGCCTTGCTGGCATCTGTTCCTCCAGTATTTGGCTTGTACTCATCCTTCTACCCAGTCCTTATCTACTTCATCTTTGGCACATCCAAACACATCTCAGTGGGTATGTAATAGTTTATGGTTGCGTGTTCTATTACAGCTTGGTATTAAACTAGTAATAATGTGGCAACAGATAGTTACTACTATTAATTACAAATTAACATACAAGTAAATATCTTGCCTCAATAGTGGTTATATATGATTAATATTACCTTGAAATGTGTGTATCACAACAGAAAGTGATGGCAATAATACTTATTCATACTTATACAAACGTATGTCTATGAGAGAAAAAGATGAAGAGTAATAGTACTTTGGTATATTAATAATTAAAATATTAATGATGACCTGATATCAATAAAATGGTAACCTTTACACCTTTGAATTTTCATATGCTGACATTAGTAGCAAAGTTGACGAGATGGTGACCCCAAATTAAAAAGGTGATATTAGGTGATTTCTTTTATATTTAACAAATAAAAAGGTGAAATTAATTCCATCGTAAATCCCCAGCATTCTTTAGTGTTTAAAGGTTTAACACTACTCAGCATTATTTTTAATGTTGTGTGATAATTACCTGGAAACGTGTGACAACTACGTTCAACAACCACTATGAAGAGTGCCGTAGTTTTACAAGTTTATTATGTCGGCCAGCTTTAAGGCCAGAAAATGTCTGATTTATATATTTTAAAGTCTAAAGGTTTGCTTACATGCGCATTTGTAGACATATTAGAAAATATTCAGTAAGACGTTCTTGTAGAGACACATCAACACTTGTCTAAAATAAAAGTTTTTGTAATTATATAATATTTGTATATAATATTTATTTCCTAAATCACTAGATGACATTAAAAGATACTTGGAAAAGTTGCCTTTTAAACTGGCTAATCAAAAAGGAAACAACTTGGAAGCGAAGTAACATTAATCAGAACGAATGGAGACTTTATACCCTAGTGATATGATTCCCTCAGAGCAAAGTCCAAATGACTTCATGTTTGTGAAGGACCCATCAGTTTCCAGGCTGAAATAAATCAGTAAAATAAAAAAAAAATCTGTAATAATAAAATTATTAATCAGTGGAATAACATGTTGCTCCACTATGTTTTCATAACGCCGCCTAATAGAAATCATTTTCTATCTCTGTTTTTTAGGAACATATGCAGTGATGAGCGTGATGATAGGAGGAGTGACTGAGCGACTGGCCCCAGACTCAAAGTTTATGACATGGGACAATGTGACCAACACCAGTATAATTGACACAGTTGCCCGTGATGACGAAAGGGTCCGAGTGGCTGCAGCTGTCACATTTGTATCTGGGTTATTTCAAGTAAATATTTGAAATCACTCAAAATTTCCACCCTGCATTCGTAAATTTTGGAGCCATAAATGGGCACTTGTCTCACTGAGTTTGGACGTTTCTTTTGAACAAATGGAAATATCTTGTCACCATCAACAGGCAGCTGCTGCTCAAACATTAGTGAATAAAGTAAAATGCTGTGCAAATGCTAATAAGCTTACATAGCTCTTTGAGGCCCATCTGCCTGACAGCAAATGCTTTTAGACTTCAGTTTCAATACGTTATTGATTACTTCAAAAGAATGAAAAGAAGCTTCTCGCTGCATGAGCCTGCAGGGACTCTGGGAACTTCAGCCTGGAAACTGATGATGTTTTTGAGTCCAACGGCTAAAAGGGTCAATTTAATCTATTTCATTAATTTTAAACACTATCTTTTTGCATTTCTAATAATTTGCACAGCTCCTGTGTCGTGAATGTGAAATGCAAATGAGTGATCTGAGCATTCACTTTTGCAGCTACTGCATGTTAATCTCTGCTGATTCATGTGATGTGTGTGTAGATTCTACTCGGTCTGGTCCAGTTTGGTTTTGTGGTAACCTACTTGTCTGAGCCACTGGTCCGAGGTTATACCACAGGAGCTGCTATCCATGTCATCGTGTCTCAGCTCAAATACACCTTTGGCGTTAACCCTGTGAGACATAATGGACCTTTATCCCTGATATATGTAAGAATTACATTAACTTAACCATTTAGTGCTCTTGCTGGCAATTTTATGTACGTTTTTTTTGAATGTTTTGTATTTTAGATCTATTCAATTATTCACCTATTTTAGCAGTCATTTTCTTGCTCCTGTCTTCCTAGACTGTATTGGAGATATGCTATCTCCTCCCGCAGTCAAACATCGGCACTCTTGTGACCAGTGTTATTACCATACTCGGCCTTATCGCTGCTAAGGAGCTCAATGCATTTTTGGGCAAGAAAATACCCGTTCCTATACCCGTGGAGCTGATTGCTGTAAGTATGCAAGAATACAAACAGTACTGTGCAAAAGTCTTGAGTCACACTTTATATCTTTCTATATTACTTCCAATGAGCCAAACATGTCTTCAACAATAGTTCTCTAGTCTTTCTCAAGGTCAAGGTTTTTTGTTAGTTTTTTTTAAACACTGGCTGTTTTTTCTCTCATTTTCAATCTGGTCTTTGTACCCGACCATTTCACAGAATTGTGTTTTGTTTGTTAACCCATTTAACACCAACCTATGAATCATTGGCCAGTGGTGCACCTATTTGGTACCCTGAGGTACCCCTAAGCAAGGTACCTTCCCTGCCCACTGCTTCACTGAGTGAATGGGTTAAATGCAGAGAGGAATTTCCCCATGGGGATCAATAAAGTATATATGTTATTTATATGGTTGGCTCAACAACAACAAAAATGCATTTTCAATATGTGTCACATACACAAATGTCAGCAAAGAGCTGACAGATGCATCTGACCTCTACTGCTCACTGAAGCCTCATCATTAACAGTCTCAGTGGAAGAGTGGCTGTCAAGAAGCCGATTTATACAAGAACTGGACTAAAAGTCAGCAACTGCAGGTCTTATGAATTAGTAATCCAAATTTGAAAATTCTGTTGTCAAGATGACAACAGCGTCTACAGTCCAGCTGTAAAACACGGGGTGGCTCTCTCATGGTTTGGGGCAGCATTTCAGCCAGTGGTGTTGGTGGTCATAAATAAATTTATGACCACAGAAAAGTACCATCAGAGTTTGATGCACCATGCAATACCACCTGGAAAGCATCTGATTGACAACAACTTCATTTTTCAGCATGGCAATGATTGCAAACACACTCCCAATGTGGGAAAAGCATACATACAAGAGAACAATATCCCAGACCTCGATATTATTGAAGCAGTGTAGCATCATTTTGACTCGAAAGGAATAAAAGGCAGAAACATCCAAAGAAGCCTGGAGAACTATTCCTCAAAACTACTTGAAAATTTCAAAAAAATGAAAATGAATATTAAAATAGCGACCCTCAAGTTTGTAAGAATTGTACTGATTAGATTTTTGTTTGCACCTTACAATAAATCGCTACACTTAATTCTTATTTTCCAAGTAAAATATACAGAAACTGAGTATTGTTCAAGACTTTGTACTGCACCATACAGAATGTGTACCCTGAAAATCACTATTATTTTATTTCCAGATCGTTATAGCTACAGTTATCTCATGGCAATTTTACCTGCAGCAGGAATATGGAGTGGATGTAGTGGGAGTTATTCCCTCAGGGTGAGAAACAAACACACACACACACACACACACACACACACACACACACACACACACACACACACACACACACACACACCTGTCACTTGAAAAGTGACAGTCACTATGAAAAGTAAAGCTTTTCTTCACTCTTGTCTCTTCCTGTATATCAGTCTCCAGCCACCTGTTTTCCCAGACACCTCTGTCTTTGGTCAAGTGATCGGTGATGGCTTTGCTCTGTCTGTGGTTGGCTACGGCATTGCCATCTCTCTGGGACGAATCTTTGCCCTAAAATATGGATACAAGGTTGACAGCAACCAGGTAGGATGATTATAGGTGGACACAAACATGAAGCGATACTTTAGTACACCGACTGTAAATAAAAAGTGTGTTTCATGTTTTAGGAACTAGTTGCTCTGGGTCTGAGTAACTCCATTGGAGGAATTTTTCAGTGTTTTACTGTCAGCTGCTCCATGTCTCGCACTATGGTTCAGGAAAGTGCAGGGGGCAAAACTCAGGTCAGTAGAGACTTCAAAAAACTTTCTCTTGTTTTCTCACCTATCATTCCTAGTATCCATGTTAAAGAATACACCCTAACCAGCAAGCACCAAAAGAGGTTTAAAGCTGGGATATGGAACCTGTTTTTGGTGTGTTTGAAATTAAAAAACAACCCCAGGATAATTATCCAGCATCTTGCAACTCAATTGATCTAAAAAAAACACTCTTGCACCTCCTTTTGGTTCAATGTTCACCTTTTAGAAAATCTAGGCCATGACAGGAGTCTTGTTTACAAACCAAATCAATGAGCAGTATAAAACAGTATGAAAAATGTATAACAGGGAAAAATGTTGTTGTAGATGACTCTCATCTGAAGAAGCCAATATTAGGAGCTCAAATCCCATGTGACGTCAGATGCACTGACTTACTTTTGGTGGATTCTACATGTAGCTCTAAGTGAGAAAAAACAATTTGAAATGATCTTTTAGACAGTTTAATATCTTTTCTAGAGATCAAAATCTCTTACTTGGGAGACCTTTGCCCCACATAAATCAACCCAGAACCAACTATTTTAGCTCCACACATTATACCACAAACTCTGTAATGTATGAATCTGATATTTTGCCCTAAACAAACCACAAAATATCATGAAACTCTGTTCCCTTGCCATAGCCTTCAACTGATTTAGTAAATCCAATAAAGATAGAACGGTTTTCTTTATTTGTCTTCTGTAACATTTCCCATCTTTGTTCTGCTATCTTTGATATTTGAACGCTAATGACGTTTAATGCTTTGCCATATTTAAGCTCTAAAGGGATGCTTCATGAGATCATTGAAAGCATAAACATTCTCATCCCTGCACTTCACTCTGCCTCTAGCGAAAAACAAAGATCACAAAGGTTAAATGCAATGAACCACACATCATAATTAACGTTACTCTGATACAGTGCATGATTAAAAAACACTTAGGGAATTGATTTTTTTTCACATCATCAAACTCCACCTACACAAGTACAAATTTACTGAAAGGCTAAACTGATTTAGTCTGACAACACCATTAATCAGCCATGGGCTATCGAGGAGAGGAGAGGGTTCAATCGATGTGAGTTCGCTTTATAATCATATTCAAACTAATGATCCTGACATCAAGCAACTGTTTCGCCGATCTCACTGCCATTCACTGTGTGCATATTTCCCTGCCTCTTCGCTCCAGGTTGCTGGAGCTCTGTCAGCAGTAGTGATCCTTTTTATCACATTGTGGATTGGATCACTCTTTGAAGATCTGCCCAAGGTAGATGTGTGTGCGTGTGTGTGTGTGTTCCTGTCTAACTATCCTTGTGAGGACCGAAATCTGCATTCTACTATACTTGTGAGAACCAACAGTCACTTGTAAGGACACACTCACCGGTCCTCACAAGTTTGAAGGCCTTTTTGAGGCTCAAAATGTGGTTTTAGTGTCAGGGTTATAATTAGGTTATGGTTAGGTTTAGGGTAAGGGTTAGGCATTCATTTTTAATGGTTAGGGTAAGGGGCTAGGGAAACCATTATGTCAATGAAGGTCCTCACTAAGATAGCTGAACGGGGTTTTGTGTGTGTGTGTGTGTGTGTGTGTGTGTGTGTGTGTGTGTGTGTGTGTGTGTGTGTGTGTGTGTGTGTGTGCGCGCGCGCAATCATAAGCATACGCAATCTCTTAGCCTTAGGTAAAAAACAACAGCTGAGGTTATGTTGTCAAAATGCACAAACAGGTATTTCTTCTGCCTCAGGCTAAAGTTATCAGCTACTTTTAGAAAATAGTTTTTTTAAGCCCAAACATGGACTGAGCATGATGTAATAACTGCTATTAAACAGTACTTCAGTGAGAGGCTAATGAAACTCGTTTCGACTGTTTCGAGAAACGTTTCCACTTAAACCGTTTCCCTGATTTTGCAGGCGGTCTTGGCTGCCATCATCCATGTCAACCTCCATAGCATGATGAAGCAGTTCTTGGACATCCCTGCTTTGTGGAAAACCAACAGAGTGGATATGGTGAGTGCACTAAAAAGGCCACAAGGAAGTGGTTAATGCAGCAAAGGTATTTTACTGTGTTAACATAGCATATCTTGTACTGCATATACTGCATATCTTCCTTACCTGCTGACTTTTAGATTAAGTACTATCCTGCTTCACAGTGCCATTTTATAGAAATGATTTGGAATACAAACTACCTGGATGAGCAACTCCATATAAGAAATAATCCTGGCTTCATATGTTTCAACTAATTTCCTTGGAATTAGCTAAAACAAAAAAAAAAACAAAAAAAAGTGTTAAGCAAATAATGCCCATAAAATTAATGACAGTTTTCTGCCAACATGTGTACATGTACAACATGTGACCTGCTAATAACAATCATATGTTTGCTTCCTCACAATAGTCCCCCATTCGCTGTGGAACGTTTATGTACAGTGGGGCAAAAAAGTATTTAGTCAGCCACCGATTGTGCAAGTTCCCCCACTTAAAATGATGACAGAGGTCAGTAATTTGCACCAGAGGTACAATTCAACTGTGAGAGACAGAATGTGAAAAAAAAATCCATGAATTCACATGGTAGGATTTGTAAAGAATTTATTCGTAAATCAGGGTGGAAAATAAGTATTTGGTCACCTCAAACAAGGAAAATCTCTGGCTCTCACAGACCTGTAACGTCTTCTGCAAGAAGCTTTTCTGTTCCCCCACTCGTTACCTGTATGAATGGCACCTGTTTGAACTCATCATCTGTATAAAAGACACCTGTCCACAGCCTCAAACAGTCAGACTCCAAACTCCGCCATAGCCAAGACCAAAGAGCTTTCGAAGGACACCAGGAAAAGTATTGTAGACCTGCACCAGACTGGGAAGAGTGAATCTACAATAGGCAAGCAGCTTGGTGTGAAAAAATCAACTGTGGGAGCAATCATCAGAAAATGGAAGACATACAAGACCACTGATAATCTCCCTCGATCTGGGGCTCCACGCAAGATCTCATCCCGTGGGGTCAAAATGATCATGAGAACGGTGAGCAAAGATCCCAGAACCACACGGGGGGGACCTGGTGAATGACCTGCAGAGAGCTGGGACCAAAGTAACAAAGGTCACCATCAGTAACACACTACAACGGCAGGGAATCAAATCCCGCAGTGCCAGACGTGTTCCGCTGCTGAAGCCAGTGCATGTCCAGGCCCATCTGAAGTTTGCCAGAGAGCACATGGATGATACAGCAGAGGATTGGGAGAATGTCATGTGGTCAGATGAAACCAAAGTAGAACTTTTTGGTATAAACTCAACTCGTCGTGTTTGGAGGAAGAAGAATACTGAGTTGCATCCCAAGAACACCATACCTACTGTGAAGCATGGGGGTGGAAACATCATGCTATGGGGCTGTTTTTCTGCCAAGGGGACAGGACGACTGATCCATGTTAAGGACAGAATGAATGGGGCCATGTATTGTGAGATTTTGAGCCAAAACCTCCTTCCATCAGTGAGAACTTTGAAGATGAAACGAGGCTGGGTCTTCCAACATGACAATGATCCAAAACACACCGCCCGGGCAACAAAGGAGTGGCTCCGTAAGAAGCATTTGAAAGTCCTGGAGTGGCCTAGCCAGTCTCCAGACCTCAACCCCATAGAAAATCTGTGGCGGGAGTTGAAAGTCCGTGTTGCTCGGCGACAGCCCCAAAACATCACTGCTCTCGAGAAGATCTGCATGGAGGAATGGGCCAAAATACCAGCTACTGTGTGTGCAAACCTGGTAAAGACCTATAGTAGACGTTTGACCTCTGTTATTGACAACAAAGGTTATGTTACAAAGTATTGAGTTGTATTTTTGTTATTGACCAAATACTTATTTTCCACCCTGATTTACGAATAAATTCTTTACAAATCCTACCATGTGGATTCATGGATTTTTTTTTCCACATTCTGTCTCTCACAGTTGAAGTGTACCTCTGGTGCAAATTACTGACCTCTGTCATCATTTTAGGTGGGGGAACTTGCACAATCGGTGGCTGACTAAATACTTTTTTGCCCCACTGTAGGTCTTTGCAAGTATGCAGGCAGACAGGCTTGTGTGAAATAAAAACCAACAGCGCAGAGCCCAGTGGCATTGACACAGGTAGAATGGCCAATGATAGAAAAGTGGACTTGAACAAGAAAGATAGCGACATTTCACCACAGGGAGGAAAATGCAGAAAAAACTTCAATGACTTTTTATTTCAAATTACAATGTAATTATATTTACAAATACTGTATATTGTATGTATGTGTTATGCAATACTATATAAGTATAATCTACTAATACTTAAAGGTAGGCACGCTAGAATGAGATGGTACCAAGTCAGGTTATTACAGGATATAGAAAAATAATTATACTATAAGTAAATTAAAGTACAGTGTAAGTAATTTTTAAAATTGTGCAATTTCATTGTAAATTTGCAGAAATACTAATTATATTTCCCCATCTCACATCCAACCAATGCTGTGATGGTGATGTGTGTGATAGAGTTTCTTTTATTCCACTGGCCCTTTACTTTACCAATATAAATGTCACAGTGACTGTTCTCCCTTACCAATTTACTAGAAAAAATAATAACTGTCAAAATTTTCAGACCTATGTCACCTCATAATGATAGAGACAAGTCTTAATTTTTTTCCTACAATCCCTGTTCAAACATAACTTTTAAAAGGACTGTAAAGGAAAGAAGTGTCTCCTTTACTGTGAAATACTCAAGATTTAGAGGTTTAGCCTCTTCATAATATGATCCGGGTCCTCCAAAGTAATGTGCACGTACAGTGTAAAATGGGGAAGTATTGTTGTTTTTCAGTAAAATTATCAAGAAATTAAACAGTACCTAAAATTAATTATGCAGTACCATGATTAATTGTAGTATAAATAATTTCAAATACTTATACAAAGTACTAGAAGTAATCATTTTTATTTATTTAATTACATTTATTATTTAAATATAATTTTAAAAAATACAATAAATATAATTTTTTAATAATCGGTCATTTAATTTCAAATAAAATTGAAACATTGAAATTTCATTTAACTTTAAGCGAATGACGTCTTTGGTCTGGGGCCATATTATAAAGTGTTTCTGGCAATGTTGCCCTCTTTTTTTCATGCTATCAAATCTATTCTGGGCTTCACAGGTAGGGGGCGTTAAAGAGACCGAGACTAACGTCTTTCAAATATAATAGAGGCAGGGAAACAATGTACAGTATGCGACAAATGAGGCCCTTTTTTTTTTATTACAGCAGAACACAGGCGTAAGCTATTCCTTATGCTCTTTGTTTCTCTTTGCAGCTGGTCTGGGTGGCCACCTTCATCCTCACCTTGCTGTTAAACCCTGACATAGGACTGGCTGCATCCATTGGTTTCTCCTTGCTTACTGTCATCTTCAGGACACAGCTGTAGGCACACTTTGCGTTGGGTTATATATATATTCACAATTAATTATGTTTTTTCACAACCATGTGGTCTGTCCTGACCCATGTGTTCATGTCAGCATGTCAGCACAACTTCACTACAAGTACGCAAACAAGACATGTGCACCAAAAGAAAACAATAGCTGCTTTTTTTGTTACTGGTTTGGTCCTCCGCTTGCCAAACAGCCATACACAGCACTATCTTATACACTTCCCTCTGTAAACATGGCCTGCATGTATATATATATATATATAGGGAAGTGTCCAGTTGAACATTGAAACTCACTACAATTCAAACTGATTAATGGCCTATTAATGGATTAAAGCATTAGAAATGATTAATTAAGGTTTTCTGTGTGTGACTATTTCAGACCTAAATATTCCATACTAGGGCAGGTCCCTGAAACTGACATTTACAAGCCACTGGACGAATACCATCAGGTACAGAACTGCTTTTTTTTTTTTTTGCTTTTTAAATCAACTGAAAATGGAATGGAAAATGAGCACTGGTACAGAAATGAACAGCATGTTTTTAGTGTAGTTACTCTTATATCATACTGATACTATATAAAATGTCTTCTTTTATTATTATTTCAAAATTTCAGTTTAGCAAGTCCCAGCAGTCGGCCATGAAATACGTTTTCTAATCACATTACATCTCTGTACTTTAAATAGTGTTGTATTATCAAGTTTTAAATATAATTTTTCAAAAGTGAATTACTTAATAAGTGTTGTTTTTATTCTGTCAGAATTTTACTTGGTTTGGTCATTGATGAGGAAAGCATGGATATGTAACAGATGAAATAATGATGAAACAATGAACTTTTTTCTCACAACATTTTAGTTTTTGTAGTTCCACAAAGACAGTTTAACAAAAACTACAAATTCCTCATTGGCTGGGATGTAAATTTAAGATGCTTCCTGTTTTTTAGTTAATTAATTACCATTACCATTGGTAGCTTATGCCCAGTGGATGGTGATCAGGGGTGGAGGCCCAGTTTACAATGAGGTATGCTGCAGTTATAGGGGCATCACAAACAGCCTTCCTAGGAAGCTCTACGCCGGGGTACTGGAGACAAGATTTCATCCATTAGTCGAACCTTGGATGCAGGACATTTGGTACTCATACAATAATAGTGAAAGGTTGGCCTGAATTACCACGAACAAATCAGACCATTTCCTGGTGGAGCTGGACTCCATTCACGATAGAGGGTAGAACATCCAACGGTGTTGGATGCTGTACCAGTCTGTTTTGGTTAAGCGGACTATTTAAAACAAGCTACATTCACACCTTCACCTATGGCGACAACCTCTGGGTAGTGACCAAAAGAATGAGATCACTGATCCAAGCCATGGAAATTAGCTTTCTTAGACATGGAAATGAGGTTTTGCGACATTTAGGGGAATTTCTTAACTAAAATGAGCCAGTTGAGATGGTTTAGGCATCTGACCAGGATGCCTTCAGGACATATGGTAAAGTGAGGTGTTTTAGGCAAGCTTCAGGACCCAGAACACACTGGAGAGAATTCACTGGCATGGATGGATGGATGGATGGATAGATTGATATTAGATAAATTGCTATGAAATTATGAACAAAAATCCATATATCTGATTGGTCAGGTGTAACTTTTACTTCATACTAAAGCCATAATGGAATGTTTTGATTGATTAGCCTGTTTAATCCATTCGATTTTAGGTGAGGCAAGTGCCAGGGATTTTGATCTTCCGTTCCTCTGCCACCCTCTACTTTGCCAATGCTGAGATGTACCAGGAAACCTTGAACTCAAAGGTGAGAACACAGATATCCTAAATCAAAGCTTCAAACCAAATCTTAATGCTAAAAAAAGATTTTTTTACAAAGTGACAAAAAAATGTCTTTTAAAAACATCATCACTCTTAAATTCTCACAAAGTGCACAAATTAACTTATGTGGGTGCATTCACCCCCACCAAGACCATAAAGCCAAAAACAAAACACAGTATCAGTTTACAAAGCACAGCATGACATACTAAAAGCTCAGATTTACATGAATACACAGAAACAGCACACCACAGCTACACACACACGGAGAAAAAGAAGCAGCCAAACACATCATGTCGCCGTTTCCGTGCAATTAACTCCTCTTTTAAAAACATGATTTCTGACACACTAATAGCCAACCAGACTTGTCACCAATTCACACATCACAACTGTGACAGACATTGTTCGCAATGTCATTCTCTTCTCTCATTTTTTTCCCCGCTCAGCTTTTGTTTAAAACACCCCATCCCACTCGCTCCTACGCTTTCTTCCTGCCCCTCCTCTTCTGTCACGCCGCTTTGGGGTCAGTGGGAAGACAGACAGAGGGAAGTTGGAAATAGGATGACAAAAGATGCGGAGAGGGAAGGCACAGACACTGAATAAGAGAAGGAGATAATGGAAATGTTTCATTCATTAAAATGTCAGCATGTCAAAGTCAAAGGGTTGCTTTCATGCACAAATAAGCTCTTGCTGAGCAGTCTGGCAGAGGCTGCAGGTTTGTTTGCAAGGTGAGACAGACTCAGGTGCTTTTGTGACACCAGTTCTGACGCGTTCTCGAGAAATGTACGATTACTCCCTGCGTGTCCTCACCGGCACTAACGAAGCTCATGAGCCATGCTGTTACAGGATTGTTACTGCTCCAACTAGTGATGTCATTCAGCACAAAGTTCCACACAGAAAAGCCCCAGCAATCAAGCCCAGGACCTTGTTGCTGTAGGCTAACAGTCCTAACCACTGGACACTACACTGCCAACAACGGGAAAGAAATAGCCAAAGTATGTCCTTATATACTTTTTACTCACTTTTACTCTTGATGTTAGAACTATAATTAGGGCCAGGCTTGTAACATGAATGTTACAATTGACTGTAAAAATAAGTCATATATAGCAAATACCAAGCCTCATAAAAATGCAGTGCATGACACTAAGGTACACACTAAGTTACATTCTTTGCCATGCATTCGAATTACAATTTGCTAGAAATATAAAGGATCATAATTTAAATGAAAAATAAAGTTGGATCAGGCATGCCCAATTTTGTCTTTTTCTCCACAACAAGTTCTTTTTTTTTTTTTTTGCCTGTCCCGTTTGGCTCCTCAGGCGTCAGAATTGTTGTCTGAAGGCCAACAAAGATACCCAACAGATTTACTTTATTAGGTGGATCATCACGGCCTTGCCATATTGGTCCATTTGATCGACCTTTGTTGTTGTTATTTATTTTGTTTTATTTTATTTTCAGTTGTTACATATGGGACAGACATGGCTGGGGGATAGAAAAGGGAGAAAGAAAGATGAAGGAAAAGAAAAACAGAGGGGAAGAGGGACACTGAGAAAGGGCACTCAAAAAGAAAAAAAAACCTCCCAGACCACCTGTTGAGAGAAAAACAGACAAAACAAGCAAAAATAAAGAGAGCAACATAATAAACACAACACCATCGCATTAATCTAGCTAAGTGTAAATAACAGTAAATACTAAATATTGAAAGTAGTTGTGCAGCACGCAGGACCGACGGCGCACCATGTGCTTTGTGGTAGCAGCCAAGAAAGGTGTTGTTTGTGTGTGTGAACAGTGAACACCTGTGTGCACACTTGTGTGGATGAGCGCGCTTCTTTTAGTCAAAGAACTTGACTTACAACAAGTAAGTCAAGTAAAAGAAAGAAATCCATTACCATTCCTAATAATCAGTCATTGTATTGTAACAGTGATTCCTTTCATTCAAGCTGCTGTCCACCACACCTTGCTTGGTTGTTTGTTGTGGTTAGATTATGTTGGTGCTAAACAGAAACTGGACTGACTGAACTGGCCAAACTGGCTGAGAATCCCTGCACAAAAGTTTAAGCACCCAACATAATGCATCACCTAAAGGTGAATGGTAATTTGTCTCTTCTTGTGTTAGCCCTGTGACACGCTGACTCACTTTCTAGGGTGTACCCCGTCTCTGATAACTGGAGACAAATGACTGGATGATTCCAAAGTCATATGAAGTAAAAGATTTTTGTGTAGCATGTTCTCCTAGTCCTGTCTTTTCTGGGAAATGTTAGTTTCCCATTATTAAAACACCAACCAAACACTTTAAGTTTACAGCTTAACAAAAGGTTTTAGTTTTTTTTTTATCAGACAGGGTAACTAGCAGTGGTATTAAGTAACTGATCTGACTGTTCTTTGTTTTGTTTTGTAGTCTGGCTTTGACATTACAAAGCTCCTGTCAGCAAAGAAAAAACTGGAAGCCAAAAAGCAGAGACACGAGAAAAAAGAAGCCAAGAGAGTCAAAAAAGAGCTCAAGAAGAATGGGGTGGACGTGGTAAGGACAAACTAAGAGATGACAGATTTAGAGGACTTTATTTCACATTCGAATGCAAGAGCTTTCTTCCACAAATACCTGTTTCAGCATTCCAGACCCTATAGCTTCGATTGTGGTCGTCTTAAATGTCACTGATTAATATCTACCCAGAACAGGGAGCTAAACATGGAGGAGCAGAACCATGTGTCTGTCATTGAAGTAGATGCTGAGCGGGACCCCTCACTCCCAAGAGCCATTGTTCTCGACCTTGGCCCTGTCAACTTCCTGGACACCGTGGGGGTCAAGACACTACGAAGTGTAAGGACAGATCAGTCACATTTACATGCATATATACAAAAAGAGCAAAATGTAACATCTTTTTCAAATGCTTAAAAAAACTGAAGACAACTGCAAACTGCAAAAATCAATCCCTCTGTCCCTTTTGTTATAATTTAGCTCTCAGGTGGTAAATTTCTATGAATCGAATCATGAGAATAATGAGATCATTCGCAGTTTGTCCCTCACTCTGTGCTTTTTTGTGTGTTTCAGATTCGGAGAGACTACGGAGAAATTGGAGTGGAGGTGTTTCTTGCTGGTTGCCAAAGTAAGTCCAGTTACTTTCAACACTCTCACTGGAAATAAATGCAATACACTTTATTATGACTTTATAAGGATTTGGTAGATATAATTTTCTTTGTGCAGTTTTCTAAGAACCCATTTGTCTTTTTGCCTTGTAGTGATCTAAAAACACCTTCTGAAAACCATTAAGGTGGAACAGAAATACTCCCAAATAATATTACTTTTTACTCTTACTCTTCTTATGTCTTTTTACTTTTACACATGCAGTCCTGATCTACTCGGCCACATGCAATCTGAAGCGTTCAATGACAGTAGATGTATGTAATTAGCCCTATTCATGGCAAGCTAACACATATTTTTAAAATGACATCTGGTCTAACTAATGTGTTTTAAAGCCTTTACTCTCAGCTTTTATTTTTTGACATAATAGCCTCCTAATTTAGGCCTTACTTGAAGTATGTGGACAAAACACATTTCTCTGGAACCCGGCTGTGTGGAGGTGGGGGATCTTATTTCACAGGATCAGCGCCTGCACTTAGTACAGGCTCGGGACTTAGCAGTTAGACAAAACCAAAAAGGACACAAGACAAAAACAGAAAGTGTTAAAGTGAACTTTGAACTTTAGAAAACAACTAAGGAAAAGCAAGGAAAAGAATTACACAGGACAGGAAGCAAAGGGCAAATGGCTGGATGGCTCTAAGGACCAAAACAAATTCTGTTTTTCCTCGCTTTTTCTAGAACGTTTCAGTTTAACTGAGAAAGAAATGACATGGAAGTGTTTGTATGACAGCCTTAATAAGAGCTGTTTGAGTTCTTGGAAATACCAAGGAAAGGCGCTTCGTTTATTACTTCCTCTAGCAGATGACACATTGCTCCATCCTCTATGAAAGGGAAGAAATGATTTCATTTCATAATTCACAGCAATAACAATCCAGCCATTCATAAAAACAATTAACTAACCTGATTAAGTGGCATAGATCATGTAAATGTAGGTTTACCACCCAATGGTGAATTTATATAAACTCTCCAAATTAAGATAATGGGCTATATTACCTGATAAAATTACATTTAAAATGTATTTAAAAGCTTGCATTTGTAATGTCCATTTCTGTATTTCCAGAATTTGGGATGATCATGAACATAATGAGAAATAGGGTGGCTGTAATTTATTAAGCAGAGCGTTGGTGATTCAATCCCTGGCTGCTCCACTCTTCATCCCAAATATCCTCGGGCAAGATAATCCCAAGTTGCTCTTCAATGCATCTATTGGAGTATGAATGTGTGTGAAAGTTAGATGGAAAACACTTAAGCATAAAAAAAACCCTAGTGTAACTGGGTGAATGAGTATAAAGTGCTTTGAGCGCTAAAGTTCTGCAGAATGACGCTGTATAAGAACCAGTCCATATATGTCTGAGCCTTTGTGATAAAAGGTGAACACAGAGAATTTTACTTCAGATATAGAAATCCTAGACAAAGAGGATAATAGATCACATCTAGCAGAACTAAAAAAGAAAAGAAAAAAGAAGAAGATTTATTTCATTTTGTGGGGTATATTTTCCTGTTTCTTTCAAATTAAAGGCCTCATAATTGCAAAATTACTGATGTGATGAGGAAAGACAAGTCTGACTGTGAAACTGCATGCTTATTGACTAATGACTCCTGACTGACAGGTCGTAAGCCCATGAGGTTTCTTACCACAGACATTCGTCTGTCCTGAAACATGCTAGCCTATGACCAAGATTTAATGTAACCACGATTTTATTTTTGATTCGCTGTGATCCAAAAAGTGCGACTAAGCCCACAAACTCGACAGGAAATTGTTCCCAAAGGTTCCATCAGAAAGCCATTTTTCCATTGACCTCTATACGACCAGTCTTTTTACGACAACAGCTATCGCCATCTGGTGGGCTTCAGACAGAATGCAGCTTTTAGGCGCTTCCACAGTGACTTCGTTTTTCTGACCTGGAAGCTACCACCATGTTTGATCCTGTCTATGATTCGAATGTTTCCTATGAAAACAATGAACAAATGCAAGAATTAAAAATAGTAGAGTATATTACATTTTAAATACAGCAAGTCCCATGAGGAATACAGTCTCAGTCACTGAAAGACGGACAAAGTATACATGAACACGCATAAATAAAGAAAGGAAGACACAAGCAGGAAGGCGCGGAAGGAGGGGGGTAGTGAACTCTAGGAAAGAGCACAATGAAAGCCAAAGAAAATTGTGGAGCTCATAACAAGTTTATTGTTAGTTAATATTTACACAGGTAGGAATTTTATACAAGAGCAGCCCTTCCTGTTTCTCTGTTCTCTCCTTTTCACATTTAAGACCTTGTTTCTTTTTCTGCTCTCCATGCTCCACTCTGTGCCTCCATCTCTTGTTTCTATTCTATTGCTTTTCTTCCTACACCGACATGCTCAATTACCCATTTCATCTTCCTCCAGCTTTCTTCGCACGTCTCTTTTTGTGTCTTCATCTCTGCCTCTCTCTGTGTCTGTCTAGGCGGTGTGGTGGATAACCTGCAGACCGCAGGTTTCTTTAATGACAAAGTAACAAAGTCTTGTCTCTTCACCACCGTCCACGACGCCGTTCTGTACTGTCAGTCTGCCATAGCACAGAGCCAAAGCATGGAATATAAGGTATGAGCACTCAAGCATGCACATCATGGCACATGATGGAGGATGTCAAAATGCACTTTGATGTTATATAAAGTGATGAAGAATGCAAAGAATCAATCCTTTGCACTTAAACCTCCAAAGCAGGAAACTTTCTTTGATATTTATTTGTTGCAAGTCATTAAGCTGCACAGCATTGTTGCTTTCTCAAACACCCAACCTCTAATTTGATGTTTGTGGGTGGCTAAATTTGCAGGAAGCTGGTGTTACTATGTTTCTTCCTATGAGTTATATGGGCATACTCTCAAATCTGTCCATTAAATAAGAAGTTGAAGGAGCCGGAAGGTGCTTATTATAGCGTGCTTTGAACAGTGGGAGCGGTTATATCTATGTTTGCATGCTTTGTTTTCTTGTAATGTTTAACTTTAAAGACTTTGTTTCCATCTTGCTGTAATCACCATGTGGAAAATGTGAAGCCACATTCCTGATTACCTTACTTCATTGCTAATTATATTAGGGGAGTGATTGAGTTCACTTGCAGTCAGTGGTGTGGAAATTATTCATTAAGCTAATCTTTATAGACAATAATTAAAATGTTTTTTCGGGATTGGTTCATTGATCCTTAATATGTCCAAGTAGTGTGACCTGCACCTCAAATTGACTGCACAACCTGAGGCAGATGGGTGTTGGAAAAACAAGGCAAACATTTTCTTTATTTTGAAATTTTTTGAGTATCTACATGTATTTTTATGTGGTTTAACTCAAAGTTCAATTTAAAACACCAGAATTTTTCACCTCATGTATACATTTAAGTATCAGAAATGCTTCACACACCCACCACACACCATCAGTCTCTGTCTGAAGGCAAATTATATTCTGCCTACACTAGGCCAGTGTGTGTGCACGCACGCGTGTGCATACGTGTGTGTACGTCTGTGAGCTAATCTCATTTATTCACCTGTGCTTCCATGCATGTCCGCAAATTGTTCGGCGTGTATGCTTTTGTTTCTGCCTGGTCTGCCTCGGTATTTAATTGTTTACGTGTCTTAATGTTTCTGTTCCTGTAGAAAGACAAAGGAACAAAGACTATTCAGGGTGTAAAATACAATTAACAGAAGCAAAGCCCTTTCACAGAAGAAGTGGGAAGCTCACACAAAAACGCTCACATATAGCTGTCTAATTTTCCACTGCTATTAGCTTAACCTAGCATTGTGAATTATATTGATGGGCTGATGAATGCTAACATCAGCAGCTTTCCCTAATGTTGTTCCTTATTGTGATCCTAACTGGGATAGCTGATCAAGTACACACAAACATGCTGTTTTGTGTTTGCTTTTTGTGATGTAAAAGTCGACCGTTGGTCTCACACACACAAAAAGCAAACACAAAACAAAATCACACATAGTCATGTGCATGCAGAATTCCCTTTGAATCCACATAAACAGCCTATACTATATACTGATACCAGTATGGATCCATACTGTGGGTTTACGTGCAGATGAGAGGTTTTTGGAAGGTGATAATATAGGAAGCATCTCCCACACTACATGGACAAATGCACATAACAAACTGCTTTGCCATGAAAACCTGTGTAAAGAGGCTCCCTGTGCACGACTTGGTGCTGGTGTTAATGCCAGAGGAGGCTTCGAGATCTGCAGTTATTGAGTCAGAAGAGTGTTGGAGACTTTTACTCACTATGTGATTCAGCACTCTGTATTTAGTATTTAGTATTTAGTATTTATTTATTTATTGTCATTGTCAAGAACAATGAAATTGCGTTTGGGGCTTCCATACAACCCAAAAAAAAAGAAGAAAATAATAAATACCCCTTAAAACCCAAGTGTACATATTTAACCCAGTGTGACTCCAATGCAATAAGACAATCCTTAGCAATAATGTTCGTAGAAATTCAGACAAAGACCTGAGAAACATGACAAAATACAACAATGCAACCCATTCAATATTATTGTACTGTGAGATATGATATCAGATATGATAGTTATCTATTTAAGAAAGAGGGGGGGGGGGGGGGGGGGGGGGGGGAAGAGAATAAAGATATGATGCACCAATACAGACCAGTTCATTGCTATTAAGAAGTTGGATATGGTTATTGTCCGTGAGAGGGGGGCAGAGAGTTCAGGAGCCTCACAGCCTGTGGATACAGGCTGTTGGCCAGTCTGGATGTTCTGGCCTGTATAGACCTGTACCTTCTCCCTGAGGGCAGCAGATGGAAAAGGTGGCGCGCAGGGTGATGTTGGTCCCGCAGGATACTGTGCACCCTCCTCAGACAGCGAGTGGGGAAGATATTACTGATCTCTGGCAGACTTGTTCCAATAATTCTGCCAGCTTCTTTCACCACCCGCTGGAGTGCTTGCTGATCGGCCTTGGTGCAGCTGGGGAACCACACTAGAAATCCATACGTCAGAACGCTGCTGATGGCACAGTTGTAGAAGTTCAACATCAGAGATCTGGGAATGTGTGCGCTCCGCAGTCTCCTCAGGTAGTAGAGGCGCTGTTGGGCCTTCCGTACAACTGAGGTGATATGGTTGCCCCAGGACAGGTCCTCGGTCACAGTTACCCCCAAGAATTTAAAACTGCTCACCCTCTCCACCGCCTCACTGCCAATGAAGAGAGGCAGATGGTTGTTATGACCCCTCTTCCGGAAATCTACAATCTCTGCTACCCTGTCGTATAAGTTTACATTGTCTGCCACTTTGTGGCTGGGTTGTTGTGACAGCTAAATGCTTCCCCTTTTCGACAACAACACCACTTACAGCCGGTCATTGAATATCTAGACCCATGTCTTGCAACAGTGGCAAACTGTTACAGCACTATGTGCAATTTCAGTAGGAGCTTTAGGAGAACCCAGTCTTTCACAAATGTTTGTGACAGACTGCATGGCTAGGGTTTGGCAATGGGACTAAAAACACCTGAATTCAAAAAGGGATAACATGGTGAATCTCCAGTTCACTTAATTTGAAATCTATCATGTTACTCTCTCTAAGGTAAACTTTAACTGAAAAAATTAATATAACAATATTGTGGAGCTTCTTCTATATTTGATCACTCCTGTTTTATTTCACAGGAGACTGCTGCAACACATTTTTGAGTCCACGGAGGAAACAATATGATATTATAAAGAAGTGACAGACACTCTGTCTGTTGGAGGAGTTATCCATGGAGCTTCAGAACTGAATCTACCTTCTGTCTCAAACACAGACATTTACACACAGTACAACAAACACAGTACACATCATGTGTATGCATATGCACAGCTATCTGTTATATGTGTACGATTATATGGCTATAAGAGTTTGTATGTAATAGAAGTCACTGTAATAAGCTTCACTTTTCTGATCAATATTATATGCAATTTTTTTAAACCTTTAAGTGCATTAGATTAATTTAATTTCACATTATCTGTAAAAGTATACTATCCTTCCAGTATGTGTGCATCCATATAGGTAATGGTCTGCATATTATATGGTGCTCTGTGTATAGACGTATAGACTCTAATCAATCAATCAGTCAATCAAATAATATGTATAGATTGTTTTTCTCCAGTGTAATTTTTAGACGAACCTTGCGTGTGTTTTTTAGTTTTGTTTGTGTTGTGTTAGTGTTTTGTTTAGTTTTTTACTGTTAATCATTACATAAATGCTTGCCATGATAGATTATTTATGAAGGCAGTGTTCTTGCTCTTACATGGAAAAATAAATATTATTTTAAGATACTTTTTGTCTGTCGCTTTTGTTTGTTTCCCTTCTGAACAGAGGCAGTATTAATTACATTTTTTTTCTCCAAGGAAGACGTTTCATTCTGTGTCACAACAACAGGAAATCTCTCGACGCTTTTGAAACAGTCTGGGCAGATGACGCAGTTGTGGATGTAGGATATTCTGTTCTCTCTGAACTGGGACTGGCTGCCTGATGGCTGCTTAAATATAAACAGACACCATTCATCATATTTTGACTCTTTAACGTTAGGCATGGTCAAAAGAAAGGCATGTGACTGAATAGATTCCAGCTGTCTTCACTCTTAGATCTGCCTATGTCTGCTGTTGGTCACGGGTGTGCATACATGTCTGCACGAAGTGAGTGAAGAATAAAAACATTTATATCCAGTGTTTCACCCAAAAAAGATGTGCCTCTGCTGTTAAGCAAAACCGGGTATAATGAGTCATTGTTTATTGCAATAGGAAAACAGTGAATCATATTTAGCTGTAACAAAACAGTCCATTTTCCCATAAAGGTTTCCATTAAAATGCCCTTTTTGTTCTTTGGCATAAAAACAAACCTCCTATTTTCTGTGTGTTTACTTTCAGAGTTCAAAAAACATACAGCCTGTACATATTAAATAAGTAACAGCATGGTTCTGCTCTAACACTTAGAGCATGTTTTGGTTAGCAGCCATGTAAAAAACAGCAATGATTTGAAGTCCTCTCGGGTTAAAGATTTGCACCATGACATTTCTACATAACTGTAACAAGGTAAGAAGTTAAACCACTAGAAGTCAGGTTTGATATCGTCAGATGTATATATGCTGGGTGAGGATGAATCTTGGCCTAAACCAACTACTATTACCATGTGGGTGGTGATAAGTTCTGAAACCAGGATCTTTTTCCAACATTAAATCTGCACTAATCCGTATTTTAAATAAATAAGAGCTGCCATGATTGTGTGCAGTGTTACAGTGGTCACTATAAATGTCAGCCCCACAGAGAGGTGGTTAGAAACACAAGTGATTGTTAATATTACTCTTTGTCAACAGAATATGCAAACACCTACTTAAAGTGTCCAAGCAGAACTTTCTGGTAATATTCTGTTTTGTTTCTTTCATATTCTTCCTTACCTTTAATGAGTAAAAGGAATTTGTGACACATTCACTACTGCAAATTAAAAGGGTAGCCCAAATATAAACTCAGGGGACATTTCATTAGGTGATGTGATCAGTGTGGATAAAATCTTTTAGCGACATTTCCAGTAACTTGCTGAATATTTGCCATGAAGAATTATGGCATACCTAAATAAAGTTGCCCTTAAGCATGTGCTTCATTAATGGAATGCCAGTGTTTATCCTAAAGAGAGACTGGACCGAGATTATTTTTTTTAATCTTTGCCCATCTACTTCAGCTTATGTATATTTTTTTTTATATATATATGTGTGTGTATTTAAGATTGTGTACATTGTTCACATCACCTCCACAAAAATGTAAACTGTAGAGCGTGTGGTTGGAAGAACTGTATTGTTTGTAATTCAGGTCTTAATGTGAAATATATGAAAATTTTGCATGAAACATATGAAACAGGGCTGTATATATGACATAGTGATTGTAGTACTATTATAGTACTAGCCAGTACAGTTGACTATACTAAAGAATCGGGTATGTGACAGAAATCGTGCAGTTGTTATTTTTCCACCATTGCAGGTCTGTGAGTTACCCATGGCTAGTACTGTCATTTTCAGATGTAAGCACAATATGTCTTCTTCCTGTATTGTATGATTTTCATCATTTTCTGTACGTATCTGTACTTTTCTCAAGCAAGGTAGGCGGAAGCAAGTATACTCTGCTTCTCGTAAAAGCACGGCCTTGCAATGGCTTTGTTTGAGAACATGTTCATCTACATTCTACAAATTTATTTTAGCTCACAAAGTAATGCAGAGACTATATATACCATGCCAAGAAGAAACATTCCATACCGAGAAGTATTTTAACCTAACCCTAGAGCTGTAACATGGGGCTGTTTTGGAGGACAAGCACAACCAACTTGTTTTGTGGTGTCAAATGGAGCAGGCGCTCCATTGCAAAGAATGCATGGGGGATGCCCATGGTACTATTAATAAGTAAATATTAATGGGTCTGGTATGTTCCAATGTGAGCCATGTGGGCTGAGTTGTTTTTTTTAAGTGTGTGCTAAATGAGGCTAAATAGAAAGGGCGCATCCCCGCGTCTGGGGAAAAAGTGTGTGTGAGTATCGGCTCTCTGTGCGTATGTATGAGAGAGAGAGAGGGCGTGTGTGAATACTTTAGGTTCTCCCTCAAACGCCGCCGATTGCATTCTTCTCTTGACGGGCGGCGAGAGGAGAACGTCGAAGCGAGAGGCAAGGAGAGCAAGAGAGAGATTAAGGCTGAAACTTCTCTGCAGACGCTCCTGAACAGGTCAGCTCCTGAACGCTGAACACTGAACGCTTCATATTCTTAGAATATTCTTTTAATACTTCTGCATATGGGGAATTACAGTGCGGGGCAATACGGGACCCTTCTACTGTTTTTCTCCAGCATCGACACAATATTATTGCTTTAACCAGTGAAACTTGTTTTGTGGTGGGTTCATGCGCATCCAATAACATTTCAGGCTTTCATTCATCATTTCATCATAAATGTGAGTGGTACTGTTGCAGCGCACAGATCCACTGCCGGGCACTGGTATCGATACGCTGCGCATAGCAGAGGAATCGATGAATTAAAAGCTAGTAGGTATCAGAGATGCGTGCAGGAACCAATCATTTGCTCTCCTTACTGGTGGCACGCAATTGATGTCCCGTCGTCGCGCATCTCAGTTATTTTACGTATTTATTGGCGCACGGAGACGGGAATGTTTGATTGCAGCACAAAATGAAAAAAAAAGAAGGGGGGGGGGGGGGGGGTTGTACACACATGTCGCCAATGTGTTCCAGTAATGATAAGTCCGCACGAACGGAAGCTTATTTCCGCCTGTGTGCGACACATGAATACTGTTACTCACTGACTTATTTGCCCTCTTATGATCCTGTCAAAAGAGGGCACGAGCCACGTTTCCCCGCATAGAAACGGGTACGAAAACAGACACGGAGCGCATTGCTGAGGGAAAACTATCAATCACAATCCATTCTCTTACACCCGAATATGGATGTCCGGACATCACTGGCTACTGGTATTGAACCTAAATTAACAATGGAAATGTTGAGCGGAAGTAGATATAGAGTTTACTCACATTGTAGCTAAGTATTTCTTTCATTTAATTAAATCTATAAATAAATAAAAGGTTGGGTTACAGTTTACCAAAACTGAAAGGGACGACGCGATATCTCAGAAAACTGCTTCACACCAGAGCTATTTTTATATCAGGTGATTTGCCAAGTGTTACACACGCCGCCCTCTTCGTTGTAAACCACCAATACTATGCAGACTGACACAGTGTATTCAGATAGACCTAGAAAAAAAAGCCTCAATGATGCAAGACATGAAGGAAAAGAGAGAAGGAGGAAGGGGTGTTGTGTAGAAGAAAGAAGTAGGATACAATAAGATTTGTAGAGCAGTAGAAAAGGTAGAATAACTGGAAAGGCATATCCCTCTTTTTTGAATTTTTTTTTTTCCTGCGGCATTTACAGCATAACTAATCCAGTTTATACAGTTTAGAACTACGGAAAATCTTCTTCTTCCGGCTGCTCCCTTTAGGGGTCGCCACAGCGAATCACCTGCCTGTATCTCATCCCATCACCAGCATCCTCCTCTGTCACACTAACCCTCTCCCTCCTTCACTACATCCACCAGTCTCCTCGGTGGTCTTCCTCTCTTCTTCTTCCTTACATGGCACCTCCATCTTCGACACTTGTTGTCCAGCATATCCACCATCCCTCCTCCGGACGTGCCAAAACCACCCCAGCCTTGCCTCTCCAACTTTGCCTGATAATTTATAGCCTGTGGAAACTAAACAAGTAAACATTCATTTATATTTCATCAGAGCTTTCCCGCGCTTTTTGTCATCTCGTTTTCGTGCACGACAGTGTAGTAACGCAGTTCGGTGACATCGCAGGCGCAGTGTAGGTGTCTAAACTCAATTAGAGAGAGAAGGGTTAAAGAAAGAGAGAGCACGTGGAGAGGGAGAGCGAGAGAGAGCCCATATGGTCTCGTGACGTAACGCCGGACGCTCGAGCCTCTGCTTGTGTGTGTTTATGTGTGTGCGTGTGTGCGCGCGCTCTGCTTAGAATCCAGAACGGCACCCTAATAATACAACAACAACAAAAACAACAATGAACGCCGTGACCGCCGCGTCCTGCCTGCTCGTCGCCGGCTTCAGCTGCTACCTCTACGGCAGCGACGTGTTGTCATCGCTGCTCCGTGTCTCTGTTACAGACTCCTCCATGCCCGAGCCGGGAGCTGCTCCGCGGCGAAGTCCGCAGGGAGTCCCCTACTCTGACCTGCCGCACATCGTCAACGCAGACGGATTGCACCTGTTCTGCCGCTACTGGGAACCCACCGGTCAGCCAAGGTCAGTGAAACGGCAACTAAATGTGTGGCTGCGTTCCCTCTCTGTGTGTCCCTTTGTTAGCCCATAATCTGTTGGTCTGCAGAGGAGTGTGCGGCTGTCATTTAAAATGAAAATAAAAATATCTAAAACGTGCAGTAATTGTGTTCACATGATTGCTCTCCTGTGAGTCACATGATGACTTTTTGACGCTTAATTTTCAGACATGCGCGCAGTCCACTATTCAGCTACAGTTACAGAGTTTGTTCCGTTCAGTGTAAAACCGGCACCAGTGCAAACAGTTTGAGTTCATTTACTTGTATAAATGAGAAGTTCACTCAAGTTTCACTTTCAAACCGCCTCCCAGAAGGAACTCTGCGACTGGTTAAACAAGTTCAAGAGCTCTCCAATCACAACTCGCCATCTTCTACGCTAGTACAAGAAACCAGAATATGTACTTGCAGATGTGATATGAGGCCTAACATCGTCTGAAAAGCACCCAAGATTAAAAACAGGCTGTGTGCAGTATTGTCTGACCCATGCTCAGAGACATTTTAATTGTGTTAATCTCCTCATAAAGGGGTGACCAGATGCACCAGTGACAAACACTGGGCCATGGTGACCTTCATTAACACACACAAAAAAGCAGATCCAAGATCAGTTGATTTGAATTTATATATAAGCCTGCAAAGCTGATCTTTTTTAAACAAAGCTAAAATATCACACGGTTATCTCTCCTCATAGAAGCTTCATTTGACAACATCAAAAGTGTTTTTGTAAGAAGAAGCCCTTGACACAAATGTAAAACCATACAGAGACTGCATACATCATCTCTGTTTAAGAAACCTCATATGGAGCCAAGCATGTCTTCCATCTGAGCTGCAGCTGCTCGTAGAGACACATGAGAGAACCGATGAATGAGCTGAGAGTGTCGCTCCAGACAGCTCCTTTTCAAAACCTGTCCCAGCAGGAGGAATTACTGGTTTTACAGCATCGGCATTTGTCCACCCCGTAATCGCAGACGTTTGAGTTTTTAAGGTTGTTTCCTTTCGCCTTCCCAGCAACAGTGAACGGCATCATAGTTCATGTGCGAAAGGCCTCAAATCCTGACTCATCCGGCATTCTGGTGTGTGAAAGAGTGTAAATGGCACTCCTGCCTCTTAGCCAAAGAGACATCAGACAACAGAGCTGGTTGATTAATGGGTCGAGTTTGTTAAAAAAACACACTGACTGGTTCGATAGTGAAACTTTCCGCAGTCTGCTGTTGCAGGCCCTTTCGCTATCACTCACACACTTCGAACATTTTGAAGTCTGCAGCCTCTGCACATGTGGCTGTGGCATGAAACAGAACGCAGAGGTCACATTCGTTTACAAATCACACTGTCACATGCTGGACGAGAGCACAAAAAGACAGATGTGGAAGTACCACCAAACATCTGGAATCAAGTTATTACTGCTCACCCACACGTCTCAGGGGAGCAACGACTCATTAACTCATACTGTGTCTACACCCTTGCTGTAAAATTGTGTATTTGCTCCATAATCTTCGTCTTATAGTTTACCACAGCATGTGTGAATGTATGCATGTTTACTCTGCACGCATACATATTTTGTGTGTTTATAGCTGTGTATGTGAGTAGCAAAGCCTAGATAGCTCTATATCCTAGCTTTTACTAAAACATAAATGTGCAAGTGGGACAAAAATTACTGCTTGTACGGCTAAAGCTAAAGCCTCACTGTAGTCACATGAAAACACCAAAATCACCCAACAATATTGTAAGGCTTGTAAATGTGGTATCTGGTCTTGGCTCATACTGCTGCACATGCTAGGTGAGTTTATTTGAGTTTAGTGTCTCGCAAGATCACATTTAACAAGTAGAGCTATAAAACAGCCAACTCTCTGACTGGTGGACAAGCCACCAGAGCCACCTTGTCAATAGAGCTTTTGGAAATACGCAGTATGATTGTTGTTTGTGGTCCCCAATGTCCCCAGTGTCAAAAATACATAAATAACAAAATTAATTCCAGTGGTTCATCATCTCAGCTGATGATTTCTCCTCCTAATCATATGTAAGAGAAGTTAAAAGCTGAATCATTGCAGAATTAAAATAGCTGCAGAGTCCTCTGTGTTGTAACACTTTTAGAGCAGAGCTTTGCCTGGCTTATATAAGAGCTTTCTCACTGGAGGGCCAGCCAATGAGCACGCTAAAACTGCATGCAGGGATGGTAACAGGGAGACATGCAAGAGTCAGTTTAATGATGTAATGTGTATTGCCCAACTCTTACTTAAAGACTGATACAATAATGCGTAGTTATATAGCTGAATTCAGTTATTTTTCTTGGTGTTTTGTGGGCAACGTTTTACAGCCTCCTAATCAGCAGTTTATTAGCAATGTAAAGTGAATAAAACCCCAGAAGCTGCATTAAAATGTTTACAGGATGCTTAAACTCTTCAGTGAAACCCAGACTTATAAAATTCTTTATTTGAGACAGCAGCTCCCGTACGTTAGACGAGGTAGGTTTATTAGTTTTAAATGATCACAGGTGGTCGTCTAACTGTTCTCTGTATTACTTTAGGGTCTTTACCTTGAAACTATAAAGCAGCTTGCAGGGATTATTTTTGTGATTTGGTGAACTGAATAGACCACCAAGATATCCATATGTTCTTCAGGATATCCAAACGTTATCCCTGTTAGTTCAGAGTTAAAAGCAGCGTCTCCCAAAACTTAGTGTGATCTAAATCTCACGTTGTAAAATCAAAGTTGGACAGTGAAGGTACAACTGCCGAGGACAAAGCGGCACTCAGTCTTTTGTCTGTCGTACGGCCTACGCTTAAGAAATTCTCTCCTGTTTTTACATGTTTCACAATGACTTTTCTGTAGTCTGGATGATGGATCCACAGGCTCACAGCTACCCACTCACTGCAGTAATCAGATTAGTAATTTAACACAAAGTGACACAGTGTGTCCAATTTGTGAAGTCTAAGTCTTTGTAAGTGCAGCTTAGCCAGAAACTTTTTAACAATATTATGTGTTCATGTGTTATTAGAAAGGGCTTACAGTTGTAATCTAAGTAGAACTATATCTGAACTGGTATATACAGTACCTAGGGGAAGCTGAATATGTTATAGGTTAATAGATTGTTCCTGAAAGCAGCAGCAGGAGTATTTATCTTTTTCACTTTTGTGATAAGAATAGTTTCACGTCGGCCTCAGTAGCACCTCGTGTAGAGATAAACTCTGAGGATCAAAGGAATCTCCAGACAGGGTGTTTTCCTTTTGACAGTTTATTAAAAACAGCGAAGGGTTTGTGTGGTTATGAATAGAGTGTAGCAATGATAATGACATTATGTGATCATCTAGGACTACAGCTTATTATTTTATTTATCATTGTTTTTGCCAGTGAATCAGACAATGATAAAAATGAGAATTTCATGAAGGCAAAGTGACCTCACAGCTACTTTCACCACGGCTGTTAACATCACCAAAGTTATGAAGAGAGGTGTTGTAACCATGGTGGCAGGCCAGCAATTAATGACTCATATCTGTGTGGGCCATGTAGTTTATTGCATGTCATGTTTGATTAGTGACAAAGCAGAAACTGAGCACACGGTTGGAAAGCAAATGTATGCACTGGAAACTTCAGCTCCTCAAAGCATGTCCATGCAGGTGTTTACCAGGCAGCCAGCACCACGCACCTTTGTAGAGCTTGTACAGAATCAAGCTTCCACAAATCATTGATTATTGCTGTTTAATTAACAAGATAATCCTGCTTGGAGCAATAGCCACACGCTCTGACTGATGGACATATACGAAATTTAGGTAACTTCTAGGGTGGCTTTGCTGTTGTTCAACATTTTCCAGAGTGAAACTAGTTTCATAAACACTAACACTGACTACTGTTATAAACCATATCAGTGCTCCTCTGTTTTTATATCTTATTTCACGTTTAACTTGTACTAAATAAGACATTTTCATTCTTAAGTTAAATAAGGCTCTGTTGTTGCCATTTCATTTAATGATGCATGAAGAATGCAGATGTACAGAATAGATTTTTATGTTCACAAGCTGTTAACTGGCTTTATCTTTTATTATACAACGTAAAGCCATATTATATAGTTCTTTATTTTTTTCAGTATTTGTTATTTGCATTAGGATTAGAGGAAAGGCCAAAGGTCAAAGGCTTCTGAAAGTTCTTTCCCTAGAAGCAGGAAGTAGGTGAAAAGTCGACGGGTGGACTACTTGGATATAAACAATGATTGACAGATCTTCCACTACTCGGATGGACACTAGTATACCACACACACATACATTGTACACCTGTATTTTTACAGAATACAGCACACGTACACCAATCAGGCATCACATTATGACCTTTCTATCAGAACCAGCAATTTGAGCTACAGTTTTTCTGTCACGGTCTGGCTGGCAGACTGTGGGGATATGGGGGAATGAGGACCCAAAACGCATGGTTCTGCGATGCAAACAGTGCACTTTATTTACAGTGAAGGCTGTAAACACAATAACTCCCCGTTGCTCCCTTGAATCCCGTGTGTGTGCGCTCGTGCTCCCCGCTGTTGTGTTCTCGCACACCCTGTGCATGCTGCTGTTCTGGTCCACTCTTCCACCTGGGGGGGAAACCACTGAAACAGCCATCAACACCAACCCTGGCGGGAGCTCCAACACTCTCCTAAGTAGCTCCCCCGACGAGCCCTGATCACCAACAGGTGTGTGGCAGGAACTTCAGGTGTGGCCAGTCCTCCTGCAGGGCCACACCCGTCAGGCCTGCATGTGGCTGTTCTCCATCCTCCAGCCACACATGTACACACCCACACCCTGCCTATACATATAATGAGTGGAACACAGACTAACACAGCATTGTGCAGAAAGACACACACATCACCAAATAATAACGATAATAATAATCATCATAATAATAATAACAACAACAATAACAACAACAACAACAGTCAAAACTGCTCACGGACCCCCAGTCCTCCAGAGCCGGGTCTGTGAAATTTTCAGTAATTTGAGCTACAGTGGCTCGTGCTTTGGATCGGTCCACATGGGCTAGCCTTTGCTCCCCACATGCATCAGTCAGCCTTGGCTGCCTATCACCCTGTTGATGGTTCACCACTGTTCCTTCCTTGGACCACTTTTGATAGATACTGACCACTGCAGACTGACACTGACACCCCACAAGAGCTGTAGTTGTGGAGATGCTCTGACCCGGTCGTCTAGCCATCACAGTTTGTCTCTTGCCAAACTCTCTTAAATCCTTACTCTCGCCCATTTTTTGTTTATAACACATCGACTTTGAGGACAAAATGTTCACCTGTCCCCTAATATAGCCCATGCGCTAACAGGTGCCATGATAAAAAGATAGTAAGGACTATTCACTTCACCTGTCAGTGGTTATAATGTTATACCTGATCGGTGTATGCACAGGTTGTGTAAACAGGCCATGGTCTTATCAGCCTTTTTTGCTGATAAACTCTAAACAAGCTTCTTTGTGTGTTCATGTTTCTGGGGTCAGCCTCTTTAATTTCCTCGCTGCTCATTTCCACTGTATCCATGATACAGTATGAAGACAAAAGATGCACTGCATCGTATTTCTTTTCGTGTTGGAGCTTGGAGGGAAATTAGGCTGAGTAATTGAGTATAAAATATGAGCACCATGTGAAATTTCCCAAATGGGTGATTCCAGGTGCCAGCTGGGATAATTTACTGTAAATTAATATAGAAAAGAGAGAAAAAAAGAACTGACTCCAAGTGATCTACTAAACAGTAAGTAATCATTTTTGCATAATTATCACCTCCAGCAGCCTTTACATTAAAATGAGTTGAGCCATGGATTTTCCAATTGAAAGCATAAATAGCCACTTCAGGTGGTTATGGTAGGTAATTTGGTAACACTTATGATAACAGTGATGCATTGTAACAGCAAGTAGTGATAAAAAACATATTAAAATGCAGTAAGATAGTAAATGAAGTGCTATAGCATTACATCACCATTGGTTTAAATTATAAACAAGAACAAATATGCAACAGGTGTAAGTGCATACCTGTGCAATATGACTGAAATGTCAAATTATTCAAAATCGTAATAGCTTCATATTTCAGACATATGCATTAGTTCCAATGATTTCCAGTGTTCTTGGTCTATCTGCATGTCTGTATTTGGGCTCCTTGGGGAAAATAATTTCTACTAAATAAAAAATATGAACAAGACACTTCAAAAAAATGGAGAAGGATACAGACAGAACAGTGACAAAATAAGAATGAATCACAATCGAGCTGCCGCAGTAATCAGGAGGTACAAAATGAGTACAGTGCAGTTTATCACAGTAGCTGTGTGGCTCTGCTTTTAAAACGATGTCAGAGATGGTGCACCTCATGAGCAGTCAAGCCCCATAAAACTCTGGGGAAGTGCTTCAGTCTTGGCACAAGAGAATTTTGTGACAGCTCAAAGTATGCGTGTAAATGTGAAGATGTAAAAGTCTTAATATCGGAAGTACAGTTTTTTGGTCAATTCAGATTCAGTACATTTCTTCAGCTCAGACGGTGTCCAGCATGTTTGGTGTGAAGCTCCAGTAAATGCTTAAGAGGTGGGAGTGTGATAATGTAATGGCTATTTACATTTATAGGCAGCACCACAGGAGCCTGTGGGTATACCAAAATAGGGACTGACTGACTCTCTCAGTCTCCAGAAACCTGACAGGAGAGGAATATTCCAGCTTGTTAACAATTCAAAGCATGTGGCTAAAATCAAATTATGGCTGGGCCACAACCATTTGGGGTTATTTTAAAGAGAAAAGTTGTGCAATAGGAAAAAACGCTTTTGTGTGCGTTACTCGTGTCCTCCATGCTGAGGGGGATTGAATCCATCATTAACACTCTCTGTGCCAATGACAAAATATTACAGCAATCAGTGTTTTTACATTGTGGATTAGTGTTAAAAGTTGAACTTTCTGCTTTTTATTTTGATATAGAGTGCTTATCAAATTTATTAGACCACCAAAGTTTATGCTACAGCTGTCCTGAATTAGTATTGGTGATTACCAAAATAATTTCTTTATGTTTCAGTAATGGTTAATCCACCTGTATGCACAGGCTCTAAACTGTAACCCTGCTCACTCAGTTTAAAAGTAACATGATTAGTGGAAGGTGAAACAATTGTGGTTCATTTATTCCTGTTTACTGTATGAAACAGAGGAACAGGTTAACATGTTAATGTGAAGCCATTATTACACACGCTGCCCATAACTCATGTATGGTAACGTCGTTCCTCTCAGGATGTTTTTGCACTGGACGCTGACTGTGCAGACCAGTTCACTTCATTTATCTTTTGATATGAAGCCCTGCTTTACATGTGCATCTCATGCCTGAGCTGATGTCCTTCTGCTTGAAAGTAGACAGCTGGCAAATGTACTGTGACATTTCATTTTTAAACCTTTCACAAACAACGGGCTGTTTGACATTAAATGAATACCATTTGTTGGAATTTCAACAGCATGTGCGCTCTTTAGTTGAACTGATCGTTTTTTTATTTGAAATGTTTCACGGTGCAGAAGAGTATTATTTATCTAAAGACCGTAAATATTTAGCTGTTTTTTCTGGTTTGAGTTTTCATTTCACTGGTGTAAACTTTCCCGGTAAACATCTTGACATTAAATAACTGTCGGCTGACCGTCTCTCCTCAATATTTAATCTTGGTGGAAAAACGGCAGCGTTGGCCTCTGAGATATAAGTCTGCCTTCAACATCGTCTGGAGTAAGAGAGTCAGAAAGAATCCACAGAAACATAAAGATCAGTGGAAGAAAGCCAAATTAAAAATATTTGAGCCCATGAGCATGACAGGGGCCCAGTCCTTAGTACGTGCACTTTGCAGTGTTTTGCCATCATACTGCCACCAGTTTTTACCCTCAAGATAACATTGCTGTCTCAACCATGTTTACTGGGTTTCTGATGAGACTGCCTGCAGTCTGTCTGCCTCCATTTCTTTCCATCACACAGCAGTCGCTCTCTTGTCTGTTTGCGTGTGTGTTTTTTACTGTCAAGCACACCCTTGCACACCTTCTATAATAACACCACCATTTCTAGCGTAGCTTTCCATAGCAGTTTGTCACAGTTTCTCTCTCTCCAAACCTCCTTGTCATTTTCCGCCTGTCACATCGTTCTTCTCTGTCATATCCACTTTGTTTTGCTGGGATTGCATCAAATCTTCCTGTCACCTTGGAAGTTACTGACTCATACGAAAGTCTGAAGGTCTGAAATGTTTTGAATCGAGCAGACTTGCTACAATGCAGTCTTTGTGTGTCTTCTACCACTGCATTTCATGTTGCAGAGTTAAAGAACTTGTATAGCAGTGCAAGGTGCTTTGGTTCCTAGATTTCTTCCAGTCACCTGTTGCATTAAAAATAATCTCATGCTGTGCAAAAGGCATGCTCTCTATAAAGACCACTGTTAAAAACAAAAATGTAGAACTTGACAGGACACCAACTGCAAACCCCATATAGTACTTGTATTGTGCATTATTTTTAATCCAATGACATTTCATCGCTGTGAGGCTTTCTCAGATTAAGCTCTGTGACATGCTTAAATGCCTAGAGCCAGACAGCATAAATAATCCTGTGGCAAGAGTTCCTGTGGAAAAATGTACAAGGACTTATTTGTGTCCTCTGTTTTACTGTTTGCGAGCATCAAAATGCCAGAAATTATTTAACTTTGCATTTGAACTGGAGAATTTGAGCTCTGCTGGTAGGTTCTATAATCTTGCTTGTAGTCCATCAGCATTGTGTTAAGGGGATTAGCTCCTTGGTTTTGTTTAGGCCTGTGGTTGTTTAGAGTAGCTCTGAGTAGAGCCAGTGGGAGGCATGAGTGTTTTAATAAGGCTGGTTATAAGCCATGCTGTTCCAGCAGCTAAAACTGTGTGAGAGACAAGTGGGTCTCTGGTTCCCATGAGAGAAAAGACAGAATAAAAAGAAATAATGAGAAGGGGTGAGAAAAGTCTCCTTTTTTTTGTATGATTTAAGTATTTCAGCTTCATGTATGAAATAATGTGAGCTCTAATTCATTATGCAAAAGATTCATCATGCAAGTGTAATGAGCCACACCAGGATACAGCTTAGAGTTCATTTGCAGCTGCTCCAGCTTTCAAGACATCAAGAGAAAAACTTCCAATTCTAAACATCATTAATTCAACATACAGATTCAACATACAGAACTGCAACAGACTTCTTTCCTGTGGACAGACGAGACCAAAGTAGAGATGTTTAGCCATAGTGCACAGCACCATTTTTGGCAAAAAATTAAACATAGCATTTGTGTGCAAAAAACTCATGGTGGTGGAGGGTGGATGATTTGGACCTGTTGTGCAGCTACAGCATGTGGGCACCTTGCAGTCACTGAATTGACTATGAGCTCCTCCCTACCAACGTATTCTAGAGTTAATGTGAGCCGATCTGTCCGAAAGCTAAAGCTCGACCCAATCTGGGCCGTACAACAGGACTGCACAGAGTCCTGTGAAAACTCCAATTCAAAGTTGTATATCGCATGTGTGTCTTCTCAGACATACAATATGCACCTATGGCTTGAATGGTTTGTGTAGTTGTATGAGTGTAAAGTGTAAATTCCAGATATCGTCTAATCCAGTTATCCAAAAGTGCACGTGACTAACATTTGATATTTTGAAACTCCTATTGTTCTTCTTCTGTAGCGAGAACTCGTCCACTCAGTTAAAGGTAAAGTTTGTATTTCACAAAGAGTCAAATGTCAAAATACCACAGTCTTCTGAACTATTTGCAAGTAATTGATTCAAGCGAACTCATCCTGCCTCTTCCTAGGAGACATTTAGCAAAGTGAAATTGCTTGCTTTGCAAGGCTGACCCAACACATCACTGCGGCCTGAATATTTCTGAAAATGATTCTTCTGGAGATTCCTGCTGTTGAATGAATAGAAACATATGTTAAGATTCAGTTAAATCCTTACATCTCTTACTGTTAGCTGCCATCAGACAGTAGCTACACAGATGAAGCGCCATTAAGCTACAGTAAAACCTACTGAAGGATGAGAAAGACGGAGGACACTGGAAGAAAGAGGAAGAAAATGATAAGATCCCACAGACATAGGAGGCATTTGAAAAGCAAAGACAGCAAATTAGCAAAGAGGGCGTGTATCCTATTGTTCACCATGCAGTTGTCTTTACGGTTAGCTTAGACTAACCCCAATAATCCCCTGCTGCCCCTTGGCATGTGTGTTACACAATATTATTCTCATACAAAGATGGTCATTCACACACATGCTTTTTTTTGCGAGCCGAGGAACATGTAGCCCGAAGCGACGGCTCTCTCCCCAAAAAAAAAACAAGGAAAAGAGCTGTTAGTGAAATTTGCTAATGAAGCCTGATGAACATCTTCTATTATACTCCTCTGCATCCACCCCTCAGCTTGCCTCAAACTTTCAGTTCCTTTCCTCCTGTTTCACTTGGTTCCTTTTTTCCCTCCCTCTGAATACATTTGGGCTAATTGTCTGCTGCTGATTGAAGCTTTCACAGCCTTCTCAGTGCTGCTGCTGCTGCTGCTTAGAGTGGAAAAAAACGCTTGAGCATTTCGGTGCCGCTCCGCTGCTTAATATGCACCGATAGCAGAGGCAAAACCTTTTAAAAGAAACTTGTCTGACAGGAGAAGACTAGACTGTTAATTAGCAAAAGATATCCCTTTCTGAGTACACAGGAACTAATAGCCTCATGTCACAAAATACCTTTAATGTTTGAAATATAAAATTGTCTATTTGGGTGTAGAAGAAGAAATGATGCTTTGTTATATTTAGGGAGGCGTTAAGCAAGTCTCTACATGCTTGAAGAACAGTATGTTGGTGTAAGATTCTGAAAATGTGTTACACATCACTGACAGTGTGCAGGGATGCAGTAGAAATACTTGTCAACTGTGTAACTTCTAGAGCTAATGAATCTTTTGTCTCTATGCTATCCTTGTGATGGACATGTGCAGTGTGTACCTTATCTCTTGCTCATTGTCAGTTAGAACAGGCTCCAACTTGTGTCCTGCTCCAAACGGATAAGCAGCAAGAAAAGAAACAGATGAAAATGGATGAGCAGTGATGGTTCACTCTTTGTTTTACTGGACTCCTCTGATTCTGTTTTGAGTTGAAGAGGAAGGGATTGGTTGAGGCAGGCATGCAGGCAGATGGACGATAGCTGTTATCTCTGAAAACACAGCCTGCCCATTCTTTATCTGCCATTTTTTCCCAATGTCTGGCTTCACAATCCCCCCTTGACACACGTACGCAAATACATTGATGCACATCCAGTCAAGTAAGTGGTGGGCAGATGCGTGAATTAAATCCTACTGTTAATAGGTTTCTTTTAGATTACATTTAGATGATGCTTTTCCATCCACGAACAATTCTACTTTAACCCCATTTTAAGTGGTCAGTGTAGGAGTTTATCAGGAAATCTAGGAAGTACGGTTCTGCACAAAAAACGGGATAAAGGTCTGTGTTTGTGAAGAGCTAAACTATTTTTTTGTGTGTTTTTTCCTCTCAGGGCTCTGGTATTTATTGCCCATGGAGCTGGGGAACATTGTGGCCCATATGATGAGATGGCACAGAGACTGAAAGAACTCTCCTTGCTGGTATTTGCACACGACCACGGTGAGTGACAAACACGTAAATCACAGTGCTGTTTTGCATCCATGCATTTACACATATGGCTGCCTTCATTTTTTATCGGTAGTTTGCACGCAAAGCAACTGGCACAGAAAATCCATCACTAAGGAGAACTAAGGCTATCAGGGAGAATTAATTAGTTTTCATTTTCCCCTGTTGTTCCACGGCACTGCCTCTCTGCTTTGTTGTTTTAATGCCATGTCGAGGAAAACTTCACATTCAAGGCTGGCTGTAATAATGAAACTTGTGACTTGTGGTTTAGAAACATCCAACTGACCTCTTGGCAAAAGAAAAGAGCCCACACAAGAATCAGACAAGACACAGCATGCTTTAGGCTTTGGGTTTCGGTTTAATGAAACAACATCTCTGTTAAAGATCACCCTTAATAGCACTCTCGAAATCTTTTCATTAAGGAAACTATGAAACTCTTGCGATAGATAGAACTGCACAGGCTTCAAATTCCCATGTTGACATCCACAGAAGGGCCGCTGTTAATGGAGTGAAAAGATGTATTTGGTACTTTAACGCATTCTATTCAATCAAAAATCATGAAGACTTTCCATAATTGTTCATCAGCTGAAAAGGCTGATTGAGTGGATTCATCAAAGTTTAAAAACTGGCTCATCATGGTACTAAACTGTGAACTTTTTGAGTAATATGTGGACTGTGAAATGACACACAGAAACTGGCTATGGTGGTGTTTTAAATTAACCACCAATATTTTGAAATTTACCTGTTAAACATTATGCGCCTAAATGTTGTGCCTTTGAGAAAGACGCCTGTAATTGTGTAGATACACTGTGGGTTTGGGTTTACTGAGGTCAGTAAATCTTTGCTATAGACTGAGACATCGCCACATATACTTAGGAGCAGAAGTCATAAAAAGAACTTCAGGAATCACTCACGTAGTGACTTGGTCGGGGGAAGTGAAAGCTTTTGGGATTTCCCTGATCAACACCTTTGAACATTTACGGCACATTTCCACCCTTGTTTGAAACGATCAGTTGACAGACTACAGTGACCACCTTGGTTGTCCATCCATCCATTCGCTTCCGCTTATCCTTTTCAGGGTCGCGGGGGGCGCTGGAGCCTATCCCAGCTGTCATAGGGCGAGAGGCGGGGTACACCCTGGACAGGTCGCCAGTCTGTCGCAGGGCCAACACACAGGGACAGACAACCATTCGCACTCACATTCACTTGCACATTCACACCTAGTGGCAATTTGGATTAATCAATTAACCTATCCCCACAAGCTGCATGTCTTTGGACGGTGGGAGGAAGCCAGAGTACCCGGAGGGAACCCACGCAAACACGGGGAGAACATGCAAACTCCACACAGAAAGACCCCAGCCTGGTGTTGGAATTGAACTCAGGACCTTCTTGCTGTGCGGCAACAGTGCTAACCACCGTGCCACCGTGCTGCCCCACCTTGGTTGTATTTCCTCAAAAACAAAAGAAAAAAAAAAGGAATGAACCCAGGTACACTTTGGGCTCCCAGTGTAGATACTTATATTTGAAGTCATAGTTGCAGAGGTGGAAAGAGTACTAAAATATTTTACTCAAGTAAAAGTACTATTACTTTGCTGAAATTTTTCTCAAATACAAGTAAAATTACCTGTCTAAAAATTTACTCAAGTAAAAGTAAAAAGTAGCTCATTTAAAATGTACTCAGAGTAAAAGTTACATAGTTACTTTTTTGTCAGCAGGAGGACAGGCTCTTCTGAGTAGTGCAAAAAAGACAATGGGATAAATCTCAAAGTAGTTGTTATTTAATTAAAAGAAAATCTTTACAAATTAAAGTGCAGTGGCAGTTAAACTGCAAGTCTATACATCAAAATGGATAATGGTCACCAAACCAACCAACTGTCAAAACCATATAATTCTTTTACATGAGAATGTGTTCTAAACTGTCAAATAAGAGAACAAGTACTGAATTGAGCTGTATGGCAGCTGCTATAAAAATGTGTTTTAATTTTTTAAACTTGGCCTTGCTCTGTTCATTTTGAGGAGCAATTCAGTTCAATTCAATTCAATAAAACTTTATTGATCCTGAAGGTTGACCCCGAAGGAAATTGGATTAAGGCTGCCGACCTTTGCCAGCACCATCTTACCCTTCTGACCATACGTACATTACACAAACATCACATGGGGAAGGCAGGTCAGAGAGGTATAACAATGGAAAATGCACAACATGAGGAAAGAGAAGGAGAAAAAAATAACCCAATAACAGCTTATGTCTTAACTTAATGTGATTAACTTGAGCACAGCCTTTTTGCTAAAATAAATGTAGTTTAATTTAACTTACCTCTACATGCTTGTGCAGGTTTGATGTGGAATTTTTAAAAGCTGCTAACTCGGTCTCTCTGGGCAAACACAGCGTACACTGCATAATATTTGTTTGTATATGTGTCTTTCTGGCTGCTGTTACAACCAAATTTCCCCTTGTGGGACAATTAAAGGATTATTCTATTCTATTCTATAATAAAGCTGTTGCCTTTCTTGCACTTGAAGCCGAAATGGTCCCTCACATCGGTTTCTTCGAGTTCAGGGTCAGCAGAATTCGACGGGGTTTCTTTTTTTGCTGGATCCGTACCACCGATGTCAGACTCCATCTTTATCGTGACCCAACGCCAATTTGTTCTACTACCCATCATTCCCTGCAGTATTTCCGAAGCGCAATGTTGGGGGGGGGGGGGGTTTGTTTGTTCTTTTAATTTACTCAGTAATGGGTGTGATTGAAAATGTAGCGAAGTACAATACTTTTTAAAAAATATACTTAAGTAAAAGTAAAATTACCGACTTGAAAAATGACTTTAAAAAGTACAAATAAACAAAAAAAAAACTACTCAATTACAGTAACGCATGTAAATGTAATTCGTTACTTTCCACCTTTGCAAAGTTGTTTTATGCAAAGCCATCAGAAATCCATGCCAGCAACCAATAACCAAGCTCAGAGGAATGCAATTCAGATGGATTTGACAATCTGGGAGCAGTTCTCAAATGGAACTGACTTCACCTTAAAAGCACTTGATATAGTTTATAAAGCATAATCTAGTCACTACATGTTCAATGTGTTCACTTAAAAAAGAAAATGTAAAATTCTTTCAAATGAAAGCTTTGGGTAGAAAGAGAAGGACACAGAGTGTTAGCTTTTTAGTCGATAGTAATTAGGTAATGGCTTGTTAGTCAGTAGTAATTAGATAAAGGGAAATGTCTGTCCCGATGCCTCCATCAACAAGGAACGATGTGCTCGTGGGCTAAATACAGCAGGGACGTTTAAATCCATGTGACTGTGCAGCAGTTGCCGTTGAACATCAGTCTGTGCACTCAATAAAACTCCATAATAACAAAAAGAGTGAGAATGAGATGACAAAAAAGTCTCAGTGGCAGAAATGTGAAAATATTTACAGAGGTGAAGATCCTAATAAAGAGCTGACAGATAATAAACTGCAGTGAATGATAAGGACGGCTGAGGCTGCTCGCAGAGGAGCAGTTTGTTCAATGCCTTGCAGTAAAATGTCACACTGTTAAATGGAAAATACTGAACTGGAACAAGTCCCTGTAGACTCCAGTTTTTCATCTATTTCTTCCACATTTACACACACACACAGCGCCTTGGGCAGCTCTTGATAGAGTTCGCAGATGAGATGTTTCACTCTTTCTCCTTTTTTCTGTCTCTTGTGTTTTCTTTCTAATTGTGGGCCGGTAAGGTTTTCATTCATTCACACCCTGCATTGACTGGTGTGTTTTTTTCTTTTTTCTATCTAGAACAGGCTGCATCTATTTTTTTTTACCAGTTAACAATATTCACAGATCAAGCTGCAGATGGCTGTTGTTTCTTTGAAAGTTACTGATTTACAGAATGCAAAAGCAAAATGCAAACTTCAAAAACCAGCTAGCTAGCAAATATTAATAATAACCTTTGTAGTTCTTATTATCTTTATATGCTTTATTACTAGTGAGTGTCGATTTTAACCACCTTCCTGATCTGGATCTTAGATCTCTGAGAGCGTGAGATCTGTTGATCTGCCATGCTCTGGGGGCTGTAACGCTTACTGGAAATCGTTTATGTAAGGGGTATCTCTGAAGAAATGCTCTTCACGGCTTTTTGACTTTGCATCTCATAATGCAAATGCAGATACTATGATGGGCTAATAAAAAGGACCTCTCTCTCTCTCCTACATGAAAAGCTCAGTCGTAACCTGACTCATTCACTGCAAGTATCACAGGTTAGAACTTAAAGTCCACGATGCTGTAAACCATATTACTGAGGCAACAAGGCATTTTCAGATACTTATTGACTGGTTATGGCCACAGAGAGTCCAAAAGCCTGCTGTGTTTCTCAGTAAATGTGTGAGGGTTTGTCTCCTTCCCTGTCTGGAAATTTGCAGAGATGTGGGTAAAAAGAGCAGTGACACACCAGAGGTGGATCCCTCCACAGGAAAACAAAAAGTCATTGAAGCAAAGCAGTTTTCCATTTGTCTATACTTTGGTAAACAAGGGAAAGAAATTCCCAGATTCCCTGAGCTCGACAAAGGTTCTGAAGTTCTGAATCTATTTAGGTACCGTTCATAATTATTCTGTAAATGCCGTGCTGACATTCATTATTTTCACTCTCCTCTGATTCATAACTGTTTCTAAAATCTTTGTATGTAACATGCACATTTGTTCAAAGCAAAAAGGATGAGGAAATAGGACTTTTTTGGTGGTGGGGGTTGGTTGTTTTCTTTTTACCTGTTGCAGCTTTTGTAATGAAACGGTTTGTTGGATCTGAGTCCTGGAATGTTCTCATGGCCTTATCATAACCATCAGTTGTCTAAAAGGTTAGGTGTGTGCGGGGATATGTGTGTTTTCCAGGAATACCTGTTATTACCTGTACTAACAGAAGATATGGATTTAATGGGGTGAGAAGCCATTGAAAGAATAGAGCGGTGGTGGTTTACTGTGCATTGATCTCAAGTTTGCACCACTCCATCACTGAAGCTGTGATTGGACATTGATTTGCACACAGTGATGATTGCTTTTGATGCTATTGATGGACAGGAAAGCACTGAGGGTGAAGACGTGCTCTTGTACAACCCCTTTTCCAAAGAAGCTGGAATGATGAAAAACAAAAGGACAAAAAGACAAACTATCAGATGTTTAAAAAAAAGGAAATATTATTCTTTTTAGAAAAATTGGGTGACATGTTTGGACTTCTTGCAGGCCACTTTAGCACCTAGATTTTTCTTTTTTTTTTTACTATGAACCCATGCTGTGGTGATGTGGTTTGGCATTGTCTTACTAAATAAATAAACAAACCCTTTCCTGGAAAAGATGTTTTCTGTATTTCAGAGCTTGGATATATTGTATGTGTTTTGACATTCATGATAAGAGAGCAGCTGAGCTGTCAGGTGACCACCACCTGGTGGTGAGTTGGATCTTGTGGTGCAGAAGGATGCTGGGTAAGCCTGGCGTGCCAAAACGTTTAGTTTGAGGATGTGCTGCGAGCACATAGCAGAGGCCCCTACCCCAGAGATCTTCAACTCCCACCATCAGCAGAGATTCAACAGCATCCTGAGGGAGACTGTGGACATTGAGCCTGAATAGATCCACACCTCAGATGAGCTACAGCTGTGAGGGGGCATGTGCCTGCAGTGGTGGCCATTTCCGAATGAGATGCTGGACCCCAGCCATCAAGCTGAAAGAAAGAGTCCTGTCGACCTTGGTTGGTTGGAATTCGTAGAAGGTTGGAAGGTACCTGCAACTCAAGCCATGCGTGGCTTGTGCTAAGGAGGAGATTGAATATGATTTTCAGTCAGCCAAAGCGGAATCTGGTAAACTGTCCAACTACTCAGTAGGGTGGAGCTGCTGACCTGAAATGAAGACATTGTCGGGCAGTGGCGCTCTAGAATCCAACTTATATGCCTTTCGTACTGTCACGGTCCGCTATGACAGACCGTGCGGTGGTGTGTATGGTGGACCCAGGTGCGAACACAGGTGAGCAGACGGGAGTGAACTTTAAACAAAAGCGAGCCTTTTATTGTGGCTGATGACAAGGTATACAAATACAGCAGGGATAGCGTGGCTAAACAGAAACCTAAACTGGGAATAACTAAGGTAAAGCTATGACTAAGAATGCAATAGACCGGGCATGGAAACATAGAGGGTGGAAACACAGACGACGCGACACAGACTACATGAAACACAGAGACTAAATACACAAGAGGGATGATCAGGGGAAGTGGCCACACATGGGAACACAGCTGACACAGATAAACATAACAAGACATGGCAGGAGTAAACAACACTGACGGGAGACTGTCAAAGTAAAACAGGAAGTACACAGAGGTGCAAACAGGAGGAGAGAGAGAGCACGGGCATAGTGGGCTGGGGAAACATGGAAATGAAACACGAGGGGAGATGAGGGCTCACAGATACATAGAGGGGCACACAGGGGATAAGAGTCACAAGGGGAAGTCAAATAAGGAACAACATAACAGGACAACTCAGGAAACATGACCTAAATAAGGAACGAAATACAAAAATACAAGGAACTGAGAATACTGGGCCCACATGGCCCAGGACCATGACACGTAGAGGATCAGGGACTGGAGTAGATGAGAAGCTCTTGATGCTGTGGGACTGTCTTAGATGACACACCTCTGAAATAGGACATGGAAGTTTGGGACAGTGCCTGTAGACACTTGTGTTCCAACTTGCTGGGGATTGCCCTGCCTACCTGGGATGGTCGCATGGGCCCTAGAGAGGAATGATGGCAGAATGTTCACATACTGTTCAGCATTTATGGTTAGCCAGGCCATGTAAAAAAAACTACTCTTCTCATACCATAATGGATGCTTATATGTAGCCACTGAGTTCTAGTTTCATAGCCCTTTTCTTGCTTAGAGACTTCTCTGAATTCTTCTAATCCCATGTCATGTAGTGGTTATGTAGATAATGAAACCATTATCTACATAACCATCCACCAATGCTCTGCAATTTTACAACAACAAAAAAGAAAGAAAAAAAGAAAAAAAAGAAACATCACAAACTTCTTAAAAGTGGTAAACCCTTCCACATGTTTACTTGAAAACATCTTGAAATTCAAAATAAGCATACATTTTTTGAATGCGTCCCATCTTTTTTGGAGTGTTTTATAGGAAGCATGCATTTCTAAACACTGACACACTTTCAACATTACAGAGCCAACAAGAGAAGGTGTGAGATGCACATGTGAATGTTTATTAGCTAGTGTTATTGGGTTGGTGGTTACCATGGCAGCCAGCCTCACCTCTCAGTTATTGGTGCAGAAAGCCTGAGGACAGCACATATATATAATATATGGATGTGCACATACATATTCAGATATTTTCCCTCCTCTCCATCTGTCAAGCTCGCTTCTATCATCTCTGTTTTCGTCTTTTCTTGCTTTCATCTTCTTGTTTGCCCCCTTTTCCCTCCTCTTTTGTCTTAAACCATCATTTTTTTCACTTCAACTCTTCCCCCATACTTTTCCTCTACTAGTCCATTTTATTCTTACTCTCCCTGTTTTTTCTGTTTCCCTTTCCATCATTTCCTTTATTTTTCTTTACGTCTCTCATCACCAAAGCAGAAGGCTTCCCCTTGAGTTGAATTGTATGTGGATGCAGTCAGTCCTTAAAAAGTTTAAGGAATAAATGTAAAACATATTTTTATAGTATGCCTGTGATTTGCCTTTTATTCTCATGCAGTTACCCTTTCAACAGTTTTGTGTTTAATTCAACTTGTTGAACTGCTATAAGCTATAACTCTAGGCTTATAATTACCCTTGTATCATGCTACTTTGCCCTCTTTTCATAAAAAAATTTGAAGTTTTCTTGTTTTTGAAGGTCTTAAATAATGTGTTAAACTTTCCTGATTCTTTCTTCCACAGTTGGCCATGGCCAGAGCGAAGGTGACAGGATGAACATTAAGGACTTTCAGATTTATATCAGAGACTCCCTTCAGCACATTGACCTGATGAAGTCTCGCCACCCTGACCTACCTGTATTTATTGTAGGCCACTCCATGGTAAGACACTTTCCATGAATGTGTGTCAGTTCCTGGAATAAACCATGCATGTCTTTGGAATTGTTTGCACAATGATGTCCTTGGCTTTTGTCTTGTTCTGTGTCCTGGGAGCAGTGTTGTCTTTTGATCAGGTTGGTTTTCCTGTTTTGTTTGGTGTTAAATTGCATAATGTGCCTGAGATCCTCATACAGTATGCTTGACACAAATAGAGCGAGAGAGCTGGCGAAAACCAATGTACAAGTCCCGCTCAAGCACATATTTGATGAGGCTTCCTGTGACATTTTGACACGTAAATGGGGAAAGTGTTACTCGTCTAGTTGCATGGTTTACTGCTGCTCTGGACATGCAAGTCTAGATAAACTGGTTGTTGAATATCAGCAGAATCAGGCATTTTTTAAGTAGCAGTGATTAAGTAATATACTAAGTAAAATACTTAGTAACTTGCTACCTTTAATTATTAATTGACTTGCTAAGAGAACCGCTTACAGTTTTTCTGTTTAATGGTCAAACTTTACCTATCATCTAAAGTATAACAGACCAACAGTTCAGGGAAGGCTTGCGAAGTTCGCTGTTCTTGGTAAACCCCAGTTTACCTTTCACCTTTCACACAGTGCCACAGATTCCCGAGAGTCTGCAGCTGCTACGGAAAACCTCCAACAGGGCAGTCGCAGGTTCAGTGACCTGCTCAAGGGCAAATGTGGCTGCATGACAGACACAGACAGAGAGTGTTCACTTTCGTCAGTTTGCGTAGAAATCTTCTATTGACCTGCCTCATCATTGACTAGCTTATTTGTTATTATCCACTAATGAAACAGATTTACCTAGCAAAATGAAAGCATTACGGATTCCAGTATCATCTACATTACATCTCAATAGAAGCTAAAGCTAGCTGCTGTACAAGCAAGGAGCTGGTGCTAAGTAATGAGCTACTGGCTGCTGTATTTTACTTGCAGTCCTTCAGAATTATTCGTTTTGGGTTTTTTTTCCCATTTTAAATACAGCCAACTAACTTTCAAAACCCTATCTTAAACTTAACAGACCGTTATGCTAGCTGCTTGTCATTCTCGAAGCTAAACATATTACTCCTTGACTTGTTCTTATATTGTACTTTTCTACTCTGAGTGGTCAAAAGACTCTTTGCTACAAGAAAATTCAGTGAAATGCAGTATTAGTTGTTCATTTAACTGAACCAATTAAGCGTAGACCACTTGTTTTCCTCAAAGCTTATCCAGCTAGGCTTGAATATCCGGGCTAGTGCTAATTGAAATGGCAGTTCATTACATAGCTCACTCAGAGAAGCATAAAATCTTTAATTCTCACATAAACAGCTATGGCCAGTTAAGAATCGTTAATTGACTTCACAGTGGACTGTGGAGGGAGAGCTACAGGGTGTGAACTCCACACAGAAAGGCCAAACCAGGAGGTTCACTGGGCAGTGCACCACAAAGTTGCTCTACTTTCTTAAACAACGCTGACACATGCAAAGAAAAATTCCTAAACTAAGAATTAAAGCTTCGCTTTAATCCCTTGTTAACCGTAACAGTTAAGTTCAGCAGAAAAAGTTATGCTGGGTCTTCAGCTGGTTTAAACTTCAGTGCAGCGAACATGAAAAGAAAATTCAAATAGCCTTTACTGTGGCTCTGTGAATTCGGCAGACACAAAACTGAACCAGAATTCTCATTAAAAATAATTAGACAACGCCTGGAAAGCTTCAAGGCCAGCTTTGGAGCTATTTTTAACTGATTGGTTTATTCTGTTTTCACAGCCTCTCGTTGTTGTGCTCTGCGACCCAACTCTCAGCACAGCTAACAGATCACAAATGGTAGTGATGAGTTATATAATAAATGATTACTGTCAGTGTTTCTAGGTCGAGTCACTTTGTACTCCCGTGAACTTGTTTCGGTTAGATGAGCAAGTCGCTCCGATTCTGCATGCCAACATTTTTTATGCTTTCATATGTGAGGCTTTATGTTTCATAAGGAAACTGACATCACTCACTGAAGTCAAAATCTAAAACAATAAGTCCTTTGAGCATTGCGCTGTGCAAGTCAGAACGCTTCGAAACGAACCCAAGTATGCTTTCAAACATTTTTAGTGCACAGCTGCAGGTATCAAGCAGAGAATTGTGAGTTCATTGCAGAACTGTTTCGCCATGCCTTCCAGCAAAGCTCTACATGCTGGTGTATAAATACTGGCTCATGAAGCCTGTTTTTGTGATTAGGCCCTTTAGTTCATTCAGACAATCACTAGCTAAGTTCAGGATATACTTTTTTGTATTATTTTCTGCTATAAAGATTTTAATTGCTATGTTTTGCATCTAACTGTCCTCTATTAGAGATAACAGCTCCTCCTTCTTTGATGTCTTTCTTTTAAATAGGTCATATTTACTGTCGTCACTTGGGCCTTTAGTTGCTTCAAACAACATGCTGTTTAATTAATGGGTCCGCCTTGGCGAGCCATTTATGGCTCATGCGCTTCAGTGCAGTAGGACTGTATACAGACTGAGGCTGTGATGAAGGGATCTTAGAAGCACAGAAGTACATACTTTGTGTAAACTCCACTGTGGGATCCCAGGCTGAGGCAGAGTGCTTGTTTAGACAGCAGATTCTGTAAATATTAAGAGACAGCTGAGCAAAGTCACAGCAAAATCTCTTTCTTTTCCAACTTCTTTCTCTATTTTTCATCATCCCTCACTTTCCTGCTTCTTTTGGACTTCTAATAAATCCATTCAGTGTGTCTCCTTTGGCCTTTTCTGTTGCTGGCTAAGGATTATGCTTGTGTGTGTACACATGGACAGTTGTGGACACCCTAGATATTCTTCAAATCTGCCTGAGGGAAGCGTGTAAGTCTGTGCAGCAGGGAGCTTCTTGTTCCCCTTCTGGTGATGAAAATTAAATCACTCAGACTGAAGCAGACCCTACTTACTCATGGACATTGAAAATCATAAGACTCTTAAGTTATTGGTTAGACTCAGGTCCTTCTTTTTTTTTTCTTTTTTTTTGGTACCACCTGTGATAGCAATGGAAATGAAATCGACTGGGATTTATGTAGCTTTTTCTCATCTGACTGACTACTCGAAGCACAGAGAGGCCCCAGCTGGAGATAAACCTGTTTTAACTTTCTCAAAGGCAGTTTTGAGTACCTGGGCTTGTGTCTGTCTATCTGCATTGATGTCTATTGACAGCAACAATGCAAGAAACTAAACAGCAGGGGTGTCAAATATAAAGCCCAGGGGCTAGAATTGGTCTGACAAAGACTCCAGTCCAGCTCACTGGACTATGACCTCAATTATGGCCAAACTACAGTTACTACTACAAATAATTATTATGTGGAAAACAATTAAATGACTGAAAAGTTCCTATTTTTTCACATTTTTTTTTACAATGGGTCCACAGTAACAAAAAAATATCTGAATATTTTCTGTTAATTGACAAAAACTTTCAGTTTTCTAATTACAGGGCAGTCTGGGCAATTAGCTTTTTCTCAATCTTTACACTTTTATGTCTTACAATTTAAGCCCAAAGAGTGATGCTGACAAAATAATTTCATTTACAACAACAGCATTTCAATGTTGTGTAGAAAAATGACATACTGTTATAATTGCTCTTCTTTTTCTTATATTAAGAAATCACCAGGATTAAAAATGCAGGTAAACTTCTGCACAGTGAAAGACAGAAAGGGTCCGGCCCGCTTAAGATTAAAGTGAGCTGTATGTGGCGCACGATGTAAAATGAGTTAGACATCCCTGTCGAACAGTCATGAAACTTCACAAGCGTAACTGAGACTTAACTAAAGCAAAGTTTGGAAATGACTCATTTGTGTTTTAGACCCATAAATACAAGTATACATGTAAAAATGAAGTAGTCACTGCTCTATGGTCTATGGGGGTGGCTGTGTTTTTGTGTAAAGACCACAAACATCGTCCATTTCAGTGACTCAGATCAGCTGACATCGCAGGCTGGAAGCAGCCACACCCATAATGATGCACAACTTTTAGCTTGTGCTAAAATTTAATTAAATCAACTTAATGGTGTGAGTTATAAAAGTCAGCTTTATTTTTTACCCCGTTGCTTGTTGCTAGACAACATCAGAGGAGTTTGTAAGTTTTTTTTAGGTTACAGCTAGAACCAGAGGAAAATCCTAAAAAACACCCTGAAGATGAAGTCAGTTGTGTAGTTGACTGTGTAGTGTAGAAATGGGTGTGTCTGAGGTTTCACTGGTGTCACTAATGTCAGTTGGTCACTAGTTTCCCTTTCCATTTAGTTTCATATCCTTCTCCCTAGATATAACTTTTTTTTTTCATTTTCATCTCTCTTCATTTCATCCTCTGCTACATTCTTGTTTCCTTTGAAACAAATAAAAACCCAAACTCAGTTTTCAGGAAACCTGCCGCGGGTCAAGTGATGTGCAACTGTGTTTTTACAGGCCTCATTTCCCAGTTTCCCGGTGTTTTCACTTTGCATCCTGTTTCTATTAGTCTGTTCCTCTGCTTCTTCAGTTTTATAAATCTCTCAGGCCACGATGACGCAAAAACTCCAAACGACAACACAATAGAGACCACCTGGGTATTCTGCTGTGTGTGTTGAGAGGCTGCTCGAGTGATAACATCCTGTAATGTAGTCGGCAGAGTCAAGCTGCAGTGACGCTGTAAAGAAAGTCACAGTTCTAACTGATCAAAATGTTAATTTAATTTATAGTTATTCACAATTGAACCATGTTTTTCATAATATTTTATATTTTATTATATTTATTAAGACCTGTGAAACAGGAAAAAGTCTGTTAAATTTCAGATTCTTTGATCTTATAGTGTCATTTATGTCACAGTAGTCTGAAAGTGATTTGCGACCTACTGATGATCATATAAACCTCAGAACATGGGCATTTTTGTAGCGTGGGTTTAAGTTTTTAGTTCAAGCTATTTACAGCTTGATGAAAAAACTACCACAATTCATTTTCACAGTTTCCAGAACACATAAACATGTGTGAGAACTTTTAAACGTGCGACAGCAAGAACTAAAAAACACATTACGGTTGCAAATTTACACAAAACCAAACACTCGACTTTTTTCAGGGGCTCCGCTGTATCTCTTTTGGTTGAGCAGTGACACAGAAGTTTTTAGCAGTTTGTCCACGTTGTATCTGCTCGTGGGATGCTGTAAAATCCCTTCAGCTTTGGCGTCTTCCCACTCGTACTCATTTATTTCTTTCTCCATCAGTATTTCTGGCCGAGGCTTACTTGTCCTTCCTCTGTGACAGCCTTTTATGTAACGGTTCAGCAGTGCTTAGGAACTATTTGTTCAGCTTCTAAGCCCTCTGTCTCATCTCCCCTCAGTATCCATTACTCACAGTAAACAAAAATTCCCTTTGTGATGCACCGTGGCTTCAATAAAAACGCTTCTTCATTTCTAATCGGCTTGGAAAACTTACATATAATGGGTGACATTTTTTTAATGTGAGACATTAGTTCAAGTTAAACATCTCTTGGTGCACTCCCTAATTTGTCCTCTTGGCACCATTGAACAACACCATTGCATTAAGGGAATGTCTTCAGTTGTTTTTGTTGTTTTTTTTGTTTTTTTTTAGTGGTGAGTTCATACTGAATGCAACAGGTGTTCACTTATTGGCCATATAATGTTTATTAAGCCTACATCATATAATGCCGCTATTTTAGCCTTCTACTCCATAAAATGTCAGTGGTGTACTCTCTGTGTACACCATGCAGTGTTAGTGGGGCAGCTGTACAGTCCATATAATATCAGAGTGTTAGCTCCTTGGGCTATTTTTTGACAGTTCGAGTCCACCCACTGACAGTGTGTAGCACTGTGTACAATACCAGCATTCATTTTGTCAACTCTAGTTCAGAGGTAGAAGAGTGTATAGGGCCTCTTATCAGCTTCTGAAAGAGCCTCTCTGTCCCAGTCATCCATCTGTCACTCTGTCTCCCTCTCTTCCCTTCCCTATTCACACTTATCTCACTCTATCAGTGCAGACCCTTTGACACAACTGCATTCATTGGCATTTTTTGGTGATATTTAACAGGCACTAAATATGCTGAACCAATCAGCCAATTTGCAGCTTTTAGCAGCCCCACCACTACCCACCACCACCAAAAAAAATGCAACTTGAAGTTGAGCATTACTTCTGTTTTTGCAGCAGTGCGTCCTGGTGTTCACATGTAGATGTTTTAGCGAAAGACAAAAATAAGAAGAAAGGGGAGATTCAGGCAGCTGCCCTCTTTTTTTCATACTCCCTGTGTGTTTGCATGCAGGCGGCGATGCGCGAGCGTGCACTTGTGTCTTTACAGAGTGAAGTTTTCTGGTGGGAACGGTTTTGTCTTCCTTTCGGTACCCTTTTTTCAACAAAGCGAGGCTGTGATTGGCCCCCGGGCTGATGAATATTCACGTAGGTGACAAAGAAAGCTCCCCACATAAACAAAGTTGAAGCCAATTAGTCTCCCACACAGAATCACTGTGCTCCCGTGCGTGTGTGTGTCATGCACTTGTTGCATACGAGAGGAGAAACCGTGCCAGAGTCGACCCTGACGAATCGATTTAGGTTTTGGCTGCCATGGAGCTGCTAATTGTCGTGGCCCTACGTTACAGAATTGAAATCACAATATGAAAAAATGTCAGCGTGGGTGCTATAGTGTGGCCCTGGTGCGGATGTTCTGTGGAGCTCAGCAGTGTTGTGCCCCCGGGGCCCATGGTCCCACACTGACATTTCTCTGTGTGGAACAATAGTAAGAAAAAATAGGGTTGGAGATCTACACAAAAGATGGCTTGTTTCATGTTAGCTGTGACCTCTGAATAGTTTTCCTACTGCTCCTTGCATCAAGACCTTTCACCTACTTTAGGACCTTTCCACTTTGATCACATTAGAAAAGACACTCCTTTTCCTCTATTGGAGTCTAAAGAAGTAAGACGTGCCGAGTCTGTCTCCTTACTGAAACCCTGTCTTTATAACTAATGCTGTTATCTGTGGTTTTCTCTGTTTTGTTAATTTTTTTCTCATTTTTTCAATTTATTTTGGGTCCCTTGAGAACAATATGCTTTATTTTTAAATAAGAAGATATCATACATCGTACATGATGAGGTTACTACTGCACTGATCAGTACACAGCGACCAGTGACAACATCCACTTTGGTGAAATCTCCACGACTGCCATTTTCTTTTTTATTTTAGATATATGTGCTTCTTTTTCTTTGGCCTAGTGAGTGCTCTCACCTTTATTTTGGTGTGTTATATAGTTTTTTTTATCAAACAACAGCTGTCGACCGTAGCACCGCAGAATCTTTCATCTACTCATGACTGGAGGCTCATGCTCGTGACAGCATGACAGGATATAAAGATTACAGCATCCTCCCTCTGCTCAGCTGTGTTGTTAGCTAGCTGCTTCTTTTGATAGGCGGATGAAGACAGAAGTACAAAGAAAAATTAGTTCTTACATAAAGAAAGCTGTGCACAACAAGTAGGCTATGATTTCTGGAAATTTACATGAATGTTGGCGTTATTAAATGTGTTTTTTGTACACCACCAGGCAGCTGCCATTCAGTCTCATAATTTTAAGAAAAGAAAGTCGATTTCTCCCAAACCAGGATTTTCACACGTTAAAAAAAATGTTGTACATGCCCAAAGTAAAATATTTTAAGTTTTACTTTTCTAGATAATTTTAAATAATGTAAGCAAGTTTGGTAACCGCAAGAATCTTCATATCATATTTTACATACGACATCTTTAAGCAGCATATAAAATTAAAGAGGAAAATTCAAAATTAAGTGACAGAAGCATGACATGCGGGCAATAGATTTAAAGAAATAGCTTGACAAATATTATTTGTATTACAGTTTCATTAAGCTAATATGTTCTGCATTTCTTTTATAGGGTGGTGCTATCTCAATCCTGACAGCCTGTGAAAGACCTGGTGATTTTGTTGGAGTGGTTCTGATAGCTCCCCTGGTCCAGATGAACCCGGAGTCAGCCACACCATTCAAGGTACCACATACCAATCACCGACCCTTTAAACCACTATTCTCTTCTTTCTGTTCTTTTTCTCTCCTCTCCCAACCCAAGAGGCAGTTATCTTACTTTACTCAGGTTTGCTGTGGATGGTGTCTATAATACTTATAATACTGGCACCTTTTATTTTGTGTGTTTCAAAGGCAACAATCAGTTCAGGTATCACTAGAGCTGCATAAATGGCCTCTCACTGAGTCTTTGATACAAGTATGTCCCAAGTGTGGCCAATCTCTGACAAATCTCACAGAGGAGGCTGTTTTAACAGAAATAAATGACTTTTTTATTCCTTATTTTATGAATTAAAAGTCTAACACTAATACATAATAGTGCAATATTTAAAACCAAAATAGGAGAAGGAAACAGTCTTCATGAATGATGTCACATGAAAATAAGCTATGCTCTTCTCTGTTTGTAGGTTTTCATGGCAAAACTGCTGAACCACATGCTGCCCAGCCTCACTATGGGCTCCATCGAGTCCAAATGGCTCTCACGGGACAAGAGGCAGGTGAGAGACTGATGCTGGCAATGTGTGTTTTGGGTGGCTGAGCACTCTTGTTGTTTGAAATTGAAATATCACTCACTGAGACTGTGGGAAATAGAATTTTCAAGGTGTAAATTTGTCCGCGGTTGATTGTCTACGCTAATGTCAAGTCACACTATGTTTATTGTCCAATCCCATGCCAAAACACCACATCTTTGTAGACACTGTACGCCTTTTCCAAACAGCAGGACAGGTTTGCGTGCGTTTGTTGGTTGTGTTATTTTGTAAACACAGTACATGCTACACACCCATACTTTGTAGTGCCCCTAGAGACATCCCTGGAGAAACAGAAACAAATTCTCATGGCATGTCACCACGCCTAAATTTTGCACGAATTTGAGTCTGCGTGTGTGTGTGTGTGTGTGTGTGTGTATGCCTAGTTTACATCAACATTCCTACATCCTGCTGCTTCTGCTTCCTACAGTCAGTCAGAGGAAGTTGTGTTCTTCCAGATACAAGAATAAACAATAGCAGATAAATACTGAATCAAAGGATGTAATCATGTAACAGGTAATCTAGGCACACAGGTATCCAACTGCATAATGAGACTATGTGATACGATATTGTTACTAGAAGGAAAGTTGCAGGGGTGGATCATACTTTGCTCTGATTTCTCACTGTAACCTTTTCTTCATGTGTTTTCAGTAAAGTAGAAAGCTCAATTTCACAACTGAATATGAAACCGTTCGGTAGCCTTATGTTGTTTTATTCATTGTGAGCGGGGATCAGTGGGAATGAACGTCTCAGTCAAGTTCGGTACATAAATGTTCATGGCCTCAAGATGTTCTTTCACCAAAAGACAGGAGAAAAGTAAAAAAACTAAATGAAATTTGCTGTTGCAGGATTTATATTTCTTTTTTCATCATCTACCACCAATCAGCTCACAAACGATCTTATGATGAGCTTAATGAATACTTTTTTGTATTGGTCCTTTTTGCTCCTGTAACTGCAAGTCATTGTTATTTAGTGAACATGCAGTGACACTACTTGTGTCACTAGTTGTGTAATATTCAAGATGCACACAACAGTGTCCACTGATCAGTTTGCTGATTGTCGCATAACAAACAAATGCAAAATGTTACTAATTTTAAAATGAGGGATGATAAAGCATGATGCAGAACCATAAACGAAGCATTGATGCACATACATAAAGATACAAAGTCCACCATGCTACAAGACCCTGCAGCAGTTACATTCTTGCACGTTATCTTTAAAACGTGAAATACAATCTTTAACATTTAATACAAAAAACAGTGAAAAAAATAGGTTGAAAAGAAATAATAAACTATTACTCTCATCAAAACATTTTGAAGTTAATTTATTTCATTTTGTAGCCCAAAGTTTTCGATGATAGATTAGATGGAAGGATGTCGTCTACAGCACGAGGTTTCACAGTCTCCTGGGCTGATGTGGTGTCATTAGTCAAGCCACCTGTGACAATAGAGGAATGCTCTTTCTGTCAAAGTCAGCCACAGCTGTGCTTACATAGATGCTGAATAGACATGAGTAACTGTATGACTTATGTGACAGCTACTTGTAACTACATGTTTAATGTCAGAGAAACAGGGAATTCCCTCTCCGATTTACCTCCTTAGCTTCCTTTTTCCTCCTTTTTCCTTTCTGCTTCCTTTTAACATAACTCCACTTTTTCATCCTGCTTCGCTCACATTTTTATTTCTAAATAAAACTCACTGTCCATTTATTAGCGACCATTTGTTCCCGCTTCCCCTCCAACTGCCACAGATTTCCCAGGAGTCTTTTCATTTTCATGCCCATATTTTCTCCCTGAGAACAACTTTTCTCCCTTCAGCGTTATGCCATATTTGGAGAAAACTACAGTATGTATTTGCTTGTTCATTCTAGGCTGTGCACACCCTTTCTAAATGTGTAACACATATCTTCTCATAGTTGTATATTGCGAGAAATTAGAAAATGATTAGGCTTGCAAGATCTTGCATTTATTACAAGTTGTATTAACATTTAAGTGGGGTTTTTATTGAGCATTCTAACAAATTAAAATTAAAAAAATTAAATATTAATTTACTTGTATGAGTTTTAACAACTTGAACACATAAAATGTATTTCTCCAGCATATACTGTAATCTATAATGCAGTTCAAACGTGTTGTAGCTTCCAGCTAATTTTAAATCAAAACACTGACCACAACCTGGCCAGATGTATTTGGCATCTGTTACCATGGTGATTTAAGCCAGGTAAAGGAGAGGAGTAAGAAAATGGCCAGTTTAACTCGCTTTATCTATCAGTGGTTTTAACTTTTAGGGTGATTGGGTGATGGCAAAATGAAATCCGCCATATATTATGTTAATTTTTGAATGAAAACAACTGAATCCTCATTTAGTCTGTTGTCATCACATCCTTTAGTGTGTACAGAATGTTGTGGTAGCAACCGGGAGAATTGTTTTTGTTCAGTCAGTTGCGTGCTGAAGAAAGAGAGGGAAAAGAAGCAGACAGTTGTCAAACCAAAGATAAGTGATATGCAGCGTCGTGAGAATCCAGCAATGACCGGCAGACCAAGGCCAAACAACATGCAACCTGCAGGGACTTCGTATCATCATGGCAGGCCCAGTTTTCCACCAAGAGTAAGGCACAATCTGAAGCAGGATAATGCTGGACTCAGAGCCCAACTGGAAGAGACTCAGTGTCAGCTACACATGTGTAAATCCAGTCTTAGAGAAGCAAACACGAAGGCCTTGTATTTTGAGAGTCAGGTGGATGAGTATCGCAGAAAGTTCTACTATTTGGATATAGAAACTGAGAAGACAATCAACGATCTGAAAAAGCAGCTGGACGCAGCGCTCAGTAATGAAACCAAGTCTTACCTGCAGGACATTCACACGCTCAAATTTGAGCTTCGTGAAGCTAAAATTGAACGAATCAACAATGCAAACAGGTTGATTCTAGCAGATAAGATCATGCATAAGCTTACTTCTAACCTGGGCGATGCCAACAAGAAGCTGCAGCAGCCGAACAGAAACTCTATAGACACCCAAACGATGATCAGTGACGCTCCTTCAAAGAACCAGTGCTGTGAGATGCAACAGATGTGCATTGACCAACTCCAGCAGCAGCTTCAAAACGCTAAGGAAGAACTGAAGAAGCAAGCTGAGGAACACGAGGATGAGAAAGAGGCTTTACGCTCTGAAATTAAGCAACTTAAAGGCCTCAAAGAACAAAATGAGGAGAAGCTGATGAGTTTAGAGAAAGAGCTAAACGACACGAAAGCTTCCTACATCGCACTCCTGGAGGAGCAAAAGAAGGAGAATGCTAACTTCACACAGGCACTGCAAAAAGAAGAGGAGGAGAAGGCCTCACTTCTAAAGACTCTGAAGGAGCAAGAGGACATGGAGAAGAGATTGGAGGAACTCACGTCTATAATCAATGAGTTAGAACAAGAGTCGGAAGAGAGGAAGAGGAGTTGCTGGCCTTTTAGGTTCTTTTCTTAACTGGCATCTGTCAGTCTGTATTTAAAAATGAATAAATAAATGTGTTTTATGAAATAGCCTTTCAGTCTTGTGCTTTTGTTTAGGTGACAACATGAGTGCACAGTTTTGGGGCAACATTTTGAATACGTTAGGGCAATAAAATGACTGGGTAACACCTTAAAATAAAAAAATTCAAATGAAACTTTACACAACTTAAAATTCACAACCATTACTTGAATTTACTTACAGTACAATAAAAAAAAAGAAAAACCTGACTTTTCCCCTCATTCTTATGTTCTTAGGTATTTGTAGGTAAATATAATTACATTTAAATTCAAATAAGATACACTGAAATTACATTTAATTACAAGGGAATTACATCCATAGATGTGGGCTGTATTATAAAGTGTTACCAAGGACTTTAGTTAAGGTTAGCAGAAGATCACATTTTCCCTGATACATTTGAAGTTTGCATGAAATACTTCACATTATAAGTATAATTTTTTTCAAAGAAACAATGGAAATGACTGAAAAGCTGTCAGAGCTGTTGCATTTAAATGTAGCCAATAGGGACAAAATATTGTTTATATATTAATATTGTTTCTTGCAGATACAGTATCAGGTAAAATATTTTATACATGTACATATATATATATATATATATATATATATATATATATATATATATATATATATATATATATATGTATATATATATATGTGCGACTAAGGGCATAATTAAAGAGAATGTAAGTGTATTTTATTTAAAAGTAAATTGTTAAGTAAATTGTAAAGTAAAAGTAAATTAACAATCTAAAAGTAAATTGTTATTATACTTAGCTACAAATATTGGGTTAACAACTCAGGCTTTTAAGGGAAATAGTAGTAGTAGTAGTAATTTTGCAGGAAAACAAAAAAATGTGTGGGTTGAGTGGGTGTTCTCCGGATACTCCGGCTTCCTCCCACATTCAAAATATGTGCAGTTAGTGAGGATAGGTTAATTGGAAATTTCCCATAGGTGTGAATGCAGGAGTGAATGGTTGTCTGTGTCTATGTGTTAGCCCTGCGACAGACTGGCGACCTGTCCAGGTTGAACCCTGCCTCCCGCCCTAAGGCAGCTGGGATAGGCTCCAGCCCCCTCCCATGACCCTGAAAAAGGAGAAGTGGAAATGAATGGATGGATGGATGGAACAAAAAATAGATAGATGCATAGGAATAAGGGGGTAACAAGTGAAGTGGAGTGGCTTAACCTTGCCTAACTTCTAGGTCTTTTATGTTTTAAGTGAAAGAAATTAAATTAGACGTGGCTCCATCAGTTTAAGGTCACATAGGCCTGCACATTTATTTTATTCTGATAAGTTGGCAAGGGAATTTTAATGTTGATAAATAATAGAATATCCATCATAGAGATATATAGGGACATATAATGAACATTAAATAAACCTGTAAAAAACAGACGTAAAAAGGCAAGGCAGTTAATATGAATGTCAGTGAATGTGACATCTGTTATAGAGCGCTTTGAGTACTCTGAGAGAGTAGAAAAGCGCTATATAAGAATCAGTCCATTTACCATTTATATATTAATATTGTTTCTTGCAGATACTGTAAAATACAATTTTCCACATTTCACACTGTGTACTTTTGAAAAGTTTTTCTCACAGTTTTCTGTTATAAGTTTGGTTTGAGAAACAAAGTGAATATTTGATCACTGTACTAGCTGTTAGATTCAACATTTAAAATGCAGAAAGGACTCTTTATTGTTCATCTGCTCTTAGGAGACTCCAGGCCATCTGTGCATGAGCGACCGTTTTCCCTTTTAATTTGTACCATTTTTCTTCTGGCTGACACGTTTGTGCAATTTATTGCCCACAGTAGCGCTGCATGCATCTAATTGTACACAGACTCTCACTGATGATGTAGAGGTGTCAAAAACTTGGCATTACAGGGTTGAAGGAGCATTTGTGCTCTATGAAAGGATTGCTGAGTTGAGTTAAGCCTGACCAAAATTATTTCTCTGAGCTTAATTAGAAAGAGGAACAGCAGGAATGAACTTACATTGATATCAGTCCAACATCCGGTGGAGAGAGATGATAAACCAAAGCATCTCCACCCTGGCCTCTTTTGTTTCTCTCCTGTCAGGTGGAGGCATATGACGCTGATGAGCTAAACTATCACGGCGGGATGCGAGTATCATTCGGCATGCAGCTGATGGCGGCAGTGGAGCGTATGCAGAGGGAGATCCCGTCCATCAGCTGGCCCTTCCTGCTCCTTCACGGTGACGCCGACAAACTCTGTGACATCAGAGGCTCCAGGATGATGTATGACAATTCACCGAGTACAGACAAGAAAATCAAGGTGTGTATGGTTAATTTACAGAAAACTGTATCTGTAGAACTGCCTTAGGTTCAACAAGGTGTTGGAAACATTCCTCTAAGATTTAGATTCATATTGATAGATTAGCATCACATAGTTGGTGAAGATTTGTTGACTCATTGTCATGTTCAATACACCAGTTTGACATGATATGAATAAAACATGCCATGCTGGAAGCAGCCATCAGAAGATGGATGGTTGGATGGTGGTGGTCAGCAACAGTACACGCTGGGTACAATGCTCAGTTGGCACTAAGGAGCCCAATTACACCACCAGCAACACACTAAACTATTAGCACGAAGCAGGACTGCTTCATGCTTTAATGGTGCTGTAGAAATAAAATAAAATTGAATTGAGTTGAGTTGAACTGAATGTTGTTTATGCCAAATTCTCTCCCTACTATCTCAACGTTGAAGCTGAAATCGAGAGTCATCAGACCAAACAACACAATTTCTGGTCTTTTGATATCCAATTTTGGTGAGCAGGTGTGAAACACAGACTCAGTTTTCTGTTCTTAGCTGAGAGGACTGGGGTGGTCTTCTGCTGCTTGAAGGTTCAATCTATTGTGCACTGAGAGAAATTGTTATGCATATCTTGGTTAGTTGGTTATTTGACTTATTGTTGCCTTCTTGTCAGTTCAAAGCAGTGTGACCATTACCGTGACATCTGACAGTGTCCAGGAAAATCCCAGTAGATTAGCAGTTTCTGAAATACTCCAAATACACCAAACGCCATGCCACGTTCAAAGTCATTTAAATTATGTTTCTTCCCCATTTTGATGGTTGGCCTGAATTTCAGCAGGTCTATATGTCTAAATACACTGATATGTTTAAATATTTGCGTTAATAAAGTTTCAGATGAGCGTTTATAAAGTGCAACAACTGAACGTGACACAGTGCATAAATATGGTGAATAACGTTGCCTCCAGCATTAAAGGTGTCTTCTGACACTTTAAAAATGATGATTCGAGATTACAAAGCTGAGGTCTTTGTGTTTGATTAATACAGAGACTGTCCGTCATTAAAACTCGTTGTTATTAAAATATAACATAGAGATGGGTGGCAAACTAAAGGAAAAATATACAAAGCCTTGACTTTACAGTCAGGGATTTTACACAATGCTGTGAAGCATTTTACAGTGATGTGATGCAACACATGCCTATACCTGTATTACATTATGAAATGCAGCTTAAACCTCTTAAATCCCAAGAGCTTCAACACTGGTATTTGTAAAGAGGGAAGTTTCACACACTATGTTGTCACATGGTTCATCACATGGAGGTTAAAAAGAGGATGAACAAGAGACATGAGAATGAGACACATGAGAAGTGAAATCAGATATAACGAATGTTCTGTTTTCGTGCAGCACAGTGAGACAGATAGTGCAGGGAGCAGAAAATCAAGTGGTGCTTGTGAGGCTCAGATGCTTCTTTATCACATGTTTTATCAAAGTAATAATTGGACCAAATGCAGGGGCTTTCCACGTTAGTTCAAGCTGTAAACGGAAGTCATTTGATCCCAGCAAAATGTTTGGTGTGATCAAATGACTTTTGTATTAAATCCCTGTAGGTTTGGCAAAGCAGGAAGAACCCGTTGCAACTTTGAACACACTGCAAGTTGTTAAAAAGCATTGTAGAACAAAAATGAAATGGTTTTACATACATCCCTCTGATCGTTTCTTATCATTTCTAAATGTTATCCCAGATCTACGAAGGAGGCTACCACGCTCTTCACCATGACCTTCCTGAGGTGGCTGAGTCCGTGCTAAAGGAGCTGACCACCTGGATCACAGAGCACATCCCAGCTGCAACATCGCAGGAAGCGCAAGGCTCCTAAATGTATGGCCTGCACACCTCTGTTGAAGCTCTGAGGAAACTGCCAATCTCGTCATAAAACGCCTGCTCACGTTCCTGTAGTGCGTCAGGCGTAATAATACTACTGCACTTTCCTGTCTGGGAGTTATTTGGGCATACTGATGGACATTATAGTCTCTGTATAACAGGTTTATTAGCAAATCCTCTGGGCTACTGTAAAAAAAAAAACACACACTCTTCCTCCTATCTGTACATCAGGCCACTGATATAAATTGGGCAATAGGGTCAGTTCTTATTGTAAATACTCTGTAGCAATGGTCAGCATCATGGCAAAATTTCTGATCAGGGATGTGCCTCATGTGTTTATATGCTTCACATCATCTCCACTGAACTGCTCGTGTGCAGCTTTCAGAGAGTAAAGACTGTCACAAACTTTACTCCCTAAAAGCAAGGGTTCGAAGTGCAATAATGGGTATGGCCTTTCATTTTCTCATTTTATAAACAGGCCAGATCTTTTAAATATTAATAACAGAGGCAGCAGAATACAGAAGCATTTCTTTCTGCCTCAACTACCATTAACAGACTGGGTTAGAGGTCAGGAACAGAAGGAGGTTGGCACCTTTGGAGCTGTTGTCGGTTCAGGGATGCATGAATACTTAATAGATAACATATCATTTAGCGACACTGAATAGCCATCTTAAAGTCTCCTTAGTTTACTCCACCATACTCTCTGACCTTATCCCATCTCCTCTTCCTCTCCTGCCTCCTCACTGACTGCGCTGTTTTGTAATATCACATTTCTGATAAAGGCAGCTTTTATAGAGCTGATCAGAAGCATATACTGAAAGCACTCTATATGTAATAGTCTTCTCCTGACTTCCTCTTTGCTTGATCTGAGGACAGATGGTTAGCCTAAAGACAGATGGTTGACAGTGATACATCATATGAGGATAAGGTACTGTAGTCAGTCTAAATCCAGATGATGATCTAGCTTCATAAATTTTGTCCTAATGACGATATAAGTACTTCTTATCTGCCTAACTGAGTGACCGATTATTAAAATAGTTTTCCATATAGGTGCTATGTATGCGATCCTAGTCAAGAGTGTAAGATGGGGCTAAATTATTCAGATGAAACTGCTTTGAATCGCTCTGCAGGTGGGAGGTCAAAGGTGAAGTGTTCTCTGACCTTTATGGCCGTAGTCGAGCTCACTGTCAGTTGTTCACTGAGGCCAAGCCTTGATTGATTAAGTTCAGGCTGCAAACTTAGGGGGCCAGCTATAAAGTGAAAGGGGAACATGACATGACTTTATTCCAGGAAGCAGCCAGTCTGGCTTCGTTTTTTTTTAATCTTGTTCTGTAAAACTAACCTTTGATGTTCTTAAAGTATAGGGACATCAAAGGTGAGGACAAGGGGCCGTTCAAAGGGTTAGCATTTAAAATCAGCTCTTGCTCGATGTGGGTTTTCAGCTGAACCACAGCAATAATGTCAAAGCAGCCTACATTTGTGGTTTGTCAGTAATTATAAACTAGACAGACACGCTCTGAACTACCTATTTGATAGTGTCGTGTAGACTGTAATTACTGGTCACATACACTTAGCTTTTACCTGTTCGTCAAGCACAATGAGGTTTCAGATTATTAAACGTGCACCGCTCACAACTTGGAAAGCAATTAGGGTCTTTTGTGGTGCTTAATTTTTGACACCAGACATCCGTGATACCGCTTTTAGTGACTCGTTCTGTGGTGAACACATCCAGTAAGCAGTTCTTTGATAGAGATTCAACTGGCCAGCCTGTTTTCTTTTTTTTTCTTTTTTCGGTATTACCCGGAGTTCAAAGAGACTCATGCACATAGTGAAGGGGGAAGCTTGCTGCTGTAACCACGGTTACTCTTGTTTAGTCATAGCAGCAGCAGTGTGGCAGAAGAGTCCTTTTTTTCTTTTTGACATGTGTTGTCACCACGGTGACCACGAAAAGACTGACAGAATGAGAGCAATTTCTGGCCTCTCTGTCTTTATGTCTCTTCCCTTCACCCCGCCTTGTCTCACCCATACTATTTTTTCTTTGTTTGTTTGTTTGTTTATTTTTTAGCCACAGTAACCGGTGCTCTTTGTTCCATCCATCATGCAAGCCTTTGTTCTACTACATACTCAAACATTGTGTACCCTCAGCCACCCACACTGTCCCTAGTGGCCAATTATCAGAGCTGCAACAGGTTATATTGTAAAGTGTTCAGATACAATTTTTATTCTTTTTTTCTGATTCTTGGACCATATGGCTGAGACCAAGGGTGCTAGATGTAGGTGGGAGGAAGGGGCCATTAAATCTTTTTTCTTTCTTCAGCTTCTTCTTTAGGTGAGCTGGTGTGCTTTAAATCAGAAAATGGGTTTCTGCAACATTAACCAACAAGAAAGACTTTTACATCGCAGCAAAACAATCAGAAGGAGCAATTTAAAATGTCATATTAAAGACATTTTAATCTGACGTTGTTTTGCTCCCAGTATGAAAAGATTACATAAAATGACTGATGATGAGGGAAAAGGCTCTATTATCAGGACTGGCTTAGGCAGTAGACCATGTGTTTTTTTTGGGAGGGGGTTGTGGGAAGGAGAGGTTATCATAAGGTCAGTAGTTTGACTTCCAGGTCTGATATCTTTAAGAGCTTTTTGCCCACCTGCTTTGAAATAAGTCAAGCGTGACACATACTTTAACTTTAAATGTGACCTGAAGTCGCTTACTTACAAACGTTGATGTGGCTTCTTCTTCTATTAACATCTTTCCTGGTGTTTTCAGACTGAACTGCGTCAGCTGTATTATCGAGTTGCATTAGAAAATAAAATAATTAATCGTTATCGGCAGAGTGCTTTCCATAATGTGAAAAAAATAGCATTGAATACAAAATACAACATGAGACATGAAAGCAAACAAATCAGTGTAGAAGAGGGAATAAATAGAAGGAACTTCAGGATGTAAGTGCATCCTCTTCTCTATTTTTACAGACGTCAAAAAATACTTTGCCAGAACAAATATTGGATTACTTTGCAGCGGGTGCAGACATAGATGGAGATGTAAATGTATTCATCAGTCCCGATGGGAGTCAGACCCTTAACCTCAACTGAACTGCAGGGGTTTTTATCACCAGCCCTTCAAACACAATCTGCTCCTGATTAGGCTGCAGCAGGAACAGCGCACACAAGTGTCGCGCGGTCCCAGTTTTATTCAAACTCATAATAGCACCCCTGCTGCAACGCATCAGCGCGATTGTTTCAGCCTCGCAGGATCCTGCGTAATTTCAAAAAGCTGTACCTGTCAGACTACATGAGTGCATAATACTGCTGTCGCTGGCTACGGGGGTGGAGAGAGATGGAGATATGGTGAGAGGGGAAGAGAAAGAAAAAGGAGAGGAGAGAAGCTGTCAGTAACCATGGCAGCACTGTTTTTTTGTTTTTTTTTTCAGAGTAAAAATGTGGATTCATTAATGCTACAGGAAGTGTGCCAGACGTTTGTGTGCTTTCAGGGCCGGTTGTCCATTTGCTGCTCTGAGGATTCCCTTTTGTGTGAGCACTGAGATAAGAGAGCAAATAATTAGCATCATCAGCTCACAGTGAATAATAAGAGCTGCGCACACTCAGTGAATTTGGAAAAAAAAAAAAAGACTGTCTAGTCTGCTGTTTGGTCCAAAAACATACTATTCCCATTGAATGATTTCGAAGACATAACAAGGCCTTTTATCACATAGGTTTGTGCATTTTCCCTATGGAAGCAAAACCTTTTCACTGGATTTTAGTCCTTTCTTAATAAAGTGTAGTCCCCTTATATTGTCTTTACATCTTGTGAAGGCTTGTAAGCCATCACATGCTCCCTTTTCCCTGATATGTATCCTTACAAGCATGGAGTGAGAGAAGGAATGCCATAAATGTGCACATATATTACTCTATTAATAAATGATAATCCACTTGACTGTTAAGGTCCTTCAGTTTTTAGGCTTAGGAAGTTGAAATTAAAGTAGAGAAAAGAATGAGGGCAGGAAACCACTCAATCTAATTTGGCTGCAGCTTTCATAAAGAAATGTGTCACAGCTGGCCTACAGGGTGATGTAATTAGGCCACTTCAGTTTAATGTTTGTCATTTTTTTATTTCGACTGTATGACTGTTTCTAAGAGAAGAGCTGTTTTATGCTAATAAGCCTGAGGTGCAAAGGCCAGTCTTTATGTAGTTTTATAAGATTAAAGTGCACTTGAAAGATTCAGTTCGCATGAATGGGGCTCTGGAGTGAATGCTGAAGAAAGCAGCAAGAATTGAAGGGGTCGTCTTCCAAAGTGAATGTAAATCCAGGAAAACGGTTTTATCTTATTGTCGTAATCATGTGTGTAGAAACAAAAACAGATGCTCCAGGTTGTTAACACGTAAACCTTTAAATGTTTGAATCGTCATAACTGTGTTTTGGAGCAACGCCCCAGCTCAAATCTTGCTGTTCTAACCGACAGTTTTGACAAACTTGATTTGTTTCCAGCCGTCACGCTGCTTGGTTGCTGAACACAATTGTAATACTCTGTACATAGAAATGCTAATGAAGAAATGAAGACTACATTGTATTTTACATATCTTTTATTTATCTTGTATTTATAGAAATTCATTTAATGTATAGGCATCAAAGTACTGATAACACATCACGACAAGGCACTTTTTTTATAACACAATCCAATCGCTCATTGAGTTTCCCATCTATTCAAGACTTCATAACACTTTTGTTGTTATGGAAACTGGTTGACGGTTGTATGTTTGTACAGTTAAGCAACCCAGAAAATATATGGCAGTGTTTCTGAAAAGACTCTGTCTACTGAAGTTCATGTCTTGAAAAACGTCACACACTGTCTTTGTCAAAGATTTTTGTTTAAACTTCCAGATTTTAATTTGACTTTTTTTTTTGTTCTTTTTAAAATATATATATATATTTTTTAAAAAAATGATTAACAACCAAAGGGTGTTACTGCTAAAGGTTTGTTGCCTTGTACTTCTTTATCAAATTAGATTTTCAGGAAGTTGTTTTCTCATTTTGATCTTTATCTAAGGTGAAATAAACATGAGTGCAAAACATTTACGTAACACCTGCAATTTATACACCACGCAAACTACTGAAAGAAAAAAAAACAGTTATCAGGTTTTCAAGCAGATAAAAAAGCAACTCTAATCAATTTGGGGAAATTTTTAATTTCATATAATTGAAGAGATTTTTGTGACAATAACTTTTGTACATTTATTTTTGAATTGTATTCTGGTTGTTGTCTGTGCCTTATTATGCTAATGAATGTGGTTTTATGCTCACTTGTGAGTCTGTGAGTGTTTTCTGCACTTGAAGCATCTGTTTCTCTGTTTACTCTTTTCTGAGTGCGTGTGTGTGAGTGTGTGTGGTCACGTCTGTTTCCGTTCCTGGTGGAGTAATTGTGTCTTTCTGCTTATCGTCTTCCTGTCTGTCTGTTTTCACTGATGTCTGTCTAAATTTCTGTCTTTATCGTAGGTCTAAGCAGGTTGGGGTTGAAAACTGTTTCCGAGTCTTTCAGTACAGGCTCAGCTACAGCACATAAATACCTCCCAGATTCTTTAAAGACCTGTTTTGTCTAAGCCATTTAGAGAAATGCAATATTTAACACAAAAATTGATGCATTTGGCTTGCTAATATGGCAACAGTGTTGCTGGGTTGTCTTAAAGTTATTTCTTTTGCTCCCAGTGGGACTCAACAGAAAAAACAGGAAGTTCAATCAATCACATAATAATAATAACAATAATAATGATACGAGGGTTTGTAAAACAACAGAAATAACATGCAGATTTTTCCATTCTGACCGCTGTGTATTGAACGCCTACATTATTTAAGTGCTGTGAGGTTAAAATTATAACTCTAGAAAGTCTCACAGTTATGTCGTCTGTCTTAGAGAGTCCAACATTTACTTTAATCTGTGTTTGTGTCAGTATTTCATTTTGATTTTTAAGGGTGGCACGGTAGCCTTCTTGGTAGGAAAAGCTCGACATCTTGATAAGCTGAGGAATTTTGGCACTGCGGACAAAATTGTAAACACAAACCCTAACGTCATCTTCGTAATCGTGCATTTGCAATGTCAAATCAATCAAATGGTTAGTGTTTAGAGACCATACACCACAACCTACAAAAAAAAGGATTTGTTTTGTTTTTTTATGACAAAACTTTATTGAGTCTTCCTTATTAAATTTTTTTTCTCAGTTTATGTAGTACTGGATGTACTTTATGTTAACAGTGTTGATGTGAAAAATATGCCAGTTTTTAAACATTTTCTACACCTCTAAAGACCGTAGTGCACACTTTCATTTAACATCGTCCTATACTTCTCATACTTCGCACTGATGCATTATAGTCACATCATAGGTTGAGTGTCAGCATTTGACATTTTACTTCAAATCTGGCACAAAATTGTATATAATATGTAATAATGGAAATACTTCTGAATGGCTGAATGGCAACTTATTTGTTACTAGACTGTTGATAATGTCCATACTCTCTTACAGAATAAATGACTGTTTAACTGAACAGGCTGGCTGGCTGGACTTACTGCTGTCTCAATTCTGTTATGTGGCTGGGTATGCGTAAAGAGGGGAGGTTATCAGTCATCTTCATTGTTATTATTTTATTTTGAAATCACATGTAGCTCATGACCTTAACATTTAAGGTCACGATTAAGGTCATAAAAAGAACAGAGTATCACATGTGAGAATTTTTCAAATTTCTCAAAGAGTGTAAACAAAGAAAAAACATTTGGATTCAGCTCCTACTTCAGGTGAAATGAAGCTTGGAAAGTAGATTTTTTACACAGTAATACATATTGCAGGGTTAAGTGAGGTGTGACACAGGTCAGTAGGCTTGGTCGACCTGATTTTAGTAGTGTTTCATGAGCAAAACTAAAGACTTACCTTGGGAGAAAAAAAATCAGCATTTGTTTGCCAGGCTGAAAAGTACGCATCAGGCAGTAGGTGGCAGTACTGGCTCATACAATTCACTGAAGACAGGCTTGGTTATATGAATGTGGTACTGGAACTGGTACACACACATGCAAAGCATGAATGAACCGAGGACTGGTGTGAGATTTCTAGGGTTTTTTTCAGTCTTGGAGCATGAATGTACTCTGACATCTTTTCCACAAGCTAAGGTCCTTGTGTTAAGTGCTGTCTTGTCTTCCAAGTGCTGACCAACCTTTCTCTCTGTCTCTCTGCTACTGCTCTGTCTACCTCTCCCTAGCCTCAGCGTGTGCGTGTGTGTATGTGCATAATAACTCTTCTTACTTCCTCTCAGGAGTAGGCATGGCCACCTAAACTCTAATGATACACCTGTCACTCGTTACCTTCATCACCCTCATCTACAGTACTTAAAACCAGCTCTGCTTATCATTCACTGCCAGACTGTTGCACTACACTGCTGCTAGCATTTAAAATTCCAGTCCTATTTAGCTTTGCCTGTACCTCACTGCCTTAGATTCATTCCTGAAGAGTCAGCTGATTGTTTTGGGAGGAAGCCAGCCCTGAGCCCATCTCCAAGGACTACCAGCAGGTGGAGTGAACATTTGGAGAGCAGAGTCTGGGGAGTGTTTCAGCATCAACCCTGGGAGTCAAGTTTTTTAGACATCTGGACATGGATTTTGTTTGGAGCTTCAGATTAATCAGTCTGGGGGAGGTTTGATTTGTTAGTCTGTCTTAACTACTTTAGAAATCTCCTTTCTGATCTGGTTTGATACTCAGACTTGTGAATGAACAATCTGCAGGCAGATCATTGCAGATTTATCCAATGGAAGAGACTAAACTTGATAGAAATATTTTTGAATTTCATTCTGCATCATTCTGAGTTTTTCTGCTGGCAATGTTCACATTAAAATCTTTGAGCCCTTTCTTGAGTGTCCTTTTGGTAACAAAACACAACACCTTGTTTAATAAATTTAACTGTATTCTTAGAGTGGCAACATGAAAACATCACTTATGTATAATTGTTTTGGCTTTCCTCCTTTACCATTTTTTTTCTGCTCAAAGATTTTTGCCATGTAAAGTACAGCCGTAGAGTCATTTAACATTCTTCGAGTTTATTTGTCTTAATGCACAGGTGACACAAAGTTTGCTAGAAGCATAATAAGCCACGCAAAGCACATCAATGGAAGCAAATCAGATGGGACCTATCATCACTCTTCTCTCCTCCTCATCCATCAAAGTTGCTGTATGTCTGAAGTCCAAGACTCAAGTGTTTGGAAAGGAAAAATACAAAAGCTGTCCAATTTTCTTCTGGTTCCCTGTTTTCTCTGCTTTTCCTCCTCCTCTTTACCCAGTAAATAGGTTAGTAGCTCTCCTTGAGACATTTTTAGAGTTTGTCAGGACCACATTAGCAGTAACTCTCAAAGGATGATACTTCCAGGAAAACCATGGCCAGAATCCACACTCTAAATCTGTATATTATACCACCATGATAAGATATAGATAGATAGATAGATAGATAGATGAAACTTTATTAATCCCTCGGGTAGGTTCCTCCGGGAAATTCAGTTGCATATTACAGATACAATAAGGGGAATGAGAGTAAGGAAATACACAATCTAACCCTGGGCCATTTTATATATGCAAATTATACATAGGTGAGTTCTCAGGATAAGGGATAGGGAAGTTGGGTTAACAATAACTAATTTCCACAGTGTATCGTTTTCCACAATCTAACCTGTTCAATGACAATGTGGAGGTATATTTTTTTATATATAAACGTTTTACTTGTTTTATGGAGTTCATTCTTCCAGCAGGGGGAGCCTGGAGGTAGACTTTCCCGTTTGTTGGAAACAAAGACCTGAGCCAATCAGAAATCGGTTCAAGGAATTAAATCCGGGCTCATTGTGGCCATGGCAACGGATTTACCTTGGTGACAGCTGAGAAATAGAAATGGAAGAAGAGATGCGACATGGGCTGTAATGGTCCTGAGCAATACTCTCAGAATACTTCAGATCCACCCTCAGTGACCCCACTGCACCATGACAGGTTAATTTCTGCAGGGGGTGGACTCCCGAAGATCTGCAGTAAAACAAAGTAAACAAAGGCAGGAATATGAAAAGGGAAACAGCAACCTTCAGTAGTACCCTAATTCAGTAGAGCTCTGTGTATGAAAATAGAAGTAAATATAGACTGGTGCATTTAAGGAGATGATATTCAGAAGGTTACATGAAGATTTGATGTATTGGCTCAGAGGGTGATAGCAGAGACTGTTGCCTAATCTGAACATATCTATGAAAGCCCAGAGAGTCTGGAAAGAAGGAAAGGATAAAAGATACCAGGTTAAGGACGAAAATTAGAAAGTGATGAGAGCATGTGAACACCAACGAGGTTAAGGCCGTTCAAGAAAGGTTTTTTGTTGCAGCTTTTTATACAGTTTACTATTTGATATCATCCCATTTCAGCAATTAATTTGTCAGGAAAATGTGTGTTACTTGGGTTACAGTGAAACAAAATTGACCATTGTCCTCATAACTATAATGATAATTCTCAGAGACACCTCATTGGCAGCTGGACAAAGGCAGATATTCACATTCAGCAGCGTCTACATATATAAAGAATGTTTAAATTATTACACACACACACATCTTTACCAAATTGTCAAGGCCACTTCTGTAGGTGTGGTCCTCTTGTGACAGTACAAATATGGTTCTGCCTTCTCTACCGCGTCTAATCCAAGAGCTGTATGTAATTGGCTGTTGTATTGGAATTTTTTATTTTAATTGGCCCTGTTTTCTGTCACTCTACGTCAAACGCTCTCTGCTCACTGTGTAACCACGCCTCCTCATGCTTTCCGGAGCCAGTGGTTCATTCGTGCGTGTAGAGCCGTGGATTGCCTCGCCGGGAGGGAGGAAACGTGTTTCGTTTAATTTTGCTGGGTTCTCGTGCTGTCATTAGCAGTGCTGCTACTACAGTAACGTTTTAAACAGTATTTTCGCGGGTACTTTGCGTTGTAATTAACGGCGGCGTGGCATAACGTTGCGAACAACTAGGTTAGGCTCTGTCACCTGGCTGCAGCAGCTGACTTGGTGTCTTGCGGAGAGTGGCGACAGTTCCCAAAAGAAAACAAGCAATTGCTAGTTAGCAATTCAGCCAGTTAGCCTGCTAGCTAGCTAGCTCTTGCCTTATTGCCACAGCAAGTCCCTCCCTCACAAAGTGCGTGGACGCTGTTGGCTGCGACGGTGAAGTCGAGTGTTTTTTTTTCTTTCTTTCTTTTCCTTTTTTTTAAAACTCCCCTCCTATCAACTTAATAGCCAGCATCCCTATACAGTTGGTTTGCACGGGAAATACCCCCCCACAAAGGTTAGATAGGTTAGGAGACGGTAACGTAAAATTGCTGGCTTTACGTTCGACAAGTGTGTTCTGTGGAGGGATACGGATCATACACTGGCAGAGAGACTGGCTAAAAGAAGACGCGAAATAAGAGCGAACAAGGAAGACACCAGGAAGGAGGGGACTGGCTAGTTTAGCCGGTGAGACTGAATCGCACGTAAGTGACTCATACTTCGCAGCAGTAAGTTAGCTTGACAAATGGCTTAACCTGTACAACTTGCACTGCTTGCGGCTATCAAGTCTTCTACTCTTCTGCGGCTTAGCACCTACAACCAGTACGCCATACTACAAATGTTAGCTAGCTGCACAGGCTTCCTTGAAGGTGGCTTAGTAGCTAGCACGACAGCTAATTGAATGGTTCGAAAGTGAAAATGTGCTTGAAACACATCTCGACTACGCTTTCTTCACTCGTTCCGTCTTAACTAAGGCTCAGTTAAATAGAGGAGTTTAGACAAGTTGGATGTGTGGCTTGAACAGCACCGTGTACCAGCTAGTTGTCATGAGTGGGAGCTTTTTAGCCGCTTTGCTAGCTAATTCCTGCCGGCTACCCACTCAGATTGACAGCTCAGCTTCTGACGACACGAAACCTGAATAGTAGTGAAACCCAGCTTTTATCGCCCCTTTACAAAACACAAGGCTCATATCTATTACGTGCAGCTGTGGGAACTGTGTGTTCCTGAGCTGAACCAAAGATAAACTTGTCAATGTCATGCAGAGTTCACATGACATTACACTATCTTGGTTATAAATGACTGTAGCTGTCAAACTACTCAGTTAATCAGTTTTCTCATTTGTATAGGTTTCATCAGTCACTTAGCATTCACAAGTCATGCACACGTTTATAGTAGTCTATAGTAAGCCACAGCTGTGTAAATCAGCAAATAGGCAACAGCACAGCCCTGCACTTAAACACAATTATGATTCTGTACCAAGATCAGTTGTGACAAATATTCTCTTCTCTTTTAGATAGTACATCAAGCCACACACAGCCATGAGTATTGAGATACCGGTTGGGTTGACAGAACTGCTGCAGGGCTACACTGTGGAGGTGCTCCGACAAAGGCCGTCAGACCTGGTGGATTTTGCCGTACAATACTTTACCCGTTTGCGGGACACCAGAAGTCAGGATGGGGCCAGCACAGGCGGCAAGACGGGAAAAGGAGTGATGTTTGACGGGGAGCCGATGCAAACAGAGTCCAATGGAGAGGATGATGAAGATGATGACTCCGACTTTGAACGTAGGTTGATCTTTTTGTTGTTGAGATTGTCAGCTGTTGTGGTGCAGGTGCTTGTGTGAGTGAAATGGGACACAATGAGTGATTGTTTGATTTTGTTAGGGAAAGAGCAAGTGAAGGTGAGGCCCAAAGACTTGTCACTGATATGGTCAGAATTTATCCGTCTTCTTGGGAGATTCTTTAGCGTGTTACGTCTGCCATATTTTCATACATGCACTTGCTCTCAGAAAATCCCACTGAGCAGACAGCTTGGCAAAGCAGACATGATCTAATCTGGGTCTACTACATTCTCATCATCTGACTTTCAGGATCAGAAATAATTTATTATTTACATGTCTAAGGATCTGAAAGAGCCGTCTTTGTTAAATGTAGATTCAATGTGCTCTTTAACATATTCTTAAATTAAATTTATACTTCCAGAAAACTGAAGTAGCCCAAGATGCGAAAGGTAACAAGGTAAAGCTGTCCTGTAACGACATATAATGTTGTAATAACAAAATCGGCATGATGTTTTCCCAGAGCAGTGAATGTGTGTGTATATATAACTCTAAATTGTACCTCAATAGTGATACTGGGCCTCTTTTGCATCAATCCCTTGTGTTTGGCACACTGGCATAAGATATAAGCTGCTCCCAAACTCAGCTGTCCTCTGTGCTCCTGAGAGCAATGTGACCTAGATCACACCAGTATGTTCACTGGCATCATCTGTAAACTATCATGTATATATGTGAAACTATGTGGAGATAAAAACTGAAGCCCCTTTTTTGTTTGTAAATAGTAATTGGAACCCAAATGCTGCAACCTAGCTGGCTGCACAGCTTTTGTCAAATCACCAGCAGGTACCGGAGCACTAAAGTGAATTTTGGGCTTCATGAGATCTATTCTTTTTGGGCCTGTTGTTAGTATTCCTTTTTTTTTTAGCTTCTATTCTAGTTTTGTGGTTTAACAATTATGCCAAATATACAGTTTTAAATATACAGTTTTAATCTCTCCTGAAAGCAATGTTGGCCAGCCTTGTAGATTGGTACAAGCTGGCTCATGGTGAACAGGGATTATGTTTTCTTTTTCTGCTAATACAAAATGGGTTCTGCCCGCTGTAAAACAGCTGTGACTTCAGCTGAGAGAGTTGTGTGTGTGTGTGTGCGTGCGTACGCTTTGGTGTACACGCGCCAGATGTATTTGAGTTTCAGTGAGTCCTTTTGCATACTTGTGAAAGTAAGCAGTTGTGTTATGGCATTCTTTCACAACCGTTCAAATTCCAGCCTGGTGACGACATAAAAAAATGTGTCCAAGTACACTGTGATTAGCAATCACACCTCATTCTAGGGGATAATAAAGGAAAGGAAGCTGCAACAGTTGTGCTCCAGGGAGAAATCTGGATTCTGGAGTTCACACACATGACTTCCATGACATTAGATTATCCAGTAGGCTTGTGTATACTTCCCCCAGGGAACATTATTTCTCATGGTAATAACACAGGCCTGCATAATGAAAGGTATCATGTGCTCTTGCCTGACCACTGCTGCAGCCTATAGGTATAAAGAGTGATCTAATTCAGTTAGTTCACTAGCACGTGCTCTAAGACAGTTGCTTGAGTACTGAAGACACCAAATTAGCATTTTTAATCCACAAACCAAGAACGTCATTACTTATTTTTTTAGGTGAGAAATACAAACCTGGTTCTGTTAGCTATAAATGGGACATTCTGCATAACTATCAGCACAGTCTGCAAACTATGCTGGTAAAATACAAATGTCATACTTCTACTTACTTGAATTATGATTGGTTATTTGGGGCATTTTATTGAATTTGGTACTTGCTGCATGTCCTCTCTTGCATGCCTTCTGCTCAAGACTAGGAGTAATTTTTCTCACATTTAGAGCACAAGTGATTAAACTGTATTACTGCTGAGTTGGCAGGTAAGGTATTTTGAGTTGCTATCCTCTTTATAAAGTATGGCTGTTGTGAAATTAGTATTGAGCTGAAATAGTATTGAGCTGTGCAGTCTAATATAAATATTGTTTAGCTGGCCCTGAATTCAAGAAAAAATTGAAAGAAGTTCAAGGTGCTTTTCCAGTTGTGTTGTTTTGGTTGATTTTTTTTTCATGAATCTGTGGTATCTGGATATTCTTTAGACGTTAATTCTATTGTTTTAATAGGCTACTTAATTTACGATGACTCACCAGTGTGCTCTTAACCTTTCTTTTGCTCTGAAGGAAATCATTGTGTGTTGGCTAAAGGCCTAACATGTAAATGAACTAGATAGCTGCTTGTGTATTTCCATGGATGGTACACCGTATCCCTAAAAACAGGACGTCTTGTGGTAATTTACTTGTCTTGTTTCTGTAACTCCTGCTGCCTGAATCCACTTAGGGCTCACCACACAGGTCTAAGCTGGTTAACAATAGAGGATTTAGTTATACATCCATCATATTTTGGTGATATTCAGGTTTTTAAGTAACCCTTTTTATATTGAGGCTGAGCTTTTAAGAAGTCATTTATTGACAATTTTATAATCTTCTTTCTTTTTGCTGAATGGGTGACATGGATACCAAACTGGGTTTCTGGTAGTGAATTTAAGATTTGTATTTGGCAGGAGTAAAATTCACTTCTGTGAATATTAGGATTGCATCATACTTACCTTTAATGGTTAGTAGCTGAATCCAGAACAAATGCGTCCATTTTACTCAATTTTCAGAAATACAGTGATAATGAGAAAAAGGGTGCAACACAAGGGCATCTTTCTAATTTGTATATGTGGTTTTCCTCTCCTTGCCTCCTCTACTGTCAGTTTAGCAGTGCTTGTTCACTAAGAGAAACAGGAGGGGATGAATGGATGCCTCTGACTGAAACGAGCAGGGCTTTTTAGTCAAAGATGGATGGAGGGACAGATGACTCCTAGAGATGATAATAGAAACTAATTAAAAGTGTTTTTATAAGAAAGACAGCAGGGATAAAGCAGAGGCTGTATTAAAAAAATAATTGAGGGAGGAGAAGAGAATGGGTTTATGTAATTATTCTAAGCTGCACAAAACTTTGTAGAAATGCTTTGTAGCTAGATGGTTGTGCTGCATGGATTCATAACAGAATGCTAGCTTAGATTTTTCTCTTCAGAGTGCAGATTTTCCATAGATTAATAGGTCTTAGCCAGTTTGTCTAGTAATGATTTAACTGTAACACTTTAAAGTTTTTTTTCCTTCCTTAAAAGCATCGGTCCATATTTTCAAAATTCTACCTCCGTGTGTTGTTTTGATTATTTATAAGCACTGGTATTTTGAAAACAGATATCTTGAGAGGAGTCATAACGTCATCAGTGTTTCCTTTTCATCGCACCAGCTCTCTTGCAACAGTAAGTGCAAATTTTCCCAGATGGTTGGTATCCATTTCGGACTGCAAATCTTCTGTTGCTGTTAAACACACCATTAGATTAAGAGATAAGGTCTGTTAGATTTTTTTTTTAATGATACATAGACATCTTTCTAAGAAGGGTGTCCACCAGCCTTTAAATGTCATCAAAATGAAACGCATTAAATAACAGGATTGAGGGCCTTACAACAATTTAATAAAGTGCAATAAAAGGTTTCCAGATCTCAAACTCATTTGCTGTTTTACTTAGGTGCAAATTAAACGTGACAGTGTGTCATCAGGTTTGTTTTGATGTGATTAAACCTAGAGTAAATGTTTTGAGTTAGTGTGTTTGCCCTGTTAAGAGTAAATACTGTTAGAAATTTATGTATTTAAGTTCTTCTACCAAAGAAAATGTACAGGAAACATTAAAGCTCTATGGTTGAAACACCAGTAATTGAAAAAAAAAATATTTTTGAGTTTGTGTTGCAAGTGTCAAGTGTTTTAGTTTCTGTCATATCTGTCCAACATGATAGAAAAACACTGTCATGCACTTGTAGATTTGCATTGAAGATGTGGTTGTGTTCTAGTTTTGCATGGCCACAAGAGTCCCCCAGTCCCAGAATTCATCATCTGGCCAAATCCGAAAGCTTCATCAGAGCTCAAAATTTATCAGTCCAAGTTTGGCATATGAGCTGACAAATGTGTGGATGTGTTTGTCAATGCAGACCACAGTTTGTTTCTGTGTGGAATAGATAAAATGTGTTTCTTGCATGTTTGGTTTGTGTCAAAGGCTCTGCGTAATTTAGCTCGGAGTATGGCCGCACACAATGTGATGAAATTCTGCCTGTGACCTCTTTCTGTCTCCACCCTTGCTCTGTCACCACCACCTCAGTGTTGTTTACACCCTGCTCCCCCCAGTCTCTTCCTTTGCTCCCTTTCTCCCTCTATGGCCCTCTTTTTTTTCCCTCCATATTTTTCCTATGTCTCTTAAGCAGTTTGATTTGGCTTTTTTTTTTTTAGTAGATAAAATTAACTCATAACATGATTGTCAGAACAAACTGCTTCTAAAAGAGAAAACAGAGAGACTCCTATAGTTTTCTTTGATGTAAATTGTGATCCTGCTACTGTTTTCATTTTTTTCTATCCCTCTCTAATTCATACATTTGCTACTGGACCATTTTCCCCCCTTAATATTGCTTTGTGCTTTAGTTTCACTTATTTGGGATGAAAGTACAGACTGCTTTGTCTCTAAAGACACTAATAATTGGTTCAGTAAGACGAGCTGAGATGTCAGTTTTCATTTTCGTCTAGGAGCTTTGTGTCTGTGCACAGTGGTAACAGTGATTAGTGGAAGAGGGAGTACATGTACACTCAAATGACTTTTGTCACTGTAAGTGTGCACAATTTTATATTTGTAGGTTTGCGTGCTTGTGACTAGTCTCAGTTTAGTGTTGTGCAACAGGTGACCTGATTAGTAGACAGCAGTGTATGTCCAGGGTGCTTTTAGCCTGCAGGCAAATCTCATCCAGCCTACTATGGAGACCAGTTGGACTGGCAGTCTGATGGTGTTAAGTAGAAAAGCCCCCAGACGGCTCATACTACTCTGCCTGGCTGATAGTTCACTAATGCAGTTGCTGTCTTTACTCTTGTCTTATTTTTATCATATGCAAAAAAGACAAGTTTTGAAAATGCCTTTTTTTTAGCCTTCTGTCCAGATGAAAACAGGGTTTTTGTTCATGTTCAGGGCGAGTAATTATCAAATTACCAGCATGGTGTTTGTGTGACCCTCGTAGGATTGGCTACCTCCATAGACTGAACCTGACTGAATCTAAACTCGGTAGCCCAAACACATAAACTGAACCAGCTGTAAGATAATGGAGTGCTGGTAATAGGATATTCAGAGGGGAGTAATACCACACTTATGGCATTAAGAAGGAGTAGGCTGTACTAGCTGAAAAGTCTTCAGATACAACTATGAAAAATTTTGCCTATCCCAGTTGGTGACAATACGTGATATTACCAATTATTAAGTCATAAAATCTGTCTGGGTCTGTCTCACCTTTGCTCTTCTCCATGCCCTTCCTACACACAGCAGTTTCAGTGTGACAGTGACACCACTTTAATCAAGAAATTGAGGAGTAGTGGCAAAGTTGTGCGTCAGCAGACACAATTACAATACATGCCTACTGGTGGTGGTCAGAGGGCCCGGTGGCGCCAGTGTCCGGCAGCCTCGCCTCTGTCAGTGCACCCCAGGGTGGCTGTGGCTACAATGTAGCTTGCCATCACCAGTGTGTGAATGTGTGTGTGAATGGGTGGATGACTGGATATGTAAAGCGCTTTGGGGTCCTTAGGGACTAGTAAGGCGCTATATAAATACAGGCCATTTACCATTTACCATTTAATAATGATATTCATTTTCTGCATTAATTGGAAAATAAGCTAAAAATTGCCTGGATTGACTAATCATTAATACCAGAGATCATTATCCATCTATTTTAAATACCGTGTAGAGTACATAACAGAAGATGTGATGTTCCAAATTCACGATACTGGAATTTGAACCACGTTTATGGTCAAATACGTCTTTAAGCACCTAATTTTTAAGCCCACTTTTTGTGCTGATGTCAATAACAAGTTTATGTATGTAAAGCTGAGAAAAAGCATTTAAGAAATTTTTTTTCAGTATTGTATCATATATTATAAATTAACTAGTAATGTAACTGTTTTGCTTATGCTAAATAACTTTGTACTGCTGCTAAATGATTCGTGGTTAAAGCATGCCAGTCTAATGGGGGGTGGAGTCTTTAAACATGGCTAAGGTCATAATCTCTTTCGTGCACTCTGCGTTTTCTTTTCCTTTTTAGCACCAGGGGAGTAGTATGCATGTATGTATGTATGTAATTTTTGTCTGCCTGTTGATCAGACTGTAGAACTCTAAATTTGTCTCTTTGTTGTGTTATTCCTTTGATTTCTTCAGATTGTGTGTGTGTGGTGTTTTGTTTTTGTTTTTTTGTTTTTTTTAAATCTGCTTAAACTTCGTTATCAGCTTTTTAAATTTTTTTTTTTATCTTGGTGTCTCTTTGTTTGAATGTCTTTGTAGCCTTATCTCTCTACCTTTCTTCACCCTGTTTCTTCACATCTCTTTGAATTAAAAAAAATGTATATGGAAACCAACAAATTTTCTTAATTCTATTGTCCTGTTTGTATATTTCTGTATATTTCTGACTTTTTGAAGTATTTGTCTTTACATCATTTTCTGGATCTATATCTTTTTAAAATAACAATACACTAAAATAGTTTGAGATGGCTATAGTGTCAGTTCTTTAGTCACTCTTCAAGTCTCAAACACTTTATGTGGAAATGAGATTTCAGGAGACATTTATGTAGCTGTCCTAATCTCCGTTGTCCATTTAAGGGATTGTCATCGGTTATTGGTACAGCAGGCTATGAGACAACTTGGCTTGCATGTATTTGCTAGTAGACATCATTTGAACCTTTGTACTTCCTTGTTCTCTATCCTCTAGCCATCTTAGTCCCTGCAACAAAATAAGGAAGTGGTGAGGGATGACTGGCTTAAAGAGAGAGATTGCATTTTATCTTCTGCTGCTCCTGTTTGAAGTTAATATGCATCCCGTGTTTCTAGCACACTATTCTTGTGAATCATAATGCTGTCTGAACCCTGCCTCGCCAGTCCAGTTAAAGCCTTCAGTGACACATATATGTAGATTTATTACCGCCATCAGAGGCATCTAGATTACATATTTCTGGACAACAGATCTGAGTATGATGCCAGCCTTCTTGGTGTACATTAAATCCAGGCTGGAACCCTCTCAGGAGACTGTCTCTGTCCCAGTCGTGCAAAAGGGTCAGGTTGACCAGTGCAGACTACTGTCATGTCATCATGTTGATCTCTTTGGTGCATTAGAAGAAGTTGTGATGTTTTGTGAATTCAGTTCATTATGTGTTATGTCTCACCTTTGATTGTCATATGCAATAGATAATGTGGTATAAGCCAGACTTCCCATCAGTGGAAATGATCAGGTCTGTACTTTAGTTTGATTTGGTTTCACTCTTTCTTGAAAAATAAAACTATAGTCTTTTTTTTGAAAAAGTTAAAGGCTCAAAGTTATTTAGCTTACCCCAGTGTTCTAACAAAACATGCTGTATTTATCCTACTATACGCACTGTATATGAAGATGTGCAAATTAAAGTAAGAAGAAAGAGAGCAGGAAGTAAAAGAGCTGAGAAGCATCAATGTTTTTTGTAGAAAATGTTTTAACCAGTTGTTTTTCCCCCAATTTGGACAATCCACAAAGCAAGAGTTTTAGTTTCAATTCACTGGCCAAATAAAGGCAATAAAACTAACACTAAACCAATATTCTAGGTATCAGAAACATGCTCATTTATTGATGTTTCTCCTGGGAGAAAAGCGGGGGAACTACAGAGGGGAGTGAACAGATGAGGGCATGGGATAGCAACAAAGTTAAGGAGGATGACAAAGACCTGAATTGAAATTATAAAAAGAAACAAATACAACTAAAGGATGTGGGACTCATTCCTCCAGCGTTTAGGGTTGTTACTGGCGCCACATTTGTCTCAGAGGGCCATAGCTCCAGGCTGGAATTTGGGAATCCCGGTCCTTACTAAGAAGTAAACCAATGCTTTTTTTTTTTTTGCTTTTTTCCACACATTTTCATGGCACTCTGATTCCTGATTTATACCAAAGATGTATCGTCACAGAAATGTATCAGATCCATATGTCTTATATTGTTTTGTCATTTTTGAGCACTCTTAGCCACTATTGAATTGTCTGCAAACATGCTTCCTGTGTGAACAAGTGCTTTTCCTTTTCATGGAGCAGCCATTGTTGATTATTCTCTCTTAGCTCATGCTGCTCTCATATATTCATATAGAAAACATCTATAAATGGAAATTATAGCGCATATAGTACAGAGCAGGATTGTCAAACTCATTTTACATCACTTCAGTTTTAAGTGGGCTGCATCAGTGCAAGTCCCCCTTCCTGACAATGGATGGAAGTTTAACTACATATTTAATCCTTGAGATATCTTAAGATCAGAAAAAAGTGCAAAAGTACATCTCAGATTTTCTACATGATAAAGAAATGCTGATGCAGCAAATGGAAGAAAGCTGTCAGCACAAATTAAATATGTACAATTACAGAAAGAAAATCCTGGTAGCCCAGACTCCTGTAATTACAAAATTGAAAAGTTTTGAACAGAAATTCCTATAGTGGATGGTGATAAAAAAGGAATTTTTCCGTCATTTAATTCTTTATCTCTTACAAAATTACTTTTGAAGTATGAATAGCCATTTCCCTAAGCTTTCCAGTGGGCCGGATTAGAGTTTTTACCAGGCTGATTCTGGCCACTGGGCCTTATGATTGACACCCCTGGTGTAGAGGAAAAATTGTGTTCACATAAGGTTCAAAGGTGAATGCTGAAGGGAAACTTGGTTGTCTGAGTATGTATATACACATTTTGAATAATTCATTTAGTATGAAGTCAGCTGCCTGTTCAATGCAGTAAACTCAGATAAGCCTGTGACCAACAGTTGTTGTTTTAGTTCTGTTTCACAACCTAGCGATGTGAGATAAGAATGAACTGACGAACCTGAAACCTGGTCGGTTATCAGTTTATTTTTTTTAATTTCTACCAAAAATACGTGCATTTATTAAAAAAAATAAAAGATATCATAGTAACTTAGTATTTAATGTCCGCCATTGGCAGGTTGTTTACCTATGTGTTAGCCATGACAGAACACATCATTTTAACCTTGGTTCTTAAATAAGTAGGACATTGTGTAAAAGGAAATTTATGATTCATATTTTGCAAATCATGTAAATCCTATATTTTAATTAAAAATAGGACAAAGATGACATCATCATGTTGAAATTGATATATACACTCTTTAAACATTTGAATTTGGATTTTATGTCAACAGTCATGTGCTCCCTTTGTTCTCTCAATCGGTCTGTCAGCTTGCCGTTCTGTTTCCACTGGAACCTACTGTGTCATTCTCACGATCCCCTGTCTCCCTTGGCCTGCGTGTGTTTGTCTTGATGTACTTGCCCAATCTCATTAGGTGACATGGCTTAGAGAGAGAGGTTATTAGGGCGGTTTAGCAGAACCATCTTTGGCACAGTAAGAAAGAGAATTAACAAGGGTTCGAGGTATTGAGAAAGAAGGAAAGCATGAATGAGAAGAGGAGACTGAATGAGCGAGAAAGCTGTGGTTAATATCAGCCAAATATCTTTAAAGTTTTACTTTATCTGCTCTTTCAGCCTCTTTAGCTGACAGGATGTAAATACTGTTCAGAAGTATTCTATAATACAATATTTTGTTGCATAACTGCTTAAAGGAGATTTGTTATAATCAACCTAAATAATCAGTGGCACAGTGGCCTCCATCAAGTGTTGCTGAGGAGGTAAAAATTAACCTTGCAGGGTTTTTGTTTTCTTTAACTCATCAAATAACATTTTAATATTGGAGCCACTAGGCAGCAGGTATTTGTATAAATTTGTTGTTCAAATAAAAACAATCACAACAAAATTCAGACTGGGCATCCTGGAACTTTATATTTCATGGGATTTTATTGAATGCACAAGGAGAAAGCTTTATGTAGACAAGCACTAATGCTTGTTTGTGTAATTTGTTACATATGAAACTAGCCATTTTTTTATTTTTTTATTTTTTTTTTGTGTTAGGCAAAAGTCATTGGGGATTTTTTTTTTTTTAAATTTCTAAACTCCTTTGATTTGTAAAAGGAGAGATGAACCTGAAGTATATAGGTTATAGCAAATTGGAGTCCTTCATGTTCCTCAAACCTCGGCCTTCCAAAAATCCTTCCTTCCATACCAACCAACACTATAGGTTAGTGTGGAGGGAAGGGTTGTAGGGAATGGTGGTAGTTTACATCAATACTAGAGCTATTCCTTCTGGACTTCCAGTGTTCATTTTAAAACAAGATGTAAGCCTGTTATAGATCATTTATGAATGCAACATCTGGAATTAAAATACTTACTAGCACAGTAATAAAAGAAATAAAATGGTCTTCAGGGTTGGACAAGTTGCTCCATAGTCTATCGACTATTTGGCGTCACTGCTAGGCAGCAGAACAGGCCTCCTGATCCACCTTCCATATTGCATAATGTGTGGCCCTGTTGAGAGAGAAACACGCAGACTGGAGTTTCTCACTTGCTGCATAAAGAAAAGTTTAAACATTAACATATGATGCTCATTGATTTAGACTACCATAATTAGTTAATGTAAGTGGATAGATAAACAGCTATGCTGAGCAGCTATAACAGTAGCAACTTGTAACACTCGCTGGTTCTTTACTCATTTACCTTGGACCTACAGATCAACTGTCTGTATTTCTACCGAAATGTACAAATGTACTCTGTTCTCTAGCTTAAAAAAATTCTATTAAGGAAAAAATCCAGCAGTTTGCCTTGTTTCTCATTTGATGATGATGGATCAGTGTCGCCACTTTAAAGGTAAGCATTAATTTCAAAGCCAGTTTTGTTTTTTGTTGTTTTTTTTCCCCCCCGCACCTAGAATTTTGGGATGTTTTTAGTTTACAGACAAACATGATTGAAAACACAACCACCTTGTAGGAGGAAATGGCAGGTTGCTTTTAACAAAACCATGTGAATGGACTATACTTGGTGAAAGAAATTTGTTTTATTTGCTAACAGTTGATAATGATAAATGGTGAATCCCAAAACCCACCAGTAGTTTTCACCACTTACCTGACAATAGGGGGTCTAAATAACTACCTTTAAAATAAAAATGAAATGGTTCGCTTCAAGACATGTAGATTGCCTTTAACATGGCGCTCTAAACTGTTGCAGCTATTGTTACCATAGAAACCACTGTCCTTGAAAATACTCTCAGCCAATTGCTGCTGGACATGACACTGAAAGGGAGCGGTCTCACATAATTGTGAATCAGATAAAGAAAGTTGGGAGGTCACAGGTAGTTCACAGCCCTCACTTCCATAACAAGTATCTGTAGCAATATATTTGCATATCCTTGATATGACTGACTTTCATATCCCTGTCCTTGCGTTGCACTTCTGATAATGTGGGTTTGTATAACCCTATTACTGTTTTTCTTCTTAAAAGAGTAGCTGCTCTGTTCTTTGGCAGTCAGTAAGAATTGAAGCTGCAAGTGAGAATCAAAGAAAATAAGAGTGATTAATTAAAAACAAAAGGAGGATGAGTGCAACCTGTCACTTGTTTGCTTTTGCTGTTTGTTGTAAATTTATCTTTCTAAATCTTATAGACTTCCTTCATTTCCATAGTAACACAAACTAATTATGTGTACTGGGTTGGATTTGTTGACTTGACTGAAGGACCAGGTTAAACACGCTTGGCTGTTTCAGTGGCATAACAAGTGGTACCCATGAGTTAGGTAATTAAATTCACTACCATTTGACATTTAACTGTAAACATAAGCTTGAGAATTTGGAATTTTGACCCACTTTTGTGACTGTAAATGGTCATGTAATGGGAAACCACATTGGCTTTGTTTATGTTATACTTCAGTGCTTTGATCAGAATGTGTTACGCTCTAGGCTGTGCAGGCTGACCGTTCTGCAGTTCATAGTTGTACCACCACACAGTACTGTTGAAGGTCATATATTTTTATTTTTTTTTTAACTTGGGCGTTAATGACATTCTTTGTCATCCTGCAGATTAAAATAAATGCATGCAGCATTATCATGGGTACAAGTAATCTTACATCAGTTAGCCACAGTAACAACACCAACTCCCTAATATTATATAGATCTGCTTTGTACCCCCAAAGTAGCCTTTACCATTCAATGTATGAACATTGGTGCACTGGGAATGCACGTTTTCACATTTGCAAATGTGCAAGATCCTTCGGGTCCTGAGAGTACATAAATAAGAGTACAAAATACCATCCTGAGCAGTAACCAGTCATTGGCTGTAATACCACTGTCTGGTGTGAGGAGTAATATTGGTACTAATATTGATATTGGCCAGATGGCACATGATTCATTATAGCTATTCATGTTTTTTGCTTTGGTTGCCTTTGTCATATGAAGGATGTGTCATCCCTTGAGCCCTTTTCTGACATGGGATACATAAATCTTTATCAAAGTAACAGTATTCATAATGGCAAGGTATGTTGCTGTGCTAAATTGTGTGTGTTATTTACTTTTAAATCGGATGCTTTGTAATGCGCTTGTGTAGCACCTGTACACTTCACATGATGACATAATTAAAGATGCTTCGCCCTACATGCGGTTACGAAAACGCGTCTATATACACTTTACTAAAATTAACTAAGCAACAACAACAAAAAAAATATAAATTGTGTCTCTATGTTGGGGATATTATTTATGGCACCCTGTACATAAATTCACACTACATTCTCACTTTGTAGAAGGTTATGATGCCTGTAGTCTGCAAACTAACCTTAGTTCCTGTTAATGTACTTGCCAAAGCTCAGATTATTTTCATTACTGGTGAATCTCTAGTCTGACACGTCACAGTTTTCATTCAGACTGTTAAGTTTTATTCCATAAACATTTCAGTCTTTAATACAGCAACTTGAGTGAAGAAAAACTCAATGTAGGAGAGGTCTGTGTGCATCTCTTTCAACTAAAGTCTTGCTCACAAAAAATGGAAAAGCAGAAGCACAGAAAACTGCAGGACCATAATCTGGGAGTTCTCTGCACGACATCAGAGTCACCAAAAAGGGAATCGAGGTTGGTCATGACACAGGCGCCTGAGGCTAAGGACTATAAATTATTTCCTGCTATTTACAGATGATAAATGTTGCAGAAAAACTACACCAGCTAGGTTCATAAATTTAGTACCAGATAAAGTCAGAAGGGGGATTGCTGTCATATACGTTCTGCAGCGTCAGTTTTCACCGGTGACTGATAATAATGCCCAACTTGTGCAGATTTATAATCCAGCAAACTGTCAGTTATATCGCAGATTCTGCTAACATTAACGTACTAAACACTACTTACAAACCAAACCTTTTTTGGTCTTTAAACGTTTTTTTTAATGGAAATTTAATTGTTGCAATTATACTCGTGTTCATATCTTGGCTGTTACTTGTCTCTGACAAGCTGGCAGTTTGTTTTGGGCTGCTATCACTGCCAATACTCAGCCACACTCGGCTGAATTGTGTTAGAAGCATCGTGTTAACCTCATAATCCCGTAGTCCTAATTCCTCCAAAACACAGGTGAATCCTTCAGCGCCATTTCTGCAGGAATTTAAACTGTTCCTGTGGTCTTCCCCTGTTTTTTGTAATATTAACCATCTTTTATCATCCTTTTTCTTGTGCAAGATTACACAAATTCCTTGATACTGGCACAAGTACTGTGCATCAGCTTTGACATCAGCATAAAGCTGTCATCAGTGGTCACCAGTAACTATTAGCTGTCTTCATGAATGTGGTGTTTCTAAGAATTTCTTTTTGGGAGTAGGCAGCATATTGGTCATTAGAGAGAGTGTATTGCCCCCCTGAGAGAAGAAGTCTGGGAAAACAAACTACAGTGTAGTCATTTAGCTTGGTCACTCCCATAATCAAGTCATAACTACTAGGTTATGAGTCAGTAATATGTATTTTATTGAGTAGACAATCATCAGTGAACTGTAACCTCTCTTAGTTTACTCAGAATGGTCAGGATTGCATCAAGTAGCTCCTGCTGGATTAAAGTGACACTTGACGCTGATTAGTCTTGGTGTCATGTGGCATAGTTTGTCTGTGCCTGTTTGTTTGTTTGTTTGTTTGTTTTTTGTTTTCATTGATGCTATGTGATGTCCAATAATTGAAAAAGATAGCACACTCATGATGTTTGTAAAAGAGTGGTGCTTCTTTTGCTGCACTAACTGCTACCCTGTGTAAATACTTGGGAATTGCATAGTATTAACACTACCAGGGGCATGGGGGATTTCCAAAGACCTTAAATAAGCACTTTCTTGTGGTGCTTGAATATCATTTGCAAAAGCCTTCGTACGCCTGTGTCTGTGCTGCCATTGCTGCTGCTTACAAACTTTGAAATTTTAGTGAGACTTTTGTGATAACTTGGAGTATATACTTAAGTCAGACTTCAGATAACTGAGTAATCAAAATAAACATTACATTTTTAGCTGTGTTGTCGATCTTTTCAGCCACCTCACATGTAAGCTGTGCGGCCAATTTATTTTTTTTCTCTGTGTGAATTGTGTGCTTTTTGGGTTACACAGTAAACCATCTCCTAAGGGATGTGTTTAGCTTTCCACTCCATAGATGACTCTTTGAGTTATCTTTCTCACCAAAAACAAAGGATGACAGGTTTGTTATATTACAGCCAGCTACAAGTTGACTTTGGAAAGTAGCACATTTTAAAAAGCCAGAATGTACCTTCTACTTGACACAAAGAAAACATTTTGCTCCCTGTGTGAGTCTAACTAGGAAGTGGCAGGGCACATTTTTTTGGTTTTCTGGTTATTTGCTACAAGTTCACTTTGGAGTGCATTTGATTTTTAGTGGTCAAAAACTATCCAGAAGTTCCCACAAACATGGGTAATACAGGAAATTGTATTAGTGAGAATGTTTTGACAATATTACTTTAATATCACATTTTGTGACAGATTGAAGTAATAAACACAAGAAAAATAGTCAATTTGAGCTTAAAGACGTTAGAGGCATTGGAAAACCTGATGGCTGTGGTGATGGGAAAGGGTTAACACCAATGCAGCTATAAGCAGTACAGGGTTACTTCCTTTTAAGGACCTAAGTCTTAGGGAGCGTGTGATAGAGGGAGTTAGATACTGGGAAAATGAGTGAGTCACATATGGGGCAAGGGGAAAGAGGGAGAGGACGAGACTTTTTTTTGTGTTGAGAGATGGTAAGAGTTAAATCATAGGCAGGATGTGGAGTGAGCAGAAAGTCGTATGGTGTGAAACACAGACTGAAACAGTAACTAAACTAAGTGTAATAGCAAAAAGAGGAAGCATTATGACAAAAAAGATGAAGGTATAGGCTTTGAGAACTGCTGAGACGTTTGTTTTGGCAAGGACGAATCGAAATAGTCTGAATCGGTGAACAGTAGGATGCAACATTTACAACAAATGTCACTGCAGGCACAGTACTGTAGACAAGGAAGGAAAGGGCAGTGTAAAGATACAAGCAAGGTAGATCCTCCAAGACCAACATAAACTGAAGGGGAAAAAAGTAGTATGTACATATCAAAAGTATAGGAAAAGACAATGTGGAGGATAAGATGAATAAAACAAAAATAAATTATTACATAGTCATAAATTCCAGAACACATGGTAAATTACAGCTAACTATAGGCTGTGCCAGTTTAATTTCTTTGTCCCTTTATATCCATACTTTCTATATTACATGTCATCAACCATTAGTTTTTGCATCAGCATGTCACAGTGACTGTACTTTCTATATTACATGTCATCAACCATTAGTTTTTGCATCAGCATGTCACAGTGACTGTACAAGCTATTGTTTTATGCCGAATTGCCTAAGATGGGGTATAAGATATAGCCCAGTTACTGAGTAAAATTGCTCTTGCACCATTCAGTGTAGCGCTGGTAGATTTACTGCTCTTTATAGAGATATAAAAGCTATTTTTCCTCCTTAAAAATCTATATCAGCACTTGCCAAAATCCTGCTTGGCTCATTGCAGTAGCACCTCATATCTCGCCACTCAATTGTCTTTTTACTCCCGTGAACTCCTGAAGAATTGCTGCTTAAAATCTCCTAAATTTCTATGCTGTCCTGATTAACAGGTTATGTTATTAGTCTGCATCCATAAAGAACTATTTCTTGCACAGTCTTCCAACTGTTAAAAAGAGTTATATTGAAAAGTTGTTTTTGGTTATTTGGGCTGAGGCTTAACAGGTGAGATTGATGTCATGTATTTTTCAACAGTACCACCATAGTTTTTGCTGCTGTGACTTATCTTGCTTATTTTAGGTGTTGAACTTTAAAAAAAGAGCCCAAAGTTCACAAGCTTGATCCTTGTAGTCTCCATCCTACTGCTGGTGGTATGAACGTGCAGTTATGAACTGGTGTTAACTATAATTTTGTTGAAATATTAAGCATTTTCAGAGTGTGCTCTGTCTATTTGGTAAGGTCCCAATTTGCTAGATGCAGTAATTGGCAGGTTGCTTGACACTCATAATTTGACTCTGGTATGACGCACTGCAACCAGCAGGCATGATATGTCAGCGTTCTTGATACCTGCATTGCACTACACATTTTAACCCAGTATGACACAAAAAGATGCCACAAGGTTTGTTATCGATCTGCTTCCTCTCTGTAAAGCAACCACATGTGTTGGCACATTCAGAAACCACACACTGAACTGATTTATCAGAAAACAGTGAGAATACTGTTCTTGATAAGACAATTGAGATCAAATTATTTAATTTTTACTGCAAAGCTATTTTGTCACCACTTTTTTTTTTCTTCAGTTTTTTACACTTGCTGCTTAGTTCACCTAGAGTTATGGAAAAAAAAAAACATTTGGTCAACAAGACCAGTCTAAAAGGAATAAGTTGTTGTAGCTCTCTTGTTGCCGAAAAAAAGACAAACATTCACTACTCTGGGACTAAGACTCTGAGACGACCCAGTCGCCCACCATGTCCACCTATTGTATCCCTACTAGAGCTGTGCCGTGTCATATTGCCCAATAATACAAGTATAAATGTTTACATGATATTAAAATGTCATATCATGATATCATTGCTATAGCAACATTATGCATTTACCTTAGTAGTTGTGTGCACTAAGGAGACGAGACTAGGTATGTCTGTGAGCAAAGCTGCCTGTAAGGCCTCCCATGAAGATTTAGTACCTAAAAAGAGAACTAGCTTAACAGCCTATAACAAAGCGTAGTACTTTGGGAAATCTGCAAGAAGATTGTTCCTGCTAGGGAACAAGATGGAAACGGCAAACTTGGTTCACCACTTCAAAAACATACCAGTGAGTACAAGGATACAAAGGAGGAGATGCTAGAAGCTGGTGATATGCGACCCAAAAGTAAACAAACGACTCACTTGCTAGCTGCACACCATATGACAGGAAGAGCAAACAGTGGATGGTCACATGGTAAAAAGGCAGGGTTTTAAAGCAAGTGGTTAAAAATCTTGGCCCAAGATATACAACATACCAGCTAGAAAATGTTTTTCAGTTTTATTTTACAGGATTAACTCTTACTTCTGTTGCTGTTAAACTAAAGTGTTAAACAACTATATTATAGTTTTACTTAAAATTTCCAGAGAAAATACTACCTAGGCTACTTTAGTGCTTACATCTTTATGCTTGATATATTGCTGTGTCACTACTGTTGCACTGTAATGCTCCTGGTGCTGGCACCTTGCTTCAATAGCTTCACACTTCAAATTATGTAATGGGTCATTTGTGACAGTTGCTCATTAGAAAAGGATATTATAAATAATGCTGCCTGCAAGCTGCAAGCTTTGATGAAATGTTGTTCTGTATTTTTTCTGTAGATTCAGAAATCTTCTTGAAATATTGTGATATAATTTTGAGGGTATATTGCCCCTATTCCCTACTATGCATTTAGTTAAATTTAATAAAACTGTATTCATTAAAAATCGCTGTTAAAAATTGTATTAAAAAATGTATTGTTGCCGACTGGTGATATATAGGGGTACATGTGTAAATGTTATCTGTGGAGGAGGACATGCAGGGTAATGGCAGAGAATTTTTTTTCCCCCACTTCAGACCAGTCTGCCAATCCTCTGTACTTTTCCCTCCAGTGAGTGGATTTGTATTCAGTGTACAAGGGAGTGTGCAGTACTTCTCGAGCTGATGATGTGCTTTATTGAGTCTGCTTTTGAGCTTGCCAGTTATGTGTCTACATCTCCTGTTTGTGTGCCTATATGAACACCTTTCTTATGCTTTATGTATCTGTGTGGATTGCTCTTTCTGTCTTGCTGTGGGTCCAAATGCCTGTTTAAGCTACTGTTTGTAAATGCATGCGAGTGTGTTTATGTGAGATCGTGCCAGTAGAGTCTTGCTGAAGTCCTTGGTGGCTAGCTCTGGAGGAGAGGTAACACGTGAGGGGAAGCTCCACATCTGACCCTGACCCTTGACGCTCTTATCAATCAGGCCTTGAGAGGCGGAGAAAGTAAGAGGAACAGGCATAAGCATAGAGGCTGAGAGGACTGGATGAAAAAAGATGGAGAGAGGAGGAACAGATGGCAGGAATTGTTGCTGAGCAGGGAATATGCTTTAGGTGAGGGGGGAGAGAGGAATAGATAGAATACTCCAAATCACAAATGTCTGTAAAGTCGTAGTTTATTCTCAGGGCTAGTACCAACTAAGTTATTATATTTGTTTTTTTGCATTTATTGAAAGATTATTGAATGTGTGTTTTTATATTTTGGATGTATTCATAGATCAGCTGTGAACATTTTAGATGCAGTTGTTTTTTTCTATGAGACATAAAGCCACAATATCAAAACAATAATACTAACATTTCATTTTTGCAGGTTGAGCCAAGTTGTAGGGATGAAACTATACAAATTTCTCAGTAATTGGGAGTTGCTACTGTGGAATTAGAGATGAAAAAGCAATCAATCATTACACTTCTTCAGCTATGTTTGATATGCTGGCAAAATAATGGTCTTCCCCCTCCTGTAATAGGACCTGTGCATGTGTATCATTTTTTAAACTTGAGTTAGGGTTAGACTTTAAGGTAAATTTTCTTAATTTAATAGAGGGTGTCAAATAGTCACACATAGTCTATTTTCAGTGTTGTTCTGAAAAATTGCCAGCAGCACATACATGCCAAGCACGATCAAGTCCCCGTAGGGCTGTGCGATATGTCCAAAATCTCATATCCCGATATTAAGACATCTATCGTCCGATAACGGTATAAATCACAAAAATGTAACATTTTCTGTAAATTCTGTGAATCTCGGGCAGCTCGACTTGCGTGAAGTGTTTCCAGCTGGGTGTCACAAACCTGAAGTCGAGTGTTTTAACTGATGCATGAAACTATACATTTTTAGACATAGGTTGTAACGGCCGCCGTTTTCTTTGAGTATTTATTACACAGCGTGCTGCGGGGAAAAGCCTGTTCTAACATTTGAGTCCAAGGTTTATTTTTTAGCACCTGATGGCTCATTTTGCTTCTCATCCGTAAACACTCTGCATCTTTCACGTGAATCAGTTTATTTTGAAAAGTCTCAACAAGATTTTGAGCTTTATTGTGAAAGGTTTACGTGGAACAAGTGAACACGCGGTGGTTTTACCGTTGTTGTTGCTAATGACAACGCATAAAAACCAACACTTGTCTGTCTGTAGTGTGGTTATATTCAGTGTTGGGACTAACTCGTTATTAAGTAACGCGTTACAGTAACTACGTTATTATTGTGGTAACGAACACGGTAACTAGTTATTATGCCAAAACCAGGAACGCGTTACTCGTTACTGGGATTTAGATAGGCTCGTTATTCGTTACTTCGTGTGGTGGCTATTGCGGAGCTTCCACAGATTCAATAACATTAGCAAGTGGTGGAGGCCAGCAGGTGGATGAAGGAAAAGGGAGGCAAGAGGAGAGACCTGAAGCGGCCGCTGGTCCGAGAGTGTCAGGTGAACTGAACTTCAGGTAAGAAGTTATAATCTGCAGTCCATCTGGGTCAGATATGAACCAAGTTTAGGTGGAGTTTATTTTCGTTATGCTGACTTTTTCGTACTGCGTGCTAGCTAGCATGACGGAGTTTCTATACAGCTGGGTGGGTGCTATGTTACTGATGTTGAACTTTATTTTGTTCATAAGGTTAATTAGTAGAGTTGCCAACTGTCCCGTAAAAAACGGAATCATCTCATTCAGAGAAAATATTATGCGTTTCGTGTTGAGCTGAGAAGGAACGCAGTTTGTCCCAGACTTCAGCTACAATGAAAAAGACACAAAGCTGGAGTTATTCTATGTCTTTGCTGCACAGCTGCCTCTTCTCCTCTCATTCTCTCCCCCTCCCTCTGCTGTTTCTACTTCAATCATGAAACTGATCAATGATCAGCTGATCGGCTTTTCTCTCTTGTTTATTTATCGCCCACTTTGCGCCAGAAAGAGGAAACCAGCGGATGTCGTGGTAAACAACAGCAGCACTTTTAAGCTTGATCAGCTGTTGTTAGAATTTATTTAATATTAATTTCTAGTATCAGCTGATGTTTGCTGGAGCCACAGCTGTAAAAGCTGCTGGTCATTATGTCGGTTTGGATATGTGGTGAGAGGGAAACATGAAGATGAAACCAGGAGATGTCCTTACTGAATCATCAGAGCTGTGATGGAGAAACAGGTTTACCTTTTAGGTGACATGAATGAGTTGAAGAGAAGTTATGAACTGTTTCTGAGAGACAAATAACACCAGGATCCTTTTCTAAGTAGCTGACAGCTGGTAACTGTGCAGGGGCGGGTCTAGCAAAGTGCTGCCAGAGGTCCATGTAGGGAATTAAAAGGGAAAGGGGGGCACAAGGAAATACTTTCTTATTCTCATTTAAAATCCATCCATCCATCCATCTTCATCCGCTTATCCGAGGTCGGGTCGCGGGGGTAGCAGCCTAAGCAAAGAGGTCCAGACCTCCCTCTCCCCAGCCACCTCCTCCAGCTTGTCCGGGGGAATACCAAGGCGTTCCCAGGCCAGCCGAGAGATATAATCTCTCCAGCGTGTCCTGGGTCTGCCCCGGGGCCTCCTCCCGGTGGGACATGCCTGGAACACCTCGCCCAGGAGGCGCCCAGGGGGCATCCTTACCAGATGCCCGAACCACCTCAGCTGGCTCCTTTCGATGTGGAGCAGCAGCTGCTCTACTCTAAGCCCCTCCCGGATGGCCGAACTTCTCACCCTATCTCTAAGGGAGAGGCCAGCCACCCTTCGGAGGAAGCTCATTTCCGCCGCTTGTATCCGCGATCTCGTTCTTTCGGTCACTACCCACAGCTCGTGGCCATAGGTGAGGGTAGGGACGTAGATCGACCGGTAAATTGAGAGCTTCGCTTTTACACTCAGCTCCCTCTTCACCACGACCGACCGGTGCAGCGTCCGCATTACTGCAGCCGCAGCCCCAATCCGTCTGTCGATCTCCAGCTCCCTTCTCCCATCACTCGCGAACAAGACCCCGAGATACTTGAACTCCTCCACTTGGGGCAGGAACTCATCCCCGACCCGGAGTGGGCACTCCACCCTTTCATTTAAAATGTCATTTTAAAAATATAATTATCTGAGTCTTACAACAAACAATTGATTGATACATATATACCATCAGAACAGTGTACATCACTGTCACAACAGTGTTTATTTTCATTCAAAGGCTTTATGATTTTTCCTATAATGGTGGGCTGGTCTCTAGTCAAAATGCCCGGGACAATTATTTTTTTTGTCCCAGTCCAGCTCTGTATGCAGCTCATATGCAGTCTGGTGTTACCTACATCTTCCTATTCAGAAGGCAGAATTTCCGAGTTCTGAGTACAATCGAAAGCACCACGACTGCAGTCTTTGTGTTGGATGTAAAAAGCAGGCTAGGATGGAATCAGGTGTGGGATTTCTCTCGTGGAAATGTGCACATAATTTTTTCCTTTCTATTGGTAGGTGGCACAGTGCACTTGTGGCAAGTAAGCAAGCTAGAAGACTGGCAATCTTGCTGGGTATCCAGTTACGGAAGCAACACATTAACAAGAGAATTCTGAGTAAAACCAAAGTTACTTTCCCTAGTAACTAGTTACTCTGAAAGTAACGAGTAACTTGAAGTAACTGAGTTACTTTTGATAGAAGTAACTAGTAATGTAACTAAGTTACTAATTTAAAGCAACTTACCCAACACTGGTTACATTAAATAGAAGAGAAAGAGAGAACTTGAAGAAATTAATATAGCCACTACAGTGACCATCAAAATAATGAAAAAATATTGCTGTAAACAGTTTATTTTGCGACACCACGAAACAAACAATAGCGTAAAATGAAACGATAGACGTTTTTACATCGTCATCTGATATATATCGTTATATCGAACAGCCCTAAGTCCCCGTCACTATTTTATTCTGCCAGACTCATTCTGTTTAATAGATTGAAGACTCTAAATGGTGTTTGACTCTCTGCCAGGATGGCTAATGTAATGGACTGACCCGGTCTTTTAAAAGCCAAAAATTTCCTCCATTTCAGTGTTACTATTCCAGGAAGAGTGGTTAAACGGAAACTAGGAGGTGTGAGCAGCTATTACCAGACAAATCCAAACTTTTCACTTTTTTTCTTGTAGCACTACGCTTTGAAAGCCAGCGCTGCTTCCTTAGTTTAAGTTGGGGCTCATTTATTCCTTGTTAACTGTAGCAGATCTGTCTTTTGTGTTTTCTTCAACTGTACCTCTCAAACTTGTCAGTCTTATTAGCGTCATCACCTAGTAGGCCTGTTGTTGAAGCAAACATTGCAGAATTGGAATTTGAAGCATCTTGTGGCTAAATACCTCATTTGGTCTCCTCCAGCTAACTGAATGATGTATTGATGGGCTGAGCAGACAGTTACACACTGAGAAAGGTTGCAAGGGAAATCGATAGAAAACACCAAGCAGGGAATCTCTCTCTCTCCCTCCCCCTGTCATATCAGTTTGCCCACTTCCTGTATTTATGCACAGTCTCAAGTCAGGGTGCTCTCTTTTTTTCCTTCCTTTTTTCCTTTTCTGTATTGATAGTCATACAAGGTAGCTCAATAGTCATCACTCATCAAATGCTATCAAGGCATTTTATAGTCTTTTTTTCTTTTTTTTCCTTCACTTTGTTTCCCCCTCCACAGTCAGAATCACTCTATCACCCCTTCTGGTGTTTTTGTTTCTTCCTCTGTGGTCCCCTCTCTATTTTACTCTTCCCTCCATCTGTTAATGCTGTTATAGCTGTGCGTGGGAGTATAGGGAGGGATGGAGAGAAATGGAAAAAACATGAGGAGGGGGGTGCTCTTCTACTTGTTACGAGCTGGATTGTTTGGGGTGGGGTGGGGTGGGTGTGTGGGTGTGTTTGGGGGGGGGAGATTGTGAAGGGGGTTGTGTTGTTATGGCAATGAGATCTTCTTTGTGTTAGGTTGCCAAGGCAACTTCAGGCGTACACTTGGTACCGCCACCACCACCACCCTACCCCGCCCCCAACCCCCTCAGCCACATGACTGCAGGGAGAGCACTTCACGCTTTGCATGCGCAGCCTTATGCACCCACACACTGGAAATGCATAAAAGCATGTGCACACACAATTTTATTATATCTACATCCTTTTAACAGAGGACTCTGCAGAGTGACAGTACCCAAATCACTTTTAAACTGACTATTGTAAACAAACTATTTTACAGTTAAGGTTTAGATATACTTTTTTTTTTTTTAGCCATTAGCATGGACATTTGAAAATTATCCAAACATCTACTGGCTACACTGGAACACTTGATCAGCAAAGTCATCAGACCAGAGTCAATGGGTTTTTAGAGTAGATTTATTTTTAAATATTAGAGATCTACTTTTCAGATTTTTTGGGGGTGGGGCTGAAAAGATTTCTGCAGCACAATTGTTTCTCACCTCAACACTGCACCTAAATCACCCTGAAAGATCCACGTCTACTTGCTGTTTCGTTTGTTGACTTTGGTTGCAGTTTGACACACATGGTGGTGAAGTGCATAGCTCTAAAAAACCACAGGACCAGAGAAAAGTCATCTCACTGTTCACGTCACTGCCCAGACTTTATATCGCATTAAAATGGTCTGTTCTGAAGTAAACACAGTGCAGCAGCAGATCGCCAGTGCAGTGATCATCACTTATGTGAACTGCTGCAGATCAGCAGTTTGTGATAAGATCCTGCGGGTGTAGCTCCTCATACCACTGTCATTTCAGTGCAACCTTCATGGCAGCACTGAAATATGGTTGCAGTATCACAGCAGCAGTAATCCCAGGGCAGTGCTAAATATATCAGAGCCCTCAGTGTTATATGGAATCAAGCAGTATGCTGCCTACAATCAGGGGACACAGACAACCAACGGGAACTTAACCTCCTAGGACCTGGTGTCCACATATGTGGACATCACATTTTGGGTTATTTAGACCAAAATACTAAATTTAGCTCTACAAGGGCCTGATATCCACTTACGAGGACATTATACTGCCACTGTTCTATCGAAATTTTAAACGAATGTCCTCATATGGCGCTCTTTTTTTTTTTTTATTTATTTATTTATTTATTTATTTATTTTTAGAAACAAAAATCTGGTTTAAAAAAAAATCTGGTAATTCTTTGTTTTTATATTCATCGGGTCCCAATATGCCCAAATATCAAAGAGAAATTAAAAATGCATGCCATGGAAGAGTTCGAGTCTTAGGAGGTTAAAAGCAATTCTTATGGACTTGTCTCTGCCCAAAAGAAACTAGATGAGCCTTTGAAAACTTCTGGACTCTAAGAAGAGGGAATCAATCTTTTGCATTCAAATAAAAAAACACCAAAAAACCCAAAAGAATTTAGGCACCATTTGAGGATACAGTAAAATCACGGAGGAGGACAGTATTAACTTGTAAAATATGTGATTAGTTAGTCTTTTAGATAGACCATATAAAGGAACGTGAAACCTAAGCAACAGTGGTCCGGAAATCAGTGTGTGCTTTAAATGTAAAGGGCAAAAGTACAGACAACAGCCGTAAAACAAAGTATTGTCTGCATATATTCAGTCAAAGAGCAGTGAGGTGGGCATTATTGCAGCTTTTTGCTGAACAAAGTACATCAGTGTTTCCAAGCATGGCCTTTTGTGGTCTATGTGTGGATCTTAAATTCTGTGTGAGAATATATATATATTTTTTCCTCTCTCGTCTTTGTGCCTCTTGCCTGCGGTACCTGCAGCGATCTGACCTGTTCGTGAGTTTGAGTCGGATCAAAACAAATCATTTTAAGCAGTTTGGAATGCGTCCTCCCTGTTGGTGGGTGAATGGTAGCGCTTAAGGGAAATGGGGATTGTGTTGAAGGGAGAGAAAAGTGTGTTTGGGAAAGGGTAAAAATTAGGTTAAGCTGAAGTTAAATCTTCCCAGGTGGTGTCGGGATTTTTCTCAATGCACCTCTTTTAAGAAACCAGTTTATGTTATGTTTTTCGTTCAGTGTATCACAAATTGTATATCTTCAGACCTACCAAGCTCTTATGGAAGGGCTGATAGATGAATGAGCAGGTGAACCTGAGGTCACTGATGGAAGAATGTTAGTGCTATGTGCATGTGTGTTAAAGGCATAGTACATTGTTATGTATTTTAGCATTGATGTCCAAGTTAACTACAGCACATATTCATCTTGTTAGTTATAGAAAACAGTATTCTAGTTTATTCAAGAACACTTACAGTCAGTGATAGACCATTTAATTTTAACCCTGAACTAATGGGTGGGTTGTTTTCCAGCCTTGCTTTTCTGCAGGCTTCACCTCGAGTGATGTGTGCTGACCACATTTCTTATGGACATGATTTCCAGTGAAAGAGGTGGAGGAACAACTAAACATGTGAAAAAAGGGCAAAAGTATACTACTGCTCTCTGTGAAGCTAAGACTTGTTGACTTTGGTTGCATGACGACGCATCTGAAGTCAGAGTGTTGTTAGACTTTCCCATTGTAGCTTGTAAAAATCAATAAGAAGATGTTTTTAAAGCTCATCACAGTAATTACCAATACAGAAAACAGTGTGCATTTATGAAGCCATATTGACATCACTACTGTAAGACATAAGTTAGGTGCCCGGACTGAGATTTTTTTCTAATTTCACATGAAATATATTAGGCTCCCTGTTAAATAAGTGAAATAGGATATCAGTGTAATTGTGTGTCACCACTGACTGCTCATGTGATAAACAAAACAGTGACCCTTTTGTAGATAAAAAAGACTACTTTTGGATGTTTTTTTTTAAATCTGTATTTATGAGCCATTTGTGGGGTGTTTTTGTTTTGTTTCTTAGACAAACATTGGTTTGTCAAAGTGCTATTTTACAACCCCCCCCCCCACTTCATGTATTAGTGTTGGCAAAATGAAAATTAATCTACTTCCTGTTTTGGCTAATGTTCATTAACATTACCCACCCAGTTTTATGAGAAAACACAAGATTATCTGCCTCTACTTTGTGTAGAGCCTCTTCAAGAGCTAGGTTTTTGCTTTTATTTGAATGGTTAAATCACAATCTGCCAAGGACTGCTTCTGTTGGGCTTGTAACTTTTATGGGAGGCTCCGACACTGTTTTACTCATGCATGGCATTAAAACTGAACATGCAAGCAGGCAGATCCAGATTTCAAGTAAAGGAGATCACAAGAACCTGACTATCTGGTATATATGTGAGAGCTAACACACACACACACACGCACACTTGTGTATCATTTACTCTTGGATGTGACACAGATGTCAGTGTACTATTAACTAGGACCCCTCTATGGCTTTATCTGTTGAGCCAAAGTAAGCCTGATCTCCAGAGAGAGCAGGCATTGTTAAACCCTCTCCATATCCCCAGATGACTGCAGTAAAGTGGTGTGTGTATGTGAGTTTTCCCCAAGCTCCTGTCTTCACAGTCCAGATCTAATTTGCTCTGACAGGATGGTAATAAGGTAGCAATAGACACATGCTGTGTGTGTGTGTATCTGTATTTCAGCCGTGAACCATACCCACGCTGGCTTGTAACAGCCCACTGCTAGAAAGCAGGTGTTTAGAACCTCAAACTTACCCTCTGCGTGCGTAAATGAAGGCCATGTTGCACACAGACTTAAATACTCACAATCACATACAAACTCGAGGGCACAGCTGTTGCACTGGCTTTACCGAAGAAACACATTATGTAACCAACTTTAGTTTGTCCAGGTAGAAGTGATATTGTCTCATTTTGTATCTCATTTGAAAACCTATCAATGCACTAAAGTAGATATACTTCCCAGCCATAACACACACACACACACACACACACACACACACACACACACACTGCTGAGACATTGTTTCACTGTACATATGCTCTCATCTACACTGCTATCTATTTATACCCAGCTGTGTTCTTCCGGGCTGCCATAGCTCTGAAAATTTTCTTTTGTCAAGTGCGCAGGACTTGAAATCATGACCACATATTAAACTTGATTATAGTTGTTGTTGAAACATTTCCAGGAAACATTCCCTGATTTAGGTAGGATGTTTTTCCTGTGTTTGGGTTTAATGTTGTTACTAACATTGGCTAAAGCCAGCTCCTGTATAATCAACTATCAAAGTAACACAGGAAATTAATGTGTTATTGTCCAAACTCTGAATAATAACGGCTAGAAATGTTAAAGCTGTTTTATTTCCTTTGAAGAGCTCATTGACCTGTTAATAATTTCTTTGCCACAGGGCCTCACCGGTCCTTGATCTTGAGAGGCCATAAAGCCAGGAGAAAAGATTGTGAGCAAAAGGATGGCTTCCTGGCAAGTATTCCTGTGGCTCAGCTGGGAAAAGTCTGGGGGAAAAAACCCCCCAAAACAACAAAAAGGGGCAGCACCAGCAGTGAGTGTAGCTGCTCCATGCCCAAATGGTCAGCTTACACTCGCAGAACTAGACCAGTTTCAGGCTGTAGTCTCACCCAGTTAACTCTAAGACTACAGCCCTACTTTTCATGTCTGGTATGCACTGTGGATAGCTCGTTTGTAGCATGATAAAAAGTTCAGTATTAATACATGCAAGTTTATTGGTGTCCCTAAGGAGAAAGGCCTTTACTAGGTGTTTTAATCAAGACTGAAGGCAAAGTCCATTTCTTGTTTTATTGCTCCTTGTATCATGATTGACACCATAAGGGGACTTTTTCATGATTGCTCTTATTTATAAATTATAGGGCAGTGTAATAAAAGAAGGGTTGTTCCACTTTATTTTACACATGTCACCACATCTGAAACTGTATTGTAATCTGAGTTCATAGTGCACTCCATCCACTTGTATGAACATGACGCAAGTTGATAAACATCTCTGTGAATATGCAGTTATTAATGTAAATACATTGACCAACATTTGGCTCAGTGTTTGTTTAGTTTGTACAGAGTACAATGTGTTAGCTTGGGTTTCAGGAATACATTGATTTTTTTTTATTGCCGAATCTAGGATGAGCAGAACTCAGAAAAACACAACATGCCGCCTCATATTTTGTTTTTTCTTCATCACATTGCATTGATCTGCAGCGATTACCGTTACATACTGGTAGTGGAGGTGCATGCTGTTTTGAGTCCTTGAAAGCTGAATTTGAAAGCAGAGACATGTGCTACCCTGGCGGCTCAAAAAATGTCAACAGCGCCCCAGCAGCATCTGTGCATCCAAACAGTGCTATGCAGCAGCTTGAAGCTGGCTACACTGGCGTGCATACAAGTCGTCTTGTTGAAACAAAATATAAACAAACCGCAAACCTCTGAACGCAGAAACCTGTCAACACTTGGGGGGGGGGGGGGGGGGAATTGTGTTGCTTATTTAGGCAACCAAATGATTATTACATGTAATGTGATCTGTCAGCTAGATTTTATTCCAGCATAACCTTCATTAGACGTACGAATAGTTGGATATGCTTTACTTGTAAACATGCATCTGAGACTTCCTTATTAAGTTATTTGTTGCATATTCATATCTCTATTTTGTTTTTGTTTTTTGTGATCAACTTTTGTTTTATTTTTCCACTTTGTAGTCATGAAAAAATGCATCTCTTCAGCTCAGGGAATGTGTGTGTGTGTGTGTGTGTGTGTGTGTCTTTAGTCACTGCTCATTAATGTGTATAAAGAGACTGATAACTGTGCTAATCTGAAAATGCTCTTTGTGGTGTTCTCTTATCTCTAAATCTCTCCTGGTTGGACTTGGTTTCTCTCTAAATCTTCTTGCCCACCTGCATCTCTGAATGTGTCCCACTTTTAGTCTCATTATTTCTGTCTGTCTACCTTTTGTCCAATCTCCTTCAATTATGAACACCGTCTATTCAGAGCACACAATAGTTATATGGATTTTTTTCTTCTTCCATATAATCATGAAATTGTATTAAATGTCACCACATTAAAACAGAATTCTTTCTTTCTGTCTGTTCACAGCTCCACCACCAAGCAGATTCAACAGGAGAGTGTCGGGTAAGTTCACCGGCGTGTGTTTGTGTGTGTTTGACGTCATGTCCCCCAAGTGTAAACCACACCATTGGCGACATTACATACATCACTGCCAAAACAGCTTACCAACAGTTTATTTGTGTGTGTGCGTGCCTGTGGGGCTGATTAGTATCTGCTTTTGCAGTAGAACTGTGTTTAGGCATTTTTTGGGGGGGGTAATCACTGTATTTGTGCACGTCACAAATGTACAACAGTGTTAAGAAGCTTCACTGTGGTGTGTTTTGGGTCTTGTGTGTCTGCCTCGTCTCTGTTTCTGTGCTTTAGCGTCTGTGGTTTGGTGTGCGCTGTGCTCTTGTTTTCTCACGCTCCGTCATACTTCTGTAGTGTTTACACGAGTGGCTGAATGTCGTCAGCCGTCACAGAGCGCTGCACTTTGATTAGGCTCTGGGTGTGTCCCCTGATGTTTATCTGCACTGCCTTTTTATCATTACTGACCTCCTGTCTTTACCCCAGTCTTATGGTTTCCTTGGAGAAATTGCACATTTTAACAGAAAGTGCACATTTTAGCAACTTTATTTTCTTTGTTTTTTCTTTTCTTTTTTTAAAAGCTAATTTAGAACAATGACATTTTGCTGCCCAGAGGTCCTTGTTGCTATGATTTGGTAAACAAAACTGTTCAAATATTCTTTGTTGACAAAGATACTGTGTGGTGCCACAACCTTTGTTGTGGTAATGTTGTAAGACACGATGATCCCTTCTGATCCATGAGGAAGAATTGCTTTAATATAACAACAAAGATGGAGCGTCACTGTGCTGCTTGTCATGTTTCCCAGAGATGTCACTGCAAAGATTCTTCAGAAACGAAGGCCCATGTTTGTAGTTTTCTTTTTCAGGCATTTGTATGTATATTCAATGATGGCTTCATTTTTTATTTTTTTGGCATTTTGGTTGTGATATACAGTCCTTTGCAAAAGTCTTGAGCTCCCCTTGTTTCTTTATATTTTACGAGGAGCCACACTTTTTTATTTTTAAAGTAGTCTTGAGCAGTAGTTCTCTTTCTAAAGGTCTTTCAAAGGTTTTCTTTGGATTTTGGCTGCTTTTTCACGCATTTTTAGTCCAACGTATGTACCTGGCCTTTTACACAGGATGCTTTTCTTTTTTTCTCTCTCTCTCTTTTCCTGCCTAGAAATCCCTCAGGAATTAATCAGTTCTGTATCTGCTAGGGGTGCAACGATACACAAAATTCACGGTTCGGTTCGGTTCGATACTTTGGTGTCACGGTTCGATATTTTTTCGATACAAAATAAAATGTTCATGCCTTTCTAATTTGTCATTTATTAAAATTATAAATATATATTTTAACTCAAAAGTACAGTTTTTAAATTTAACCCTAACCCTTGTGCGTGTTTTTTATTTTGACAGCGAATGCGCACCTGCGGACCACTTATGTGCAGCCCTGGTTATTTAGCTCATCATATCGCAGCCACAGAAATTCTTTTGTCCATGAAACCATAAAGCTGCACTTTCTTTTTGCCTTATAGTCTGATTTGTCATAACTTCTCCGTTTTGCGGTAAGCTTTTCTTTGGCTGTCACTTCTTCACCCTGACCTGTCTTATTTGGCTCAGCAGAACTAAAATATATATCCTGCTGCTTTTACACACGACTCACATAAGCTCAGCGATTCTCTGCGCGATCAACCTCTCACATGTTTAAGCTGCGGGAGATTTCACTTGTCATGTTTGCATAGTAAGCTAACGATTAATAAGACGATGTCAGAGGAATTGGTGCACAAATTATCATCACTCACAGATCAGTGCTGTCGCTCTCTATACACAGTTCGCACGATTGCAAAGTGAAAGCAAAAAAACAAGCGCAAATTCAAACGCGATTTCAATATGTCACATATTGACAGTGGCTCACCGATGCCAATGACATAATTACCCAGCTACATTTCTGAAAGAATGCAAAAGCATTGACATATATTTTTCCTTCCTACAATAGCCCGACGGGCAGGGCAGAGATAGATTTTGGTAGCCCGACTGAAAAAATCGCTAGCTCCGGGACGTCGGGCTAGCGATATTGCAAGCCCTGTATCTGATTGAGGAATCATGCATCTTTGGAAAAGAGAGTTTATTACAGAGAAATGTCTCTTTCCAAAATAAAAGCTATACTATCCGCTTCTTCTGGGCTATATTCTCAGCAGCATATTAAACAGCTGTCTAAATGACTCGGCTAAAGTTAGTAGCATGCTTGCTTGTTTTTGTCTGCTTCCACTTGTCTTTGCACTAGGATGATGTCGGCGTAAATGTGCAGTCATATTCGTTGTGTTCCCACTAGTGCTTTCAGGTTAATCTCGTTGAAATGACCTTAACGCCACAACACGGCAAATCTCGTTAACGAGCTACCGCCGATCGCCCCGTGCATGGGGCTAGACGGCCAACACGTTAACGAGCTAACTGCGCTAACACACTAGTTCCCACCCATGTAATTGAGCATTGCATGGCACATCCAACATACTGTTTTACTTTAGTCCATGACTCGCCTACCTTCAGGGTCATACGTCACATGAAAACCAAAATAATCCCAAACGCCAGATCTGAATGAGGGTGGGGGAGGTCCATGTTGCAAGGAGAGCTTAACTTCTGTCTTGCTAGCTTGCCCTGCTCTCTTCCTTCTGACGATGCTGTCTGTGTTGAGCGCTCAGTGGATCTGTGCTCGACAGTGCAGCCTAGGCGGAGTAGTCGAACGCAGATTCACTGAGCGCTCAACACAGACAGCATCGTCAGAAGGAAAGTTGATAAAATAAATTACAAATGTTGTATTGTTCGATACATATGCGTACCGAACCGAAAGCACTGTATCGAACGGTTCAATATCGATACGAATATCGTTGCACCCCTAGTATCTACACATAGCAGACAATCATTTTTCAATTGTATCCTGAGGCAATTTGTTACTAACAGCCTGTTGCAAAAACAAATTTGCTCCAGTTAAAAAGTTTAATCTTTTAAAAAATCCCAAAGAAGAGCTATTTGGAAAACTGTAGAAGTGGAGGATAAAGGAAGAGGTTATAGGCCTTAAAAAACACACACACAAACAAACAACAACTTACACCAGATGAACAAATATCCCACGAATCCCCAAATTTCACAAGAACTGGATTGAAAGTCAGTGGGGACAGGTCTTATGGCGTAATGAATCCAAATTTGAAATTTTTGTTTAAAATTTCTGTTGGTATTGATGGAGAAGGAAAAAGAGGTTCAACAATGTCTACAGCCATCTGTAAAACATGGTGGAGGCCCTGTCATGCTTTTCAAGCTGCACGTCAGTCAGTGGTGTTGAGGATCTTGTCAAAATTGATGAAATTATGAACCCAGAAAACTACGATCAGATTTTGCAATATATCTAAAAGGCAGCCAAAATCCAAAGAAATGAGTTATCTGTGTGTTTCATTAAAAATAAAGGGGTGGTCTGCCTTTAAATGAATAAGAGAAGAAAAGGGAGTAGAATACTGTCCAGAAAAGGTGTAATGATGTCATCCAACAGTTACACAAAAGCATTTACTCTTTGCTTTTCTAAATGGTGAGGTAGGTGTAGCATCCAAAACTTAATATGTGACTAATTTCACAAGGAGATTGTTATTTAGATACAAAGATGTTTGCCTAAAACCTTCTTGGCATTGTCTTGTAATTAGGATTCCTTAATAATTAGATTATTTTGTGATATTAAACCACTGGTCTGTGGTTCATTTAGTAACAGGCGTGATTTCACTTTCAGACCGTCTAGTGCAGTGTTCGACAACACTTCCAAATAAGTTAATTAAACAAAGATGGGGCATCGTTTGTTGTGGCTTGGCACTATAAATCAAAATATCCTCTCTGTACAGTGATATTATGAGAGTCCTGTTTTGTATTGTAGCAGTTAATATGAGGATCTGCTCAGAGTTTCTGTCCGCTCTAATGCAAGAACAAATAGTTGGGGGGGAGAGGGCCGCTTTCCAAGGACGTGCTAAGTAAAGGAATTTCTGATGACGTAGTTTAAATTGTTAAACAAAAAATTCAGCCTTGGAGCTTTTAAACTGTGCTTTAAATCAAAAAATGCACTTATCATCATTATTTTCTTTTAATACAGCGTTTGGTCCAAACACTTGTATTTTGGGGCAGAAAAAGTAAGGAATAACCTATTTGGATGATCAATATGTCCATTACCTTTGTGGGTCTTGGGTGTGATGCCTCATTGTTTAAGATTGTGTTCTCACTCCTAATTAACTACCATATTCTGAATTAAAGAGCACTGAAACTCACACTTTTGCATTTTTATTTCTTCAAACTGAAACAAATGAGTTAGCACATTGACTCTCTAGAGATCACACTGCTTCAAACATCATTGTTATGACTGCTGGAAGAGAAGACTCTACTCTTGCGCGCACACACGCACACACACACACACACACACACACACACACACACACACGGAGGCATCAATGTGTTTTGTGAGAAGTGGTGTCTCTCTCTACAGAGAGGGAGGAAACAGATAAATAGTGACCATCTAAAATTACCTTGTCAGTGTTTGTCATGCACTGTGGCAAAACATGTCGCTGCACATGTGTCATTTCCTCAATCCAGTGTCCTGCGGTCCTCTCTTTCCCTACGCTTGTGTGTAGAAACATTTGTTTGTTTTTCCTTGTCCAGAAGAATGTGATAAAATTGAATTATCTTACAAACATAATTATCTTACATACACACTTTTTGTTGAGTGGACTCTGGGCTGTTAAGAGTGGTTCATTTTGAAGTTAATTTAGTAAATTAGCTTACCGGTACCAGTTTACAATGTAAGGGACAGAGTAGTGTATTTTTGACAAGGTTTGTCATTTTTAAGGCAAGTTTTTGGTATGTTTATAACTTGAGGTTACTCTATTCCGTAACCCCTGTTCTCTGATAACATGAGTGAGGTGTCTCACTATGGCTGAGAGAGCATTCCCCATACAGGTAAAAGGTGCAGCAGTGAGAGTTTGCAGCCATCTTTAAACCACGGTGAAGGCTTAATAGTGGTTTTGGGCTGCATTTCAGCCAGAGGTGTTGGGTCTTGTCAAAATGGACAAGAAGTTATGAAGAGTCACGAAAAATGCCATCAGATTTTGATGCAGCATACAATACTATTTGGAAAGTGTCTAGTAACAGATTAATCTTTCAGCATGACAATGATCCCAAACAGACTTCCAAGGGAATAAAAGCATCCCTGGATACAAAATCCCATAGTGCAATGCCATCAGTCACAGTGGCTTTGGGACCTGAACATTATTGAAGCAGTGTCGGATTATCTTGACAGAAAACAGAACAAAAGTTAGCCAACATCTAAAGAAGAGCTTTGAATGTCCTTCAAGAAGCCTGGAGAACTATCCTTGAAGACTACTTAAAAAAAAAAAAAAAATACAAGAAAGATTGCATAAGAGAGTTCAGGCTGTATTGAAGAATATTTCCATGTATGTTTGCTTGTTTCAGTAAATCACTGCATGTATTTCCCATTTTCCTAACAAAATATAAATGAATGGGGATGGGGTCCAAACTTTTGCACCATACTGTAATTAATTTTTTAGTTGAAGTGGCTTAATGCTTACTCAGAAAGAGTAGTAGAAAACTGTATTTTTTACCTGGATTTCTTTGTCTGTAGTGTGTGCGGAACCATTAAACCCAGACGAGGATGACGAGGACACTGAACCCAGAGTGGTTCACCCAAAAACAGACGAACAGCGCTGCAGACTGCAAGAGGCCTGCCGAGACATCCTACTCTTCAAAACACTAGATCAAGTAAATCAGTCACACAAACAAACAAAACAAAACAGGAAGAGATGTGTACACAGATGGTTAGCAATGGATAAAACTATTAAAAAAAAAAAAAAGGGGGGGGGGGGGGAAGAAAGGTTGAACAAAGAATGATTCCTGAAGGGATGCCTTCCTCATTAAACCTGTCAGTGAGGCCATGAAACAATATTTATTATTAACTTGGGTACAGTGCAGTAGAGTTACATGCAAATAATGCTATATTACTACTTGTGGTGTTTGTGTGTGCAATGAATTACTGACTCGTTTGGGTCACATAAACAGCACAGGTAAATTATGTTTCTTAAAGTCAATTGCTGTTGGGGTAAATCTGACATTGTGAAAAAAAATATTGTATTGTGGACTCGAAAATGGTCCTCTTCCTTTCCCTTGTGTATTTTCTAATACCATTTCCCTGATGGGATAATTAAATTTCTTCTTGTCTCCCTTCAGGAGCAACACACACACAGAAGCTAACTGAAATTATTGATGCACGAGCGCATGCGCACACAAAATATATTTTCCCTGTTACTCATCTTCCTCATTTGTGGCTGACATCCTTTTTCTGTTCCCGTATGAAGGAGCAGTTCTCACAGGTGCTGGACGCTATGTTTGAGTCGATTGTTAAGCCTCAGGAGCACGTCATAGACCAGGGACATGATGGAGACAACTTCTATGTCATAGAGAGGTAAGAAGCAGATGCCCGTGTCAGATCATTAAAACTGGGACTGTTTGTTTATTCAAATACAGCCTGTTTATTTAGGCTAGGCTGGATGGCAAAAAGGCCAGTGATGGTGTTTTACAGCATAACTGTTGCAAAAGACGGTGATGACCAGAGTTCCTGTTTTGTATATTTGAGTTATTATATTATACTGAAAGACCAGACAATATACATTTGTATTATTTAAACCAATGCAGTGCCATATTCCTGCATCATAATGTAGCATCAGTCTGTATGGAAAAGAGTCAGACAATTATGAGCCTCATAAAGTATAAAACAATAAATCCTTCCATTACATCCTAAACAACTGCAAACTAGATCTGACATAGTGATATCACTTAGAAAGTATATCATGGTAATTAAGAAATGAGTAGAAGGTAGTTTAAAAAAGCACGGCTGTTCTTTTAGAAATCAGTAAATAAGTTGTGACTGCTGGTCATAACAGTTGGGCTTGGGTTTGTGCATTGTTCAGGTTTGACAGGCGTGTGTATCTGTGTTTATGGTATTAGTGGAGCTGTGTATTTCACCTGCTGTATTGTTAATGTAAACACATGGTGCGTTCACAGGTCTTTACATGCCAGGTTAAAGTTGACTTGCATTAAATATACCCTCTGCGTTATATGTAATATGGAAAAATGAACACATTGTGATTTGGAAAATTATAATTACTCATTCGTCTGCAGGAAGTTGTGCTGATTGCTGCATTAACTTTCTCAGGCCTTGGTGAAATACAAACATTTTAAGTTCATTTCAAGAGTTTTGTACTTTAAAATATGTTAGATGCAACTTGAAAGGTTTCCATGGTGATCTCGAAGAGTACAGTGCTCTTGTAGGATATAGCATCTTTGTCGCTTACATTACTCTAACCAAAGTGATTACTTAAGAATGACTTAGGGATTACTTGCACTGAAAAAAGCCTGACCTCAAGATGTCAGTTTTTAACCTCTACCACTGAAGAGAGAACAGACTTCCCACTGTGTTTCTGGTGGCCTGCCAACGTTTGTCCCACCCTGGCCTCAGTTCATTCTTGGCATGGCTCATATCAGTGCAGTACAGCAGTGTAGTTCCACTCGTGTGCTATCGTTTCATCTGCACACACACTTTTAAACACAGCGTGCTCCCTGTACATGAGACATGCAGTGACCTTTATGAGCAGCATGCCTGCCTGATCATATACTATCCTGTGGTTTTTTTCCTAGCCTGTGCAAAGTGTAGGTGGCAGCTAATGTCACGAGCAGGGTGGGGTGTGAACATGGACACACAGAGAGACGAAGGGATAAACAGAAAAGAAAAGCAGTGAGGATAATAGGATAAAGCAACATTGCTTGTTTCCCATTTAATCTTTTTCGTATGTCACTGAGGCATATTTGTATTATAGACATCTCCTGCTTTCCTTATGGTGTCATATTATTAATCAGCTTAAACAGATTGGTCTGTTTCTGCTGTCAGCTGATTCTGAATGGCATAACTAAATGGGTTTGTGTAGCTGACGTGTGTGCCACTATATGGTAAATGTCCACTTAACAAAATCATAGACAGTCAGTTCTAAAGCCTCTAAGACAGGAAGTGGCTAGAAATCCTTCAGAGCTCCTCAAGGATGAGGAGTAAATATATAATGGGAGGAGTGACGTGAAAGATGTGAAAAAGGATCATTGTTGCTTTCAGCTGTGATTACTTAAAGTGTTATTACTGTAATCATTAAATTAAAAGTTTCAGTTTTGAAATCATTAAGTTGCGTAATCTTTCTCTCCTGCCTGGGTTTTTCTCATGAAAGCTGTAATGTCTTATATATTTTCAAATCACTGTGAAGCTCAGTGCCCAAAATAATTTTTTAATTCTGTTTACTGATATTGAGCATTTGCACCGTGTATCTAGTTTAAACATCACTGAAGGCTGTGCCCAAGGGTGGGCTTAGAAAAATTATGTACACATCCCCTAAGTGCAGGAAGAAACATCCGTTTGTCCTTGAGCAGCAGTTCCACAAATATACTCGTCGTTTTCTCATTTGCTGCAGTTTATCAAGAAAGTACATTTAACACTAGAAACACTTTGAGTTCAAAAGCACTGAACTACGCTAGTGTGATGTTATTCCTAGTGGTTGAATGAAGAAACAGAGGTGGTGAAAGAATCATGGCTCTTTGTTTATATTGACCCAGACATATTTATCCAAGCATGAAATTTATCAGTGGCCACCAGGTTTCACACCTGTTTGGTTGTTGAATAATGTGTGAACAACACATACAGATGGGTCTAGAGGGGGGAAGAAAAGAGAGGCTATAAAACTGTCGAAGTAACTTGCAACAGCTTTAATCCGCTTTGACATGGATTCTACAAATCTATGAAACTCTACCAGAAGGATTTAACACATGTAATGCAAATACAGCTTTCGGATCTCATATCATATCTACTATCATTTAAATTTAATTCATTTTAAATTTTAATTTATCAATGGATTTGAATCACATCATAAAGCCATTCATTAACTTCTCTTGCCCTATGAATGGCAGAATGGTCTCACCATAGGATGAAGGTGACCACATCGAACAAGTTTGCATTGATTTGCAATGAACAGATCCACCAGATCCTTCACTGCTTAACTTTCTCACTCATCTGTAGCTACATCTTAACTTCAGGCAGCTGGCGAAACAGGTTATCATTGTTCCCTCTGTCATGATAATCCAGTCGACGTAAGCTAATACTCAGTCGCCACCGATAGGGTTTTATCCCTTCTACGCAGCCAATGGGAAGACTGGCTAGCCTACAAAATTAGGGGTTAATCCTGCCAAGCAACAACGCTGCAAATTACCTACTCCAGGTTTAATCCTCGTGCAGACAGAGAGGGAGAGTGGGCTTCTCAACTGAAGCATTAGTCTCAATGAGTCAAGTAGGCACTATAACCTTTTTTTATTAGACAGTGGGATAATATAACAAATCCAACTGTTTTCCTGTCATGTTTTCCTGCTATTAAATCTTTTACATAGTGGATTGCAAAACAGGATGCTTTGTAAAATGAAAGAATTTGACTGGAATGATTTGCAAAACATTTGAAGTACATTTAATTGGTAGAAGAACAACGACAAAACAGAAAATGGTAAAAGTGAGGAATTTTCTTGAGTTTGAAAAATATATGATCATTTTAAATTTGATGCCAGTACCACATTTTAGAAAAGTTAAGACTTTTGTTAATCACATTTTCTTTCAAACATGGTTAATGGTACTGTTGGAGTTATAATAGTGAAATGTGTTGTCATTCTCACTAAATATTTTTGAGCGGTTCGGCAATCCTCCGTGGTATTTTGCATTTCATATTGTACCAGATGCTTTTAATAAGCGACAGCTCTGGACTGCAGTCAGATCAGTTTATCACCCCAACACTCTTACTGTGGAGCTATAATGTTGTAAGAAAGTAGTTTGCTATAGTCAGGCTGATATAGATACAGCAGCATGTACTACTTCAAAATTTGCATTGCTTGTTCAGAGTCGGTGGTCCACAAACATATGTGAGCTAATGCCTAAAGCCCATAGAAATTGCCTATGCTTATTTTGAATGGTGCAGTCCTGATGGCACCTCTGTACCTAAATGAGCTTGTGCCCAGAGGATGTGTCAATTACACTTTTATTCATTGCTGACAGTGTTTTTCACACGTGTTCCTGAGCTTGTATGAACCCACTGATTTTTCCATTATAAAATCTTTTATGTTTTAAATGTAGTGCCTCCTCAGGGCCTTATGATTCTGCCTGTTCCCTATTAGTTTTCAGCCTTGTCCCTTGGAAACAAAGATTTTCCTTGTTATATTACACTGAGAGATGTATTACAAATTATTGAGCTTCTTCTTACACAGTATTTCTCAGGGAAATAGACACTTCTCCATCTTTACTTCCTCTCTGAGATGCTCTTCAAATTAAGTGAGTTCAGGTATTTTTTGCAGTGATACGTTTTCCCTGGTTATACCTGTGCGCGCCCATCAATCCATTTTAGATAGCTTCACAGAACATTGCAGCATCTTTATGTGCTTACATTACTGAAATATAGCATTGAAATGATTTGCAAATCAATGCATTCTGTTGTTTTGTTTTTCTTTTTAAGAATAAACACAAGTCACCAAGTGTACCACACTATCACGGTCCTATCCACAGGATAGAGATGCTCTGTAAATAGATAACCATGTACACCATTTTGTAGTTAATAAACATTACTCATTTTGGGTGATCAGTGATGACTGTCATCAAAAAACCTCTTATAGCAACTAAAATGGTACATTTTTTCAAAGCTTGTGGAGAGGTTGAACACAGTCAGAGGAAGAAGCCATAAAATGTTTATGCAGATCTTGAATCACTTTCTTTGAAACTGCAGCTCTGTCCAAGTGCCCCACTTTTCTCACTTTGAGACTCTGCTGCTGACTTCTTGTTATTTCTAACCTTCTGTCAATCGCTCTCTCGCCTTCTCTCCAGGGGTGTGTATGACATAGTGGTTTCAGGAAAATGCGTGGGTCAGTATAACAATAAGGGCAGCTTTGGAGAGCTGGCACTCATGTACAACACGCCACGTGCCGCCACCATTGTAGCCACCCAGGACGGAGCGCTATGGGGACTGGTAAGAACTTATAATCCACTTTAAATCCTTTTCTAAAGCCACCACCTACATGAAACTCTATTATTAAGCATTTTCTAACTCCATTTTGTTCTTTGTTTTTCAGTAACATTTCAGTTATGACCTCTTTGAACTTACACCAACTGTTGTACATCTGTTGTAATAGTATAGCAGCCTGTACGGGTCTGTAAAGCTCAGGTTTAAACTGTTTTCATTGAAAATTGTCTCAAGAGTATTGCACTGTGAAGGCTGGGAGCTGTTTCTGTGACTGAACACAGTTTAATAGGCTGTGATGCTGAAGCATGTTAAGAATGGACTCCTGTAATCTATGAATGGAGCCAGTGGCTTTGTAATGTCTTTTGCCGCTGCAGCTCCACCTGCTGGCCAAGCAGAGGAAGAACAATGTGACTTTTTCTCTATATGAGGTATTTGTTTATTAGAGACATTTTTCCTCTCCTAGGACCGTGCTACATTTCGTAGACTCATTGTAAAGAACAATGCCAAGAAGAGGAGGATGTACGAGTGTTTCATTGAGTCAGTGCCCCTACTCAAATCACTGGAGGTGAGTTATACTTGGATTGGTTTGAAATAAGCCTCATCTTACTCAGTTTAGGCCCCCCCACCCCCACGCCCTCATATTAAAGAGTCTAAAGTTCAGCAGAAAGTATAAGAATGTGATTGATGAATCTGAGATGAGCTGGATTGACTTTGGGGGTATTTGCAACATTTTTGACGCATTTCTTCTACAATATTGCCATTTTCCCTTAAATGTTTGTCTTCTCTCTTTCCAGGCAACAGAGAGGATGAAGCTAGTTGATGTATTAGGAGCAAAGCAGTTCACAGATGCCGAACGTATCATCACACAGGTGAGAGATGCATTTATCAGATGTAGTTTCACACTGCAGCGTTGAAGGTCTTTACATTCATATAGAGCATATATATATATATATATAAGTGTCTTTTCTTTCTCCTCAGGGAGACAAAGCTGATTGTTTCTACATTGTAGAGTCTGGGGAGGTCAAGATCATGATGAAGAGTAAAGTAAGAAGCTCAACTTCTTTGAATGAATGTATTTTCAATGTGCATTTCTATAAGCAGAAAACTTAGGATCATACTTACTGGTTTAACAGTATGCAGTTAGACAAAAGCCTGATTATATTCTTTCACCAGGTAATTTCTGTACAGCACAATAGCAACCCACACTCTCCATTGAAATCCATCACAACACAAAAGCGTGTCCTCTATTTGCCTAGCAACTATGGGATTCATGATTGTCTGCTCAGTCTGCTGAGTGCCTCTTGCTTCGGGGTTGAGGCTCCTAACCTTTAATCCTGTTCCCTTTTCTCCTCCCCCCTCTCCTGCAGACGAAGGCAGACCACGCAGACAATGCGGAGGTGGAGATAACACGCTGTACCAGGGGTCAGTACTTCGGGGAGCTGGCCTTGGTCACTAACAAGCCCCGGGCCGCCTCAGCCTACGCAGTGGGAGATGTCAAGTGTTTGGGTAAGACAAAATATACTTGGACATCAATGCCAATCCTGCTATCTCAAGGATAGTGATAAGGAACTTAGATGTGTGTAACCCTTGTATATAGTTGGGCATCATATAAAATCTGTGAATGAGTAGTATTTAAACCACTCAAACTTTCAACAGGTCTGTGGTATTCATTTTCTACTAATTGAACTGTTACAAGCATTTTGGCCTGAGATATCAAGTGGCATTTGAATTTTGATTAATTCACGGCCGGCTGTTCATCGCCTTTTTTTTTTTTTTTTCTCTCTTTGATTGAAGGTCATTGTGTCATTATTTTGCTTTTAAAGTGGGTACACTAACTCAGGCTCTTCAGAGTGTGTATGAGCAGCTCTTCAGTTTTGAAAATGAACAGGATTATTATTATTTTTATTTTTTTTAATAACTGGTTGTGTTTTTGTAGCATCCCTGTGGTTTTTATTTAGTTTTCCAGTCATCTCTGTTATTTGTTTTAATGGTGTATTAGCTCCACTCTGTATTCCCCTGTTTACTCCTCTTTAGTGTTAACCATAAATACACTGTTAGTATACACTCTTATCCATCTTGTATTTCAGTGTATTTTCTGTTCCCTGACGGTACCCCAGCTTGTCTTGAACAAATGCTTGATCTTTTAAGAAGAGGAAGTGTCATTAATCTGTACTGCAGCGGCATATTCTGTCTGCTGTACTCCTGTCACTCTCCCACCGTTGTTAAAGATGAGCAGGACTTCAAAGGCCCCCTGGTGCCTGTAGTGCTGTTATGAACATGTATATCTGTCACAGTGCATCTGTGACAGATAAGATAAGCAGTCTGCTAAATGTATTAATGATGCATCAGAAACATTTCACTGATGACTGAAGTTGTTGTTTCATTCGGGATGAATGCTTATGCTCGCATTTGTCCTGATGGAGGTGAATTTGTCTGGTACTTTGGAGACCTCGGGGTTCAAGTGGGGTTCTTGTGAGATGTGTTTCCAGCTTGGCAGCTTCAGATGATTCTAATCGCAACTCTACTCATTGCACTTGCGCCTCAGAAATATGTCTACCCTGATATTCTAATGTAGATGTTTGGGAAAGCCAATCCTTTATTTATTCTTTTCAGGAAATTTACATCACAAAGGCAGACAGCTTCAGCACAGACATAATGCCTCACATCCCAAACAGAAAAACTTTATCTATTCCTCATGGCTCCAACTTCCTGTTGAGCTGCACACCAAAGTATCTGTGGTTAAAGACTACTTCTGCTTCTGGGTGGTTATCGGTATTGGTTATGTCCTCCTCCTACCTCTCTTAAAGTCCACAACCATCCCCTTGTATTTGCGATGTTAAGATGGAGATGATTACATTCCCTCCAATCTACAAAGTCCTGTGTTTACATATATATGTAACTTTATGTGGGGAAACATTTCAACAGTACCCCTTGTAGACTGTTTAAATGTGTTGTGACAACTGAATTTAATCCTCAGATGTGTTTCACATCCATCTCTGTTTCTCTGTTTAGTAATAGACATCCAGGCATTTGAGCGCCTCCTGGGCTCCTGTAAGGAGATCATGAAGAGGAACATCGCCCACTATGAGGAGCAGCTGGTGGCTCTGTTTGGCTCCAGCATGGACCTGAGAGACTGAGCCTCCCATACCACCCTCCGTGCCTTCTACTACAAACACACATACAGACACAGACACACAGACATATGTCCTTTCCCACATCATGCAGTGGCTATAGAGACTCATAAGCTTTACACAGATGGTGCAAATGCATGAAAGTGTACTTGGCTCACCTCCAGGTATATAAATCAGAGTATGAACACACACTCCATCACACACACACATTCACTGATCTCTGTAGGCACTGAGAGACGCTCACTTAAGTCTGCTCACCCTCGTGCACAACCAGCTCAACAGACCCCTTGTTAAGCTGACTTTGGTTAGATATACACATACAGAGCTAGCTGAAGGCCACATACCTTGTTACTTGAGCCAGCTTCAACCTCTCAGTATGAATGCCTTTGCTGCAGTGACCTAAAACAGGTAAAAGCAGTGTAAGGACGTATAGTACACAAGCACTCCATACACACGTCCAAAAAGACACAGAGCTTCACATGTGCAGGCTTTGCATTCACGTGAGCACTTAAACAACTCCAAGTTGTTCCAAGCCTCAGCCAAGGACACATCAACCCATGGAGACACACACACACACACACACACACACACACACACACACACACACACACGGGTACAACATATAGGCAACCACAGTTGCAAAAACGGATACACTGTGGTAAAATGGAGATGAAAAACTTCCCTGAAAAGGAAAACTTCAAATTCAAAAAGGCAAAAAAAAAAAGAGAGTTTAAAAAAAGATACATTTTAGAAACATTTTATGAAGATTCAAAACAGAAGCTTTGATAAAATATTTAAATTAACAAAAAAAGAGTGTTTCCTCTTTGGGGGGGCTGGGGTGCAGAACTTTGTGAGCGCGCTCCGTTTCTTCCTCTACTGTTGTTGATCGAGTTGAGTTAGTGCTGGTGATTATTGCAGTACCACAGAAGAAGCAGTGAAAACAACCCTATGTTTTCTGGGCCATTGTTATTCGTCATTGACTCCACACATCATTGTATTGAATTAATTAATAATGTATTGTTATATTCTTTTTTTGCTTTTTGTTTTGTTTTACTTTGACCAGTTCTGATAAAATTCACCATCATCTCTGACACAATGTAAAGAGAAAAAAAAGGAAGAAAAAAAAAATCTAATATAACATTAGTGCTTATTTCGCCTTGATTATCCTTGAATAAGTTGTCCTGGATTTAAAAATGGAAAAAAAATAAATAAAAAATTTTGTTAAAAAATCTTGCCTCTGTTAAATTTCTAATGCAACTTGATATTTTTTTCAGTGCCATATTAATAACATGTAAATGAAAGTATTTGGGTGATTCAAATGCAGTGCATGTAACACTGAGCTTTGGTTGATTCTCACAGGCAGTTTGTGGTCCTTCATTATGTTCTAGCCTTCAGCTTATGTAGTAAGAGACTACTCATCACTACTGCACTGCTTTGTTAACGTCATTTCCCTTTGTTTCCATGTGTCAATTTTCATCTTTCCTAAAGGTGCTTGTACATGATTCAGCTGTGACTCAACTTTAGACAATACTTACTGCAGATCACTGTTTTTAATTAATTTTTTAAAGTTACAATAATAGTCATACATTATGCATTATTTAAATAATAGCCAAAATATTCCACCTACTATATAACACAAAGAAGCCACTCATGACCTCACTGAAAAGGTCAACGGAACAGATTTTCCTTTATTTTGTCACTTTTTGTGTATATGTAATACAACTCCCATTCGCTGGGGGCAGACGTGACAGCACGCACTCTTGACGTGAGCAGCAGCATTTCCTCCCGTTATGGACGTACCGGTTTGATGGTAGGGGAAACTGATACAGGAGCGGACGCTATGAACGGCCATAAGCTTATACAGTCGTGAAGCCAGATTTAGAGCTTACCGCAGATCAGCTGTGAAACAAACTCCTGTGAGAGGACGACCAGAAACGGCAACCAACCACGAGACTTAAAAAAATGTAGGTAACTTTGTGGTGGTAGGAAGCGACCGAAAAGGTGAACTTGTTGCTTTAGAATAAACTTAAAATGAGTTTCTTACTAATATTTAACTAGCGTCACTACGCACCCACGGGGTACTGCTTATTGACGCCTAAAGCTGTAAATAAGCACATGGGCATGCTAGCATGTCGCTGTGAATGAGAGTTCATTTAACTTGCATAGAAGTGGACGCCAATAAGGGAGGAGTAGATGACAAATATATATATATATTTTAAAAAATACCCAGCTTATTTTTATATCAATATTTTATCTCAAATGTGCTTAATTATTTTACGATCAGGGGAGTTGTGGGCAGTGAAACATCGAATAACTACAACTCCCACAAAGCATACATTTCTGCTCTTGCTACTACCTGGGGGGAAAAAAACTTTTTGTCTGTAATAAATCTGTTTTCTGATTAACGAGAGCATTAAAACGGTATTACCACGTTTAGTTTAGCGTCTTACTTTCTTCCCTCTTTAAGGTACCCGATATTTATCTTGTTGCCCTCCCACCCCGTGTTATTTCTCACTATAAAGGTTTTTGGGCTATCTGGCCAAGGAAAAACATAAAAAGAAGCATCTTATAAGTGAGAGAGGTTAGAAAAAGGGAGTAATCCCTTATTTTTAAATCATACATGAGTAATAATATTAACGATATATTTTAGTATTCTATTGTTGTATTTAATGAATGTACACTGCTGTACGCAGACATGAAACGCGGTTATACTACGCATGTGCAGAGGGCGACAACATTGAGTGTCTATTACGCATGCGCGAAACCTCTGAGCACGGAAAGTAACGTTTTTAGTAATTACTGTTCTTGTTGGAAAATCTGACATCCTCGCTTCATTCAGACGTCACATAATCACATCAGTGTTTTATGAAGAAGCGGGAGCTTTAGTGAAAAATAACGTAGGAAACACACAACTAAAGTTAGAGGCGTGGCTGTGATCGCAGTGTTCCCATAATGCATTGCGCGTGTGTAAACGTTTATAGTATATTTAATAATTTACCATGTAGCGTTTGTGTTTTCCTAAAAGGTAGCGTGAAATTTCCGAACAGTATTAGTTTGTGTCTGTTTAGTTGTGGCATTATTAAACGTTAAATCGCGAACCGTAATAGAGACTGCTATGTCGGAGAATGGGGTCGGCCTGCCGCTCGTCTAGTCTCCAGTACACTCTTGTTTCTCTTCAGATCGTATAAATCTTTCGCCTTTTACTAAAGATTTCCGTGGAGTGGAACAATAAGAGTTTAATCTAATTTTTTGATGCCCTGCGTTAGTGGGGCTTGTTTCACTGTGAAAAATTAATGTTTGTTTCTAAATGCTGGTCTATAAGTTCTGTTGGAAGTATCTCAGTGTGGTTTAGTGGTCTGTAAAACTGCTGTTTTTGGTATCAATCTGACACCAAGTAAATATAGGACCAGTACTGCCAATACTGACACTTTGCAACCCATAAAGGCAGTTTATGCACAAGATTGCAGTGTATGGCATGAATCATCATAGGTTTGCCATTTCTGAACATATTTAATAACCACTAAATCACTGTGATTCTTCAATAATGAGTTAACACAATAAAAAAAACACCTTTCAGATTTTCCTGCATTTTGATACTAGGTCTTTTGGAGACAAGAAATATGCATGTGCCTGTCTCTAAACCAAAGCACATGTTGTTTAACTGTGCTATAGGCTAGAGCCTATTGCACTAGTATCACCCAATACCAGGGGGGGTTTGCAATACTATTGACAGTTGAATCGAACTGCCAACCTCTAGTGTGGTTCTTGGTAATAGATAAAAGTGTTACTTTCAAAACGTCACTTTTCCATGTCCACCCCCTTCACAATAAAAGCCCAGATTTTGGCTGTCTTTTTGTACTAGTTTTACTAAATAAAGTAGTTTTGGTTCATTTGTTTTGTATTTTAAAATTAACTAATAAATGTTAGTTTTTTTGTTGTCATTTTCCTTATCAAATAACAGACCTATTCCTGTTTTGGTAGGGAATGTCTGCAAAGCATATATTGTGAAAGTTTATAAGACGATTGCATTAGTCTCTAAACATACGTTCCAAAAACAGCATAAGCTGTGACTTCAGTTGAATTTGAATTTCGCAAACACACACACACACAGTCAGATAAAAGTGGACCTCTTTACAGAAACAACAAAACATACATAGAGCACACAAAACACTGCTGTTGATTTAAACATAATATGGAAATGTCAGTCATTTTAATGCAAAATCCGAAAAAGAATAAGGTTTCTTTTACTCTCGAGCAGTGACAGGAAGTTTCCAACCTCTGTTTTTCATCATACCCGATGTAAGTGTTGTGGCTTCAATACTGAATATAATTAAAGTTTAAAAGGCAGAGTCAGACATCAAAAAGAAGGTAGTCAGTGCCTTATTCAGTAAACTCCCATTTCCTGTTGAAGGAGAGTATGTGAAGTAGCATTGCATAGCCAGTAACACATTCAAATCAGTTTGACAGTCAGCTGTTTCGTTTCAGCATTTCTCTCTTGGTGAGTTATTTATTTATTTATTTAGTCCAAGAAAAACTTAAATTAAAAACGACTGCAATGTTTTTCTCACTGTCAGTCATTTTTCACATTTTGCATGCACGACTTGGGGTGAACCCAGTTTTGCTTCTTCTTTAAGACCACTTTAATTACTGGTTTGTGACTCTAATGTGGACGACTTGACTATAATTTAAAATAACATATATAGAGAGATATACTGCAGTGTGAATGCATTTGGGTTTTTTACATAAGAAGCAAGTACAGCTTGGCTTTGAGTTGAATTAGCTGGATTAGTTCGTTTCAGCGTCAGTTTGTGCTGACTAAACTGCACTTCAGCCTTTCTGAAGAAGCACTGTGGTGAAACTGTGACAGATAACTACTGCTTCCCCATTTAGAATGATAACAGCTATTAAACATCAGGACCTCAGCGTACATGAACAGAATCTATTCATCAGTTAAACGCTCTCACATCTCAAGCGCACATAAAAATGCATGAGCGCGGCTATGATTGCACTTTGATGTGTATTTGAGAATTGCGATATTAATTGTGAGGCAGTTTAAATCCACAGTGTGGATTTGAACCAAATGGACTTCACACGTAGGCTTACACTTACACTCCAGATCAGAAGTTTGAGCTCTTTGTAGTATTTAAAGGAGAGTGAGACAAGATCTCAGCATATGATACTCCAGCATGTCGTAGATAAAATGGAACTTAAAAGTCGGTTCAGTCACACCCCCACATCACATCTCTCACATCATACTTGGTAAGTGATGCGAGAGATGTATTTTGGCAGTTTCTTTAGGCTTCTCGAGTTCCCGTTTCTGCGTTCAACACGTAAAAGCTGCTGCTGCCCTGCCTGCTGTTTCAGCAGCTCTCACATCCACCTGTAGGATCCACCGTTATATTATGCGCCCCCCTTCCGGCTCTCCTCCCTGCTTTCTCCTATCTTGTCACTTTTGTCTTACTTCTCTCTATCACCTTTTCTGTCCCTTTGAAGAAGTGCGGCTCCATAAATATTAAAGAGGTAAGTATTACTTCTCAGTTGCAGTGAATTTATAGAAGAAAATAAACTGTAGAAAAACAAACAGAAGAAAGTAGAAGAGAAATAATAATTGAACATAAACCACTGACGCACTCCGGGGCCTGATTAACCCTGGCAGGGCCTCCTTGGATGAGGGTGTCTAGTGAATTATATTACTATATATACATTTGCTGTTTCTGGTGTGGTTTTGAAAGCAAATGAATGCCTTCATCTCTAATCCTTGCTCGCACTGCCTGTTGGGTAACAGACACAGTGTTTTAACCACTCAGCTAAGGAGGAACTGCATGCTTGAGACACTTCCTGATATTTTCACACTTAACCATAGAAGGTAAATGGAGACTGACTTGAAACCCTGATCGTCGCAGGTCTGAACCCGTAACGTCAACGTCCGACGATCCGAGGCGACAAAACTTCTACGAGGTCTCAACACTGGATGGAGACGTTAAAGAGAAGCTACACGTAGTCTCCGAGCAGCCAGAGAAGGTCCACGCCGTTCCCATCCACCAGCGTCCCGACCTGCTCGTTCCCTGCGCAGACCTCGTCAACTGCGAGTGGCAGAGGAGCCAGGCCGCCCGGGTTCACTCTCTCCAAAAATCCTGCTCAGAGTTTCCTGTCAACCTGGTCCTCCTGCAGGGCCGCGGGGAGACTGAGAGGCTACTCGGCCACGCCAGGCTGTCTCGGGTCGTGGGTCACAGCGGCAGCCTTTTTGTCGAGTCAGTAGTTGTGTCCGAGGCGGAGCGAGGCAAGGGCTATGGCCGCACTCTGATGGAGAAGACCGAACGTTACGCCAGAAGTCGAGGGTTCAAGCGTCTCTGTCTGACCACCCACGATAAGCAGCACTTCTACGCCCACCTTGGCTATGTGCTGTCGACACCAGTGCAGAACGCGGGGGCCATGACGGCATTCATTCCCATGGAGACGCTTCTGAGGTTCTCCCGAATGCCGAGTGAGGAAACGAGCGTGCAGACGCAAACAAAGATGCACGCTCAAGGGGACAGAGACTCAGGAGGTGGTTGTGCTGTACGGTCGCCTCCATCCTTTAGTTTACCTCCTCCTCCACCACCTCCTCCTCCTCCCACTATCCCTCGTCCTCCCCCTCCTCCTCAGTGTGCAGGGCAGTGTGTAGTTCAGACTCTGACTGAAACTCCGTACAGAGATGCCAAAGGACTTCCCATCTACTGGATGCACAAGGACATTTGATGATCGCTGTCAGATACACACCAAAAGACAGAAATAAGCACAAACTCACAAAACACACACATATTGGAAGAAGAAGTGTGACATAGAAAGAACTGTGCTAGCAAACCAAAGAAGTAAACACTCGCACTCAACACTTTTACTTTTTCCACGTCACAGTTTGCAGAAGTATTTCCCAACACCTGTGAACAGATGCTGCGTGTGAACCCAGCTGCATGTGTACCTGTACGTCTGCATCGCTGCACTGAGTAAAAGAGAAATGATGGTGAACATAAGGACCCAGCAAGAAACTGGGGATAAACTTTAATGCTTCAGTTTCACTCAAGAATGTACTTTTTTTTATTGTAGTGACTGATGTTTGAGCCTAACTCTGTATAGTGTAGCCTGTGTGATACACAGACGGGATCTGCAGCAGCAGAATTAAACTCATCGGTTCAGTTTGCTGTGTTTACTTGAAAAGAGCTTAAATAATTGTAATTATTACAACCAGTACAGCTGAGCAAAGCATAAACGTGACTCCCCTGCTCCCAGCTTCCAATGCGGGACCTTGGCACAGCAGAATTTACAGCCCAGAGTGTGTTATGTGTTTTTTTTCTGGCAGTTAAGCGAATTAACTGCAAGCAGGAGCGCACACTCGCTGCAGACTATGGTTATATGTAATAAATATTACATATTTTCCTTGTTGTTGTTTTTTTTTTATGTGTTTTGTAATCCGGGTTTTGAGGTTTGATTGAAACAAGAATAAATTAAAGATCATGACTATTTCCTATTGCTGTGAGACTGCTTGACTTCCATAAAAATGTGTTTTGGTCCCCAAATGTCGAGAAAAGGTGGCGCTGTCGCCGCTTCATGCGCAAAAGCGCAGCGCGGTGGTCATGTTAAAGGCGCTTTTAGTGCTCCGTTGAGTAGAAAAGCGCAATATAAGAATCAGTCCAATTACCGTTTAGCCTTACACATCAGTGGGGCCACACAGCTACAGCGATGGGGCACGCCTATCACTGTTCGGCACCGAGTGCGCGCGGAGAATCCAGGTTAGCGCTGGGGAGAGGGAAAAAAAATCCCTCAAGCAGAATCTAATCTGAGCTCTAATCGGATGAGAGGGTGACTCACATCTCTCACCTCAGTGAAATATCAGTCTATCCCGGACTGTCTGAATGGCGGCATCAGTGTAACGTTTAAGGAAAGGGGGCGGAGCTCGATGCGCAACAGGTGCGAGGCTGCAGTTTCATCTTTGCAGCTCTTAGCCCAAAGATGCACACCGTCTACCTCCACCTGTCCATGTCTCAACTCCAATCGCTTCATCTGGAGTTCTTCGGCCGTAAGCTGGCTGTGCATTCAGCAGGAACTAGAAGCTCCACGTCGGCTTTGACTGCTTCCCCTGCAGCGGATACACCAGCAGCGCCAGCTCCCCTCCTGTTTCCTCACATTGAGAAAGGTTTGAAGTGAGAAAAACTAAAAAATAAGCTTTTCTGCGTTTGTTGAGCTGCTTAGATGTAGAATTTTTCGCAGAATAATGCGAATCACAGTCATTGTTGCACTCAGTGATAAATACTTCATATCTGCAGTGACAGCTTGTGCAGATATAACCAATCTCAACCACTTAAGTAACTTGTTGCCCATCAGTCTTCCAAAAATCTGTCTGCTGCTGTTATTTTCTCATGTTGTTTTTATTTGGTTCATTGAAATGTTAAAGATTTCTTACAGTGGGTGAAAAATGATTGGAATAAAGAGACTTTCTTATCATTATAGCTTTGACTGGTCTTTATTTTTGCATTTCTTATCATGTTTTTCTGTCAGATAAAAGCCCGTACTTGTATATACAAAGTTAACCATTTAAATGCAGAAAAGTTCATCAGGACGATTTCTTTCTCCTGCCAGGAAGGACACATCTGTGGGTGAGCAGCCATGGAGCTGTCTCTCCTCCTCCTCCCCGTCTTCTTCATCTCTTCCCTCCGTTGCAACTCGCTGCCACAGAATTCCCCCCAGGCGGATGCCTTCATCGGCACCTCGCTGCAAGCTGTGGCTGCAGCTCATCCCATCCTGCAGAACCAGCCTTTCATCCTGGTGTGGAACATGCCCACGGCAAACTGTCCACAGCGATACAACATCCACCTGGACCTGGGAGACTTTCATATTGTGGAGAACAAGAAGGAGCGCTTCCAGGGACAGGTGATCGTCCCTCATCCATTTATTTTACTGATATTCTACTTTAAAACCATAGAAAGAGGGCTGGTGAGGGCACTGTAACAGTAACAAGGATTAAATGTGCAATAAATCCAAAACAAGTGAAAAAGGGAAAATGTTTGATTTTCCAGAAAATGACCATCTTCTACCGCGACCACTTGGGAAAATATCCATACCTCTCCCGAAATGGCAAGAAAGTGAATGGAGGACTCCCTCAGCTCAGCGACCTGGCCTCTCACCTCTCCCTCACGGTGACGCAGCTGTCCGACCTCCTGCTACCAGATTTTAGCGGCCTAGCTGTCATCGACTGGGAGGAATGGAGACCGTTGTGGGAGACGAACTTTGGATCTAAGCTGGAGTACCGGAGGTTGTCCAAACTGCTGGTGAAACAGGAGCAACCAGATCTTTCAGAGCGGGCAGTGACATCGCTGGCGAGGCAGATGTTTGAGGAGAGCGCTCGGAAGTTCATGGAAGAGACACTCCAGTCTGCGGTCGGAGAACGCCCCAAAGGCTTCTGGGGGTTTTATGGTTTTCCCGCCTGCTTTAACAAGAACAAGAGAAAGACAGGTTGGTCTAACACTAACGTTGAACACGTTGGTTTTCTAGCAATCTGAACAATAATGACAACTCCTTTTGTACCGATGATACAGGCTGATCTCTGTCTTTTATTTGTATTTCTGTGTGATCAGATAAAACTTACACAGGACGCTGCCTCAGGGGGACCAGGCAGCAGAATGATGAGCTGTCCTGGCTTTGGACTAAGTCCTCCGCTCTCTACCCCAGCATCTACCTGCCACAGAAACTGGCAGGGTCTGCAGATGCAGCTCTAATGGTCAGGTACAAGAAAATCAGCAAGAAATGCATTCACTTACACTCTGCTGCCTCAGGCACTCACATATCCAATCATGACAAGGGTATGAGCAGTCCTGTCATTTAGCTTTTGTTAGCCATGATGGCCAGACAGGTGGTTTCGCTTACTCACGGGTTGCTCTGTCTTCTTTAACCAGACACAGACTGCTGGAGGCTTTGAGGGTGGCGTCAGGTTGGCCATATCACAACAACACCGACCACGCCACACCCGTCCTCCCCTACGCCAGGCTAGCATTCACACACTCACTCAAGTTTCTCAGTAAGGTAGGACTTTTTTAGCATACATCACATAATATTAAGATTTTAAATATGTGGCATGACAAACTGTGCGTGCGTGCGTGCGTGCGTGCGTGCGTGTGTGTGTGTGTGTGTGTGTGTGTGTGCGTGTGTGTGCAGATGGACCTGGAGCACACACTTGGAGAGAGTGCATCACTGGGGGCAGCTGGAGTTGTGCTGTGGGGAGAACTGAAATTCGCCAAAAACAAGGTGTGCATGTGAGAAAACATTATCAGTGTGTGTGTGCGCCTATGTGTAACCATATTGATCTTCCCAAACCATCCAGAAACAGTGCGTTCTCCTCAGAGACTACGTCCACAATGTCTTGGGTCCCTTCGTTCGATCTCTGAGGTCTGACGCAGAGCGCTGCAGCCTCCAGGTTTGCCACGGCAATGGACGCTGCACCAGGAGACACCTGGGCTCTGGCCACCGGCTCAGTGACTCTTCCAAACATTTCCAGAAACACTTCATGTGTCATTGCTACCAAGGCTGGACAGGGCAGGGGTGCCAAGACAAGAAGAGCGAGAGCAGAGAGGAGGAAGATTGACCTGAGCTTTTTTGTTACGGTGCTGTCCATTTATGAGTTCATGGGGATAATAATACTACTAATGGAAGTTACAGTTTTGAGCAATGTAGTCCAAGTTCATTTTAATTTCATTAGTCCAAAGTTGTTGTTTTTTTTTTAAATCTTCTCTGCCCTTTCTGTTTTCCAGTGCAACCAGTTGTTAACACCTTGCTGTAAATCCTTTGCATTCCTATTTATGGAGTCATCTCTTGATTGTAAACTTTAACAATGACACACCTACCTCCGCAGAGGTTGTGAAGTTGGTACCCATGGAGATAATTCTGCCATCATGCACTTTAATAGTCTCCTGTGGTCTTTCAGTTGTTTAGACTTTTTGGCTGTTTCTGTGGTCGTGTGTCATAAATGAAAGGAAGAAAAGAAACTGTGTTTGGCTACATTAAAGGGACCTGTACTTAAATTTGACTCTAATGGACTTTGCATAGGAAGACTAAAGTGTAATGTTTTACTGTTGCAAGATTTTTTTTTTCTCAACCAATAGTAAAATAGTGTCTTGTTACCATGGAAGAAAAGACACATTTTAAACTTGACATGTGTACATAAAATCTGACTGAAAAATCCAATCAAACATCACCATGAACGACAGAACACTGTAAATAAACGACTTGGTGAAAACACGTAACTATACATTTACCCAGTCATACAATACATACTTGACAAAGTTGATGAAATCAGAAGTCCGTTTAATTTTCTGGCCGTCCACAGCGTTTGTACTTTGTGTTTCCTGTGATGCCCACAGTGAGTCACCCAAAACGACTGACAGCACAGTATAAAAACAGCTTGTACGTTTTTAGACACAGTGGCAATGACATAATGGTCTCACACAGGCACGTGCAGAGGGGGGGCTAGAGGGGCTTGAGGATTCTGGATCAGCACCATGATGCCCATAGTATATACAGTATTCTGAACAAGGTCTAAAATGTCACTGTGTGTGCGTGCATGTGTGTGTTTTATGTATATGGATTATTTTAAATTATTACTCATGATATAACATTGTCCAGACATGCCTGGTAAGGACATGAGGAGGAAACAGAGCTGTGTGAGGCTACTAAAGGCAGTGCTATAACATTTTTCTGTCATCATTTTATTATAGATTAAGTGCTGGAGTTGTTAGGTGTGGATAATTAAATTATAGTTTATTGCAATAGGAAGTTGTGCCTTGTTCTCAGAAAGACAGCAAGTGGAGAGTGATATATGAGAAGATGGGATGGAAGGAAGAAGAGAAGCAAAGAGTGATTCACAGGCAGAGCCTAAGTGCTGTCACCAATCTTTGCATTTTGTTATTATCTCATGACACTTGTTTAATCAGCTACCATCTCGCCTATGGACTTTTTAATGTCTACAGTCTCAGATCAACACAGCCCTGCCCTCCAGCACTATCCACAGCAACCCCTCAACAGCAACATTGTACCCATCAGGTAAAACATCGGCTACGTTTGCTTTGCCTTGTTGCCCATATTAGATTCTTGATTAATGTGTGTTGTTGTTATTCAGCCTGGCTCAATGTGCCCCTTTTTAGCTTTAAGCATCCGCCCCTTTAAACCTCTCTGCACGGCCCTGGTCTGACATTATTTCAAGCAATGTGAGATCAACCACTTCCCTTCTGGCACACTGCCACCATTAAACAAAAGCTTTATTTAAAAGTCCTTCTCAAATAATCCTAGTAAGCCTAGAAGTTGTTTTTCAGAAAACTCCAATCTCATATTTCTACGGTAATAATCTGAAAACGCTGTCGGTGTTTTGTTTTCTGTGCATATCTTCCTCACGTCCCTCCTGTCGCTCTCTTGGCTGTCAGGTTGTGCCTGAGTGCGTGCAGCTCTTGGATCAGCAGTGACAGCTCTGTGGCTGCAGCCTCTTTTTCTCTCACCGCCTCCGTCAGCATCCGTATTGCGCCGCCCTGCTGGACTGGAAGAGGAGCAGCCAACAATAAATGTTTGCTTTTGTTTGCACATTTCTTTTATTTTTTTTCTATTTATTTTTTATCTCACCTAAGAAGTAAAAAATGAGTAACACTGTGAGCAGAAGCAAAGTGATGATAGCGCAGCCCATGGCATAGGCCCGGGATGAACTTGGCGTCAGCATGTCCTGCAGTCGGCTCTGCCAGGATTTGCTGCCTGGGTGGCCTCTTTGATTGGCAGCTGTCGTGTCGCAGGTGTAAATGTTCCCATTTGGCGAAGGTGTGTACACCGGACGAGGAGCCCTCATTCCTGAAATCGCATTTTGTCAGAGTCAGTGTTTTAATGCGTCATCGCACTGTGGATGGTGTGTTTGGGGTGATTTTACCTTTGTGGCTGTGCTCGGGGTGTGTTCGGTGGAGGTCGTTGATGGAATCGACAGAATGCAGCTCGATCTCGGTGAGATCTCTGTCGCTGACTCTGTAGAACTGAGGAGTGGTCTGGGTGGAAGAGGGCCTCGACATGTCTCCTTGTCTTGAGAGAAAAATCAGGAGGAAAATATGCTCACTGTTTGCTCCAAAAGGCTCAACTAATGAGCAATTCCTTTGTTGATCATTTAAATGAGAGGTGCTGCAATCTTGGAATAGTTCTGAAATGCAAAGAGAGGCTGTGCAATTTTAAAGTTCCATAATAATAATACATTTGAAGCTTGGGTCTGTAAAGATTATGTTTCTCTACCAGAGCTCTGTTCCTATGGAACAAGCTCAGACCTTAACTCAGTCATCAACCTTCATCTGTTCTCTCCCATAGTTTGTGTTTGGTTCTCATCTCTCTGTGCTCTCCATAAGGTGGCTTTACCGAAATCTCTTCCTGTTAAAACACAGATCTTCCTTCCTACTGTCACCTGCATGCTCACAGGGGATTATCTGATGTTTCCTTTCTAATATTGCTTTCCTTCTTGAAGTGAATGCTGCTGCGCGTTGGTGGTATGTAGGTAAATTTTAACTAAACTGATCTCAGTCACTGCCTTTGGAAAGTGGACCACAGCTGCATGAAAAAAGATTTTCATAAAATATGACCAAAAACATTGTACGATTTTTCAAGTCCTTAAAGTAGTAAAATAGGCCCAGATTAAGTAAGTGAAGCATTAGATTCAGACTGGGTTATTTATCAGTGAAAATGTGCCAGTATTACACAACTTTCAGTGAAGATTTTTAAGCCCTTGCTTTCAGTATCTGTAGATTGCTTTAATCCTACACACCATCTTGGAGGAATTTTATCCCATACAGAAAAGCTTTAGGATGTTGGTGGGATTCCTCGGATGCTCAATTCAGGAACATTTCTACTGGGTTAAGGTCAGGTCAGGACTTTGACTGCTCAAACCCCCAAAATTCATAACCCAGAGTTAGTTAAACTCCAGGGATATCACTCTGTCCAGTTAGGAAGCTTCAACCACGTCTGACAGTTTGCTCAGAAACATGTACATGAGTAACCCAATCAATGATATTGTGTGCTTCTCCTGTTCCTCCTGCTGGGTTGAAGCGCTTCTACAGCCATTTCCAGCTCTTCTTAAGTAACTGCATGTTACCTGGCATCTCCTCCACACTCTGGAGACTGTGCTGACCTGCAAACCTTTTTGTGATGGCATTTATGAAGGTGCCATCCCGGAGGAGCTAGATTACACATGTAGTCACAAGAACACTAGGAAAAAAAGCAAAACTAAAAAAAAAGGGATAAGGACAGAGAAAGAGTCTATAACATCTGCAAAACAATTCCTTTCTGGGGGTTGTCTTGTTTTTGCTTCTCTGGTGAATCTGTTGTCACTTTCAGTGAAAGGATTTGAAATGGATTCATAATGGTTTATACCTACTAAATGAACACACTGACATCCCTGAGGTTAAACAACACCACCCTCTTTCATGCTGTAGATAGGAGAATAATGTGTCAACCTTTACTCAAACACAACATTTGCTCCACAGAGGTTGTTAGAGAAGCCTTCAGTGGCTTAGATGCTATATCCTACATTGCTTTGTGACTTCCTGGACTATCACATGACTGGTTCTCCTGGTTTCTCTCATGCCACTGAAATTCCCAGTCTTTTTGGAGCCTGGTTAAATGAAATGAGGACACAGATACTAAATAAGTAAACACAGATTAGGTCTTTTTTGGAGGGAAGAAGTTTGTGATATATTCTGCTGGTGGAATAAAGCAGCAGGTGATGGCTCGGGGTATGAGGGTTGCCTATTTGAAGAGAAAACACACAGGTCAAATGGGCAGCTGATTAATCAGAGCTATTATTAAAGCTGGCTGCCTAACCGATAAAGGCACAGTGCTGCTTGAATTTCAGACAAGGGCCAAAGGATGTTTCTATCTAGAGACTAACATAATTCTAAGTGGGATACAGGATTTTATGAACCCACCTAAATAATGTAAACTCATGGACCTGAGCAGATTTCTTTTACTTTTTAAGTACAAAAAAGTAACATTTTCTTCTCACCTACCTTGTGTCACCATAAACAAATGCTGTGTTAGATTTTGTCTCTTCTCGTCAGTCACTCTTCTTGCTCCCCCAGTTCTCACACATCCAGACACTCGATGGCCAAAACATATGGCTGCACCCAGTGGCGCAGCAGTTAAATCAATTCAATCTCCCGATGGGTCTTTCAGGGGCCACACTGTGACAAAATAAATCCAAATAAACTCCCGTTCAATCCCAGCAGTAAAATCTTAATATTTTAAAGCCAAAGGGAAAGCGTAGATTTTTCCCAAGGGTCCTTCTGCTCCTGAGTGTCACTGAGCAACTGCAGGATGCCCCAGAGCCACCCCTCCTACTACTAACTATGTTTGTGTGTCTGATTTAGCCCACCCTAGTTTTTTTCACCCCTGCTCCAAGCATGCTTGTGCACACGCCCCAGCTTTCCAGGCCTTAAAGGCCTAAAATAGCAGAAGGAACACGGGGTTATTATTAGCTGCTCAGCCAAAAGGATGACTCAAAGATCTGGGTGGAGGGCATGATGGGGGTACAGAGGGATAAACACACTCATAAATACTCACAAGGACAAATATCACAGTCTGGCAGCTTCACCTGGCCAAAATATCCTCTCAAGTGTGAGAATCAAGAATGGATGCTGTAGTGTGTACGTAGAGGGTGGAGTAACTGTGTGTCATGCTAAACTGAATGCTGATAAAGGATGTTAGGCTCATTATGAAAAATCATCAAAATGTGCTTTGAAAACAATGAAAGCAATGGCTCAATGGGGCCCATTTAATATCCTCTCTGTTTCTTTCATTCTTGATCATTGAACAAGAGCAAAAAATCTGCATAGTCTTCAGATTCAATGCTTTTTTTTTTCAGGCTTTTCTTCGCTAGTTATGCTAAAAGATTTTTGGTATTGAATAAAAATATTGACACTGCACGAGGCTCTGAAAATCAGGTTTTACTTTATGTGAGAGCAGAAACACTCCAGAGCTAAACATTTCCACATTTATTAAACTGAGCTGATATACATATAATAATTTTTATTTTGAATTTAGTCTCCCAAAGAAAGAGAACTTTAAGGATTTGTTGTTTATGTGTAAAACAACAGAATTTCATGAAGCTGATGTAAACAAATGTTTTTTTAAATTATTTTATTTTATTTTATGAATGAAGTGGGAAGCCAGTAATATCTCAGGTAACACCCACATTGTGTTTTCTTTTATAAGATTGAGCGTGATTCGCTGAACCAACCAGCAAACGTCTGCGCGCCAGCGGTCCAATAACTACATAACCCACAAGTCCTTGCAGCTAATCGTTGCGCTTCATGTGGTTTTGCTAGGTGAGCGCACGCACACTGCACTGAAGAGTTTAGAAGCACAGCGGAACTTTTGTCTCACTGTCCTTGTCACTCTTTCTGTTCCTCATTGTACTACCACAATGTTATCTTTTATGTGATCCCTGTTTTACTTGACTGTATGTCTATAATGTGATAAATAAAGTTTAAAAAAAAAAAAAAAAAAAAAAGCACAGCGGAAGTGTTACCCCGTCAGGAGCAGCGAGAGTGAGTGCTGAATTTAGCGGGGACTCAGGTGTCATGATGTGGGCTCGGTTGACGGTTGGAGCCGGGGCTTCGGGGCTCGGGTTGCGGGCTGCAGGGGACGGTTTGCTGCGGTTCGTTGGAGCTGGATGTGCGGGGAGGAGGCAGCAACAGAGCCGGGCTGCCAGCACAGAGGTAAGCAGAGCCGTGAACTTCAGTCCTTGCAAGTGTGCCAAAGGCTTTTGGCATCAGACTTCACACGCACCTTTTGTTGTTATGAGTTATTTATCTATTTGCTGAATTTTCACTCATTTCATTTGTCACGTGTTCAATATTACTTATTAATTTTTTTTTAAACTCTAACTTTGGTCCTGTGGTATTTTAATCCTACTTTATAAGACTTTAAAGGACAATTTCAGGCCTGTAACTCACGTACTTTAATGAGATTTAAATGATATTTTTGATTGACTCGCTGAAGAAATCTTGCTCTATTATTGTTACTGCCTACTGTGTGTGTCTTTAGTCCTGTCTACCTCCCCTCACCCCCAACAGGTCACCTCAGAGGCCTGCCTGGTTCTTCCTGTTAAAAAGGACTTTTAACTTTCCACTGCCGCCAAGTGCTTGCTCATTGGGGGGTTGGTATGATTGTCTGATTGTTGAGGTTTCTCTTTATTGCTGTAGGGGTTCACCTTACAATATAAAGCTCCTTGAGGTGACTGTTGTGATAAGGGTTAAGGCGCTGTATTAATAAAACTGAGTTGAATTAATACAGTATTAACATGTGAGTTTGTGACAGCAATGGCTCGCCCATGCACACATAATGTATATCTGTCCCTGCAGAGTGGCCCTCCCCCCCTGCCTGCTTCACTTCACTGAGCTGCACAAAATGGCTTTATTAAAACCACGAGGGACTGACTCTGCAGTACTGTCAGCAAGGTTTAACGCAGGGCCAACTTACCCTTTCATCCATCTTTTTACTCCTTCATGACATCCCTATGCTTTTGTAGGTTTGTATGCAAAGAGGGTTTGGGTCAAAACAGTTGATCAATATAGGATCAGTCTTGTTCTTTCACTTTCAAGTACAAAGCAGTATAAATCCACAACGACTTAGGAGTATATGGGTCTGCAACCAGAGCAGCCACATGCCTTCGGTTTGTTTGCAGTAACGGCTGACTGTGGACAGTTTGGAAAGGTGCAGACACACTCTGTCCCACAATGCGTTGCTGTGGCTGATAAGCCCACCTTCAGCTGGTTCAAAGGTCAGACTGAAGAGAGCACGAGAGAGAGGCCTATCAGCTGAGCTGTCTATTAATCAAAGATGTGTTGTTATTATGTTCCTGCTCACTGTGTTATTTGCAGAACATGCTAAACTACTAAACCTTTTAGAAACACTTTAATAGATTTAATAGCATGCAAGAACTCAGCAGTCACAGTATTTCATCTGTGGACTTTCACTACAAGCCTGATGTTTTCTTTTCCCCAGACTGCCTTGAAGAAGACTCCACTATTTGACTTCCACAGGGGGCAGGGGGGAAAGATGGTGGAGTTTGCAGGCTGGAGTATGCCCGTTCAGTATAAAGACAGTCACATTGCCTCTCACATGCACACCAGAGAGCACTGCTCCATCTTTGATGTCAGTCACATGTTGCAGGTGAGGCATGCGCTCTTAAACATGGGTGCAGATTTCAAGTAGAGCATCGCAACTTGGATTTGAGACTTTCTGAGATATTCTGCTGTAAATATTGGGAGCAGAGTGTGACCCCTGTGTCAAGCAATGTGTGTGTCAAGTGAAGAAATGTATGTGTTAGTCACATCATGGCAGAGTAAAAATGTCTAGTGTCTGGCTGTTGTTTTTATCCACCACCCAACTCTCCAGGAAACTGCTGCTGTTAAAGATTTAATTACAGACTTTTTGTTTTTCTCTGTCAGACCAACATCCACGGCAAAGACGGGGTGAAGTTTATGGAGTCACTGGTGGTGGCAGACATCGCAGAACTCAAGGACAACCAGGTAACGATTTAACGTTAACCAGGCCCGGCCCTAACCAATCTGGCGCCCTAGGCAAGATTTTAGGTGGTGCCCCCCTACATCGGCAGTGTAGTGTATGTACTCACAAGAAACCGAATAGCTTTGTCTTTGACCTTTTTTTTTTTTTTTTTTACTTAAAGAAAGCAAATTCACAATCAGAATAATTAACAAGATAAAAAAAATATATGAATAAATAAATGAATACAAAAAATAAAAAATGAATATATGAAATACAATAAATTTCATTTATTTATTTATTTTTTTCACACTTGGTACAACAGATCAAACAAACCAACCACACTTTCTATCAATAAAGCACTACAACCATGTGTGAAAAGGAGCAGGAAGAAGAAAATATTCTTATTAAACCCCGCCCCCTATCTACATTCCAACTTATATTACAAGTGGGCACCAAAAATCAGGGAACAAACTAATATTAACATTTCTCTCCGGTCCTAACCCAAACCAAACAACAAATATACCACTCCACATAGTAACAAGGAGAAAAATAAAATTAAATAAATAAAACAAAAAATTATAATGGATCCATTTTCAATGAACTCCAATTTCATTCGCATTCTTCATATTGAGTTATCGTTTTAAGCATGTAACACTTTTTAAAACAATGTAAACTTATACAATTCTTTAAATTATAATGAAGAGAGTTCCACAGTCGTATACCCCTAACGGTTGGACTCCTTAATCTTTGTGTAGTCCTAGCTAACTGATGCTTAAAATAAAATTTCCTTCTGCTATCTTCTCCCCCTGAACACATTAAAAATACTCTTTGTAACTTAAAGGGCAAAATATTATTTTTAGCCTTAAACATAATTAATAGTGTCCGTAATTTCACTAAATCTCCTAATTTTAATCATTTTGATTTTATAAATAATTTATTTGTATGTTCTCTATATTTAACGTTATGGATCATTCGTATCACTTTCTTCTGTAATAAGTTTAGAGGTTTTATAGTATTCTCATATGTATTCCCCCAAACTTCAACACAGTAACTAAAATATGAGAAAAACAATGAAAAATATAAAATGCGCATTGTTTTATGATCTAATAAATCTCTTAAATTTCCCAAAATATAAATGCTTTTGACCATCTTCTTTCTAATATACTCAATATGAGATTTCCACGTCAAATTTTCATCTACTATTACACCCAAAAAACGAAATTTCTCCTCCTCTTCTTTTCTCTTTTTTCTTCCATGGGCACCTGACAGTTTTGGCCGTTTTGACATCTTGTGTTGATTTTTTTGATGTGGTGACGTCCAAAAGGAACCATAATACGGGAAGGGAGGGGGCGCACCGTGCGGGGAGGGGGGGGCGTAATGTTGTAACAAATAATATTTCTATTAAATAAGCTTTACTTTGCATTTTAATTAACGTGGGATTATTTTTTGTATTTAGAAATAATAGTACCAACTTTTTTTTTTCTTCAACATTTGTGGCACTGGCGTGGCGCCCCCTGATGGACGGCGCCCTTAGCATTTGCCTATACGGCCTATGCCACGGGCCGGCCCTGACGTTAACCATTGTTTCGTTTTAAAACTGCTTTTACTGACTTTTTGTTCACTTTGAGGCAAGTGAGGGGAAGCTGTGAACACAAAACTAGCAGATCAGACATGTTGACTTTAATCAATTTTTTTTTCCTTCCAAAAATATAATCGTCTGGTGCTGAGCAGGCAGTGTACACAGTTTATACTGAGAGGGTTTCCTCTAAATCACCTGCCGGTTGTATTTAGAGACAAACAATGAGACTGTATCCACTGCAGCATGAGGGCATCAGTTCACTCTTGTTGTGTGAATGATTATAAAGGATATATCTTTAATCAACTTAAAAAACATATTCAAACATGTACATACATGTACATACATGTATGTATACACACAGGGCTGCACATAAGTGGTCCGCAGGTGCGCATGCGCTTTCAAAATAAAAGACGCGCACCAGATAAGAAGTTGCAACGCGCGTTTGCGTACATAAGATTTTTTGGAGGAGGACAGACATTTGTTTAGCACTCTTAAAGATGTCGAAGAAGCAAGCTCCTTTTAATCAATTACTTTGGTGTTCCTCCACCTCCAAAGAAATGTCAGCAGGAGTCCGAACCGCAAAAGAAGCACGTATTCTCGGAAAAGTGGTTGCAGGAGGTGAGCTGGCTTCAAACAAATGATGAACGCACTGAGATGCGGTGCAGAATATGCCGTGTAAGTCTCACTCTAGTGGACAAAAACAGTGCCTTTTATATAATATAAAAGGCACCACTTTTCCGAGAATACGCGCTTATTTTGCGATAAGTCAGAGAGAATTCATGACGATGTTTATGTGAAGCGTAGTTTGGATCTTCTTTTGCTGCTGGTTCAGTCAATATTGTTTGGAGAAAGAGATAAAAACCTGCAGCTTCAGAATGTAGCGCAAACGCAAAGCGCGGACCCGCTGACACATCACTGACACTTTCAGCCCCGGCCGTGCCCGTGCCGTCGGGTGAGAAAGGCGACATCTCACTGATTCTGATGTTTCGGTGGCTGCCTGCTTTTTGTTCAGAGTCTGTGTACCTGCTCTCATTTACTGTTTAAGCTGTTTGGTGGTTGTTGAAAATTTTGTGAGGTTTAACCTGAGATTTTGGCGTTTCTGGCAAAATACATTTATATTTAAAAATCGATTCAGATTTTAATGAATCGATATCACGTTATCCAAGCTAGAATCTATTTTAATCGATAAATTGGTAATTAAAACCCACCCCTAGTTCCAAGATCTGCGTGAGCACCCAACTGCGTCCAAGTTTCAACCATCTAACTCAGGGGTGGGCAATTCCAGGCCCTGAGGGCCGGTGTCCTGCAGGTTTTAGATCTCGCCTTGGGTCAGCACACCTGAATCACGTGATTAGTTCGTTACCAGGCCTCTGGAGAACTTCAGGACATATTGAGGAGCTAATTTAGCCATTTAAATCAGCTGTGTTGGTTCAAGGACACATCTAAAATGTGCAGGGACACCGGCCCTCGAGGCCTGGAGTTGCCCACCCCTGATCTAGCTGTTGACTTGAGGTGAAGTTGAAGAATTTGCACATAGTCCTCATTCTTCATTATTCAAACTATTTTGTGTAATGTACTAGTGTCACTGCTAGTAAAGCCTCACCTTTACTCCTCCAAACGTACCTCCTGTCATTGTGGCCAAAAAAGCTTTTCTTGTCTGACCATAAAACTTTTTCTTGTCCATGTGAACAGCTGCAAATTCCATTCAAGCTTGAAGATGCTGATTTTGGAGTGTGTGCTTCTTTCTTAATTGGTACCCTTTTAGTTCACAGCGACGTAAAACCTCACTGTGGACAGTGATGATGGCGTTCCAGCAGTATACAGTTATACAGGCTTGAGTCCTTGTGGTTCCTGGATTGTTTGTCTTTCCTTCAGTTGTTTGAACTGATGATCTTGGAATCTGCAGTTGTTTAGAAATGGCCCCAAGAGACCTTCCCAGCTTGTCTAAATCTGAAGTTTCTCTTAAGGCATCTTCACTGAGTTGGGTTTTCAGTTATTCTGAGTATTGGCTAATCCAGTGAGTGCAAGAGAGACTTAAAGATGAGAAACTTAACATAAACACGATGTCCACAGTGTCCTTTTTTCTGTTTCCTTCATTTCCTTTCTTGCCTCACCTCCAAGGGCACGTTGACCCTCTTCACTAATGAGAAAGGTGGGATTATTGATGACCTCATTGTGACAAAGACGGACCAGGGCTACCTCTACGTTGTCTCCAATGCCGGCTGTGCTGACAAGGACTCTGTTCATATGAAGGTGAATTCAAGAAAAGTATGTAGCAAAGAGACCGAGATTTAAAAAGCATCTGATGTGTGTGGGTGTGTTTTGTTTTCAGGCCAGACTGGCAGAGTTCAAATATGCAGGTTCTGATGTGGATCTGGAGTTTCTTGATTGCGCACTGATTGCTGTGCAAGGTAGAATATTTGTGTGACAGTCCGCCTTCTTTTTCTTTTCATCGGTGCTCTTACTATAGTCTTCATCACTTCCTTTCCTTTATACTTCTCTTCCTGCTTCCTTTTCATCTTAATTTACTTTCCTCTGGTTTTGCTTTCCCTCATTTGCTCTTTCTCTGTCCATCTATGAATTTTGGCTATTGCTTCTGATTTTTTTTTATTTTTTTATTTTTTTTTTCCTTTTCTTTTTGAACTCCTGCAGTTTAGGTGTTTCAGATCTTGCAGATAAGAATTTATTTGCATGTCTCCAGGTCCCACTATGTCTCAGGTGCTCCAGGCGGGATTGAAGGAGGACCTCAGTAAGCTAACTTTCATGACCTCTGCCCTGGCCACAGTGTTCGGTGTCCCTGACTGCAGACTAACTCGATGTGGATACACTGGAGAGGACGGGGTGGAGGTGAGCACATATGTGTGTGCTTGCAGGTTCTTTCATGCTTCGGGACAACTAGTTTTGTATTATAACTTGTGTTTAATGGACAGTGTTTTTATTTAAAAAAAAAAAAAAAAAAAGCTATACTGGCAAGCAGTTCTGTGGGGTCCCACGCCTCTCTGCTGGCCCTGTCCCCCATCACTCCCTCTGACAACCAAAAGCCCATGCAAGTCCTCGAATGTCCGTTATTGCCTGGACAGTGTGTTATTTCTTTCTAACCTCGGTGTGTAACTCTTATTAGGCCTGGTCTTTAGTGAGCTAACCACTGGGACTTGTGCAAAAGCCCACACTCTCAGATACAGTGCCATTTATGGAAAAGAGTGCAGCTCTAAAAGAGGCATATGTGACCTATCGAAACCACAAATGCAAAACCAAATGTTAGGCCAAAGTCAAAAGGCTGTGGACTAACTACTCTGTATCCTGCCATTGTTGATTCACAAGTTGTCTTTTTAAAAAAAAAAAAAAAAAAAAAAGATTAGTTACTTGCTGATATGCACCCGCTCAAAAAGGAAGAACCTGTTTCATATGAATGATCTACTAAAAGAAGTGAATTTTTTTTTTTTTTTTTTTTTTTTTTTTTTTTTTTTTAAGGGAACTGCAGGTCCTTGAAGGGTAATACAGTTTGAAGCTGGAGGATCTCTATATAAATATCCGCGATAAGCTAGGTTCCCTAACTTTCAGTAGCTGTTGAAAGGATAAAGTTGTGGTATATCAGTGGTTAGAAATACCATTATTACTTTAGGATTAGTTTAACACAAAGTTAGTGCTGATCCGGGACCATTGCTGGAGTCACAGTGCGCAGCATCAAGGTCCTTTCATATTGGCGGCAGCATGTGCTGCTAATGCTAGCTAAAAGGCAAGGATCCGGAATTTGTTGCGCTGGCTGCTGAGCTCTGTGGGTTTTTGCAGCAGCTCTACTTGTACTAGATGCACCTGCTCCTTGTCGTTTCTATCTCTGACACACAAATCTTTTTACACATACAAATCCTGATTTACAAGTAAAAAATATTTATGACCACAATTTGAGCCCATAGAGGCGGCTTAAACATTTGACGAACAAGTTAAAGTTTGCTGGTTTTTGTGTCCAGGAGGAGACACAAATCTCTTTGAGTTTGTGTCAGGAAGCTGATTCTGCTGTTTGAAAAAATAAATAAAAAATCTGACAAATAAAACAGAGAGGTACCTGCTGTGGTGACCCCCTTGTGAATAAGGGAGCAGCTGACAACAGCTTCTTAATATGTAATCAACATCCTGAAGTAGGCTTAATACACTTGCACTTATTCGGGCATTCATTTGATGCAAATCATGTTTGAGGAAACGTCGTCTCTGCAAACTGCTGCTTTGATTGTTAACAACAAGATTCAGTTTAATTTTTGGTGCCATCAGCTGTAGATCTGCCTGGTTTCTTGTAGCTAGAGCGCCATCTAGTTCTGCTATATCGTTTTCCAAGACAAAAAGACTCCTCAATGTCTTGTTCCAGAAATTCTTACTCAAAACATCCAGAAACCTTATTGTGAGCACTTAATCTAGAAAATGTTTTCTGTTGGCTGAATTACAGCAGCCAGCTGTATCACTCAATACAATAAAGAGATTGTGTAATTGAAGGTTTGCATCCTGTGAAGCTTTCATTACACAAGCTAGCTGCACGTCTTTTGATTGGCACATATAAAATAGTTCCTACATTGACTGACACACACACCTGTGTGGCTGACAGATCTGTAATAAACTTCTCCAAAACTGGTATAAATTGCACTATGTATCATGACATGCGTAGATGTAATCTTGAGGTGAAATTTGTAATTCTCTGAACTTTATTGACATTAAAGGTACTTGGATAAAGACGTGGCTCTACAGTTTGCCTGTGTCTCTGTGTGTCAGATCTCCGTCCCTGCGTCCAGAGTGGTGGAGCTGACGGAGAAGCTACTGACCAACAGTGAGGTGAAGCTGGCCGGGCTGGGAGCTAGGGACAGCCTACGACTGGAGGCGGGGCTTTGTCTTTATGGCAATGACATCGATGAGACCACTACACCTGTGGAGGCCACGCTTGTCTGGACCATAGGTTGGGGTTTAATTTTTTTGGTCGTTTATTCTTTTTTTCTAACGGCTGCTTTTGTGTGAGGCTGTCATGAAACTTGTGATTTAAAAACATTTAAATTATTTTGTTTTTATTTGCCACTTAATAAGCAGCTGTCGACTAAGGCGTCACTCAAAGGTAAACGTTCTTCTGATTGGTCTCCGAAGGCGAGAAGCAGCACATGTGTTAGGATCTTTTCCTAATAGTGTCACAATTGCATACCAATTAGATACCACCATCTGATAATTTGGAATTGCACATAAGATTTTTATTTCCTTTTTTAAATTTTTATTAGAGGATCCCAGATGTTGTTGTGCACGCCTGCCTTTTCATTCAGTCTGTCAACGAACTCTGCTGGTGTCTCACACACAGGAAAGCGCAGACGCCAGGCCAAAGATTTTCCCGGTGCTGACATCATCATACCTCAGATCAAAGCCAAGACAGCCAGGAAGAGAGTGGGTCTGGTGTCCACCGGCCCCCCAGTCCGGCAGCACACCCCTATTCTCAGCCCTGATGGAAAGGTCATAGGTCAGAATGTGCCAAAGTGCAAACAGACATAAAAACATACCCCCCCCCCCAAACAATTATGAGAGTATTGTTGTTTGCCACGGTATCTGTTATGATGTTGCCAATTGGGGTCTCCAGACTCAGACATTTTCAAATCTTACATGTTAGGGCTTTAAAATAGATACGATCGCAATGTTTGTATTTCTGTGGTATCATATCAAATGTCAGTGAGATGATTGTTAAGTGTTTCTTCACACGCTGCATGATTGCAGACATGACAGTGCCTGTCATATAGAAATAAATGACTGAAAAAAAACTGTACAACAGGATTTCCTTGGAAAGACAAATTCCTTTGTGTTTTGTACAGGTGAGGTGACCAGCGGCTGCCCCTCTCCTTGCCTGAAAAAGAACATTGCCATGGGTTACGTGGATGCGGCATTCGCCAAAAATGGAACAGCCATCCAGGTCGAGGTCAGGAAAAAGGCAGTGCCGGCCACCGTCAGCAAGATGCCCTTTGTGCCCACCAAGTACTATACTGGTTAGGAGAGACACTTTTATAGCGAGTATAGGTGCTGCTGAGCGTTCCTTCAAACGATCCCGTATTTGCCAGCACTGCCCCTTCATTCTTAGCTCACTATTTAAAATGTACAAACCTTCACTGGTGAGTCCAACAGAGGAAAAATTAGTCCAAAAATTACTACTGACTATTGATCGGTCACAAATATATTAAGTTTAAAGTACTCAGTGTTCATATTCAGTCACCAGGGCTGCTGCTTTGAGAATGGACATTATAGGAGCTCATGTAGAAAACAGGGTGTCCAGATGACCCTCTTCATAATGTATTGCAAAGCATTTTTATCCCTTGTCCCCCCCGTCCCACGTATTAAGAGTGTGTCCCACATTTTGATTGGCTCTGCAGGATGTGCATGTCTATAAAGTCTGGCTTGTAATCAAACTGTCTGAAGACAGCAGGGAAGGCCTTATATTCAAGTGGAAGTTAGTCCCACTTAGAGTCATGTAGCTCTGCCCATCAGGGAAAGATGATTTTTCGGAAATGTGATGGAAACTGCCACAAAGAAAATTATTATGTTAAACTGGGAAATTCAATTTGTCCAGCTAAAAAGTTCCACATCGTCTCGTTTTTTTTTTTTTTTTTTTGGGATCGGGTCACCCTACATAGAAAGACTTTGCACAGACTGCCAGTCCTTATTTAATAATTCAGTATTATGCATGCATCAGGTTAAGAAATTCATGGTGCACTAACATGGGTTCCCCTGCGGATGATGGGGCTGAGACATTGTTCACGTTGTTCTGAGACCAAGTTATTTTGGATTTTTTTTTGTTTGTTTAATGAAATACTTTGTCGCACTTTAATTTTTCCAGTGGGAGTAACAAAGATGTAAACACTAGCATTTCACTTTTTATTGCTAACAAAACATGAAATCATTTCAGTTTGTCACTGTTGGACCAAAACAGAAACTGCACACTTGTGAATGTTATAAACCAAATTTCCAGTGACCATGGTTTTATAAAATGCCTGATTTGTAAACAGTGGCGACTTGTTGTCCTTCAATGCAAAATGTCTCTGTCTGAAGTGTTGTAGTTTTTACTTTGCTTTTTTACTCTTGGTTTGGTGATTCATAAAGAAATCTTAAGATAAAAACACTTTGCACCTGGGCAACATGTGGTACAAGACTAACTTGAAAAGATGTTAATTGTAATTGTTTTCTGTCTGCTTCTAATGAAATTTTAATTATCAAATGGGACACTGTCTTATGACTTATGTATGTCTGCAAAACTACTGACTCTTAGGTTCTCTTGAGTATTTGCTGTGAGTTTGTACTAATACTTGGACTAATTATGGAGTTTTTGTAAACATTTTCTATTGATATGAGGTCTCTTCTTTAATAAAGGTGATTTTTGTTCAGTCCTCTTCTGTCAACTTCAACACCCTTTGTCCAGAATATCCATTAATCCATTAGTTCATAACATATTCCCCCAGTACAACTAGTAGAAAATACTAGTTGGTCCCTATAAATATAGCTCGGCATTTAAGTCCGGCCTAGGCAACCGGGGTGCAACGTAGAAAAACAAAGATAAGGAAAATAAAAATAAGGAAAATAAAAATAAGGTAAAAAAAACACACGAGAAAAAACTAATACGGGTTTCCACAAAAATCATCCCAAAACGACCACTATTTTCTTTAAAGCAAAATGATATTTATTTACAACGCAAGGCGCCAAACTATTTACAACGGGGGGGGAAAAAGATCGCGACCATGACATACAGAAACACAGGGCTTAAATACATAGAAGGAGCAATCAGGGAATGGACCACAGGAGGGAAACACAGCCGGGGCAAATTAGAACTAACGAGACAAGGAAACGTAAACTGAACACACTAAGATGACACAGACTTTCAAAGTAAAGTAGGAAACACATAACAGTCACGCAAAAACAACACATTACCAACGCCAAATCGTCAATCCCGGAGGAGCACCTAGACACTCACATCCACACACAATTACGGTCACAGCCGTAACACCCCCTTACCCAAGAATTAACATTAACCCCAAAATGTTTAATTCAAGGAAACACCCAAAAAAACAAACATTTAAAACATACAACCCCAACGAAAAATGTTTGTTCCATGTCCAGCCCATACGGCACCGGCCACCGTCCCGCAGGCGACGCTGATGACTGGACGGGTCCTCCAGTGGAAACGGAAAACCGGAGCGGGCCCTCGGATCCTCCAGCGAAGACAAACGAAGCCGATGAAGGCTGGAGCGGTCCCTCGGACACTCCAGCGAAGGCGGATGAAGGCTGGAGCGGTCCCACGGACCCTCCAGCAGACGACGAAGGCTGGGGCGGTCCCTCGGATCCTCCAGCGACGGTGGATGAAGGCTGGAGCGGTCCCACGGACCCTCCAGCAGACGACGAAGGCTGGGGCGGTCCCTCGGATCCTCCAGCGACGGTGGATGAAGGCTGGAGCGGTCCCACGGACCCTCCAGCAGACGACGAAGGCTGAGGCGGTCCCTCGGACCCCCCAGCGAAGGCAAATGAAGACCGAAGCGGTCCCTCGGACCCCCCAGCGAAGGCAAATGAAGACTGAAGCGGTCCCACGGACCCTCCAGCGGAGGCAGATGAAACCGATGGAGGCTGGAGCGGTCCCCCTGACCCTCCAGCAGACGACGAAGGCTGAGGCGGTCCCTCGGACCCCCCAGCGAAGGCAAATGAAGACCGAAGCGGTCCCACGGACCCTCCAGCGGAGGCAGATGAAACTGATGGAGGCCGGAGCGGTCCCCCTGACCCTCCAGCAGACGACGAAGGCTGAGGCGGTCCCTCGGACCCCCCAGCGAAGGCGGATGAAGGCTGGAGCGGTCCCACGGACCCTCCAGCGACGGCGGACGGCTGAAGCGGTCCTCGGACCCCACAGTGATTGGACGAGCCCCCATATGTTACACCCCGGCCTAGGCAACCGGGGTGCAACGTAGAAAAACAAAGATAAGGAAAATAAAAATAAGGAAAATAAAAATAAGGTAAAAAAAACACACGAGAAAAAACTAATACGGGTTTCCACAAAAATCATCCCAAAACGACCACTATTTTCTTTAAAGCAAAATGATATTTATTTACAACGCAAGGCGCCAAACTATTTACAACGGGGGGGGAAAAAGATCGCGACCATGACATACAGAAACACAGGGCTTAAATACATAGAAGGAGCAATCAGGGAATGGACCACAGGAGGGAAACACAGCCGGGGCAAATTAGAACTAACGAGACAAGGAAACGTAAACTGAACACACTAAGATGACACAGACTTTCAAAGTAAAGTAGGAAACACATAACAGTCACGCAAAAACAACACATTACCAACGCCAAATCGTCAATCCCGGAGGAGCACCTAGACACTCACATCCACACACAATTACGGTCACAGCCGTAACACCTGTTATGCACAGGTCCATCTAAGCCTTGCCTCTCTTTGTTTTTAAACCATGGTTTAAAGACAAAGTTAGCGGTTCCCCCCCCTCAAGCTCTGTATCCTGTATTTATTGTTAGTGCCACCATCTCCAAATGTCAGGTCTCGATACTGTGTTGTGAATAATACCCAAATCAGATACAGTAAAAGATTTAAATTCAAGATTACATTGGTAAAATGTTCATCTCCAAGCATGAGTCTGGAGGGATGTAAATGTGTTTTCCCCAAATTCGACTCATGGCTCACACCTTTGAATCAATAAAACACGATTAAAGGCGAGCCGTTTGGTATGAAAACCCCAGAAATTCCAACTTCAGTTCAAAACAAATGCATGACTCAATTTATTTAATCATATCAAGTCCACAAAGGAACTTCATTTACGACGTGTGACGTTGGCTTTACACGTAACCGGAAAGGAGGGACTTTAACTGAACAAACCTGGCAACCCCGGCTGCCGGTTTTATCAGTAGCTACTGAGGGGAAGATGGTGGACTTGGCGACTACAGCGTGCTCAAAACTCCGTCCCAAACGCTTTGAAAAATACTTACCATCTCACCCTAATATTAGATATAGATTACCCGGGGAAAATCATAGATAATACACCGGGGCAGCTGCTAAAGACAGCCACTTTTCCGCCAACAGACAACTCTTTATTCATAGACTGAAGAAAGCGAAAAGTTACGGAACGTGGTGTTGGTTGGTGATCGTAACGGAGGCTAGCCAGCGATAACACGAAAGCAAGTGGCTTAAAAACCATCAACAACCCCCCTAACCCTTGTAAATACGAACAGGCTGCAGTTCCTGCTGTTTTCACGCCCGTCGTTCAAATCCTTGAGCTAGCTAACCTCAGCTAGCTTTGTTGTGAAACGGAGGATCAAAGCTGCTCGAAATGCCGCGGAATAAGACGGGGAAACGTGGCTCCGGTAAGCCGGGTAAGTAGCAATAGCAGCCATGCTAACTCGAGCTCAAGCAGGAATATAAGGGAATAGAAGTCTGAATACGGTTTGAACAGATCTAGCAGTACACTTGGAAGAAAGACTAGCAGTTTGAAGCAGGGGTATTTTTGCCATATGGAATAGACGCTAACAGACGGGCAGCCTGTTGCTTCCTAACTTTAGCATGCGAGTTGTTTTGGACCCTGTCGTGCACATCCATGTGGGTATAATCAGTGCTACAGCTTAGCAGTGCAGTCTGCATTTTCTTGGCGTTAATGCTAAAGTCAGTTTGACACTCTAATAAGCGCGAGGAGCGGTCCAGGAAAGCTTGATGCATTTTTAATAGCTGCAGACTTCTGCATTGAGAATTATTATTTAAGCTCATTTACATATGAATGCATCAATAAATGCAAAAAGAGGTTGCAATACAGAAGTGAATGCCCGTTTTTCATGTTTTCTTCTCCATCATGGCCATTCTTGCATTACATTCACCTTCCCCTCCGTTCATGAACCTGTCCACTGCTCTTGCTCCAAATATACAATCTATTTCAACCATCCGTTCATTCCATCATGTCCAGGCTCTCTCCGTCAGGAGGTTCTTCAGCTGCAGCTGTCGACAAAGGCGTCACTCAAAGGTAACTCCTCTGATTCTTGACTCCCGACCCCAGCTTCTACATCTGGTTCTAACCTTGTCCAGAAGCTCTTGAACCTCATGATAGTGCATGCAGCAAATCAAACGACCATGTCGTTGTCGTCTATTCCAGCTGCACTCTTCCTTCTGCGTGCCTTGGCTGTTCACTTTAATAAGATGTAGCAGTTATATCTGAATGTTCTCATTCTTTGTGTGCACGTCTCACGTGAACACCATGCACTTGTCCTGGCTTTAAGGCAAGATTAAAAGATAGACATTACAGAAGTATGAATGTCATCTAATGACTTTGGACCTTTTCATCCACCCGTCCTGCTGCACTTACAGGTGTTTGGTTTATTTATTTTAAAAAAACTTTTCTTGTTTTATCACCATCTACTCTGATCTTGAACTGGAATTTTTCCTCTTCTTACCTGCACTAATACCATAAACAATTATTTGTTGCTTCCTGTGCGACTATGTCATGTGTAAGCAATGTCAGGTCAGCGTGACATTCTGGACGCTGAGTTAAAGTCACTGGTGACACATTGCTCTATGTGGCAATCCCTAACTTACTGTCACATGTTCCTTATTAACACATAATATAATCATGTTAATGTTTGAGCTTCCTTTGAAACCCAAAGCTTTCTGCAAACTTTAATGTACGGGATGGATGGACGGGGAGAATTTCAGTGTAAATTTTTGAAGTTGTTTAATTTATGCAGGATAACAGGATTTAAAGTTATGAGCCACAGTTCAGCAATAATCCCCAGCTGGTAGAAACATGGGGAAACCAAGTATTTTACATGCTGGTCCAAAGTGTAAGTGTGGCTAAAGGAAGAATCCCAGATTACAGAGGATAGGCTTAAGAAAAGAAGAAGGAGAACCAAAGCATTTCATTATCTTTGGGAAGAGGCCAACAGGGGCAGAAACAAGAATCACGTGTATTGTCAGTATTTAGCTTTATTCAGATAATTCAGTAGTACAGCGTTTTAAATAATCGACTTAAAAATAGTGCGAAGCTGACAATATGTAGATATAAATATCATTAAAATGACTTATTTGCCAGGGAAAAGGCAAGTACAGTGCTAACAGGATGGGGCCCAGGATACAACCTTGTGGAACACCTCATATTATTCAGTTGATGATGGATAATTGTGAGAAATGACTGACAAAGTCCTATGTGAGAGAGATACAAAGACAACCTTTTAAAGCAATCTTTAACCTCTCAAGCAATAAATGATTGTGAATGGAGACAGCACTGACAACCAGCAGTACCAGTAGAGAATACTTCTACATATTCCAGTAGAAACAGACTATTTAAACTCTAAAAACAGTAGTTTTTGTTATCGATGCAGATTTATGCATCGGTTTCCTGCAACACTCCGCGTGGTGTGGTATTTTAAGTTGAAGAATTTAGTTTTCCTTCAGGGTCTGTTTCTGGATGACTTCAAATAGGCCTTGCAGTTTTAGAACAAGCGCTGACGGTGAGAAAAATAGATGTCTGAATATTAGCTGTGCTGCTTGACTTCTCCAACTGTAGGGGTAGTGATCCATTCAGATGTTTAGCAAAGTGCCTGCAAGGAGAATGCAGGTTAATTTAGCCGTTGGAGTCCTATGTCCTCCATCTATAGCATGTGGGCTTTTTAAAAAGCTCCCACCTCCTCGGCTCGAATCTGTCAGCAGAGCCTTATTTCCAAGTGGCCGACCAACTGCTGGAGCCGTGTGAGTGACTGCTACATAAGCATAAAGTGGCAATGTGGAGAGGACACGTGAGTCCTGGCGGGGAGCTCACACTTCACTAACTGAGCTGTGTGTGGGCAGGCCTGCGTAGGAAGGTGTGGAGCTCTGTGTAACCAGTGAAGTGACCAGCAGTTCAAGGATGGTGACTGGGAAACTGCCGACTGATATTGGCCCACAGAGTGTGTTATCTCAGCTACCAACAGTATGTTTGCCTCGGGCCATTCTGTCAGAGTAATCAGAACATCACATAAGGAAAGCGCACTTCAAGGAACGCTGTTTCGATCATCGTCTTTTTTTCTGAATTTACATTTTTTCCTGTATTTCCTCATGTGTTGTTTCACAATTATTTAAAAGAAAAGAGTTATATGATTATTAACTATTAAGTAGAGAGCAGTTGTTGCTAGGAATCATGAACCGATTCTTGGTAGAGACATTTGGTGTAGTGGCAATAATACCTGCTACGCTCAAATATTGTTGCTCGTACTGTTTCCAGAGCCTTTAAATGATGGATAGGAATTAATCAGCAATGATGACAAAGGAATTAAGCAGTGCTTGGCTTGTGAATACAGGTAAGAAACTCTGTAAAGGAAAGGTAAAACTTAAGATCTGACAACAGTGGCTCAACAACTGAGTCCACTCCAGTCAAATGGCTGAACTTTAGCCTAGTTTACACTCTTTACTCTGAGGTCAAACATGGTCCTAGTTTCTTTTCATTTCTTTTTATCTGGGAAAACAGGTGGAAATAACTACAAGATATTGCAAAATGTGTCAACAAAGTTTGTGTATTTGCTGTGCTTTTGTGTTTGGTATTGAACAGAATGGAGTGATTTTCCTATTTCGAATTGCTCCAACACCGGTGACCTTTGGGCTACCCCAGCTGTCCTGTTTGACCTCGACACGAACACCTAAACACACGCATACTCGCGCACACACAGTCTGACCGTTCTGGATCCCACACACTGAATGAACGAATAAATGAAAACCACACTGGTCTTCAGTAATCCCAACAACAGTAGAAAGTCCTGAGCCAGCAGGAGTGTTAGCTTAGCTCGGCATGCCTCACTCTTAGCCCTTCTCATACACACACGGCAGAGCTGTGTGGAAACAGAACATCTGGCGCTAATAAACAAATAAAAGATGACGGAGCATTACCTAACGGAAAATCCTTGAGTTATCTGGTGTTTGCTGTGGTTAGAGACTTCATAGTATCATGTTATCCTAATGGAGCACTTTTCTGTGGAACATTCGGCTTACTTGTCATTTAGTAGAATAGGAGGCTGCTTGGTGTGATGCACTTTTTCACTTTCCTTGTGTTTTGTTTATTTATTTTTTTATATTCCACTGCAGCATGTCATTACATTTTTGGCTCCTTTCTCTTGGTTTGTGTGTTGTTGTTATTTATTTGTTTTTAATTTAAAAAAAAAAAAAAGATTCCTAATATGCAGCAGATGTAAGGTGGTCTTAAAAAACCGAGCATAAAAGAAAAATGCTTGAAAACATTTTTTTCTTTGCTATACCATGTGCATACAAATGAAGAGATTCTGACCACTAAAGTCAGACTGAAATATTTAGCATTGAATTTTTTTGTTCCACTGAATCTAACACCGTTCTGGTGTTTGTGCGAGTTTGGCTGCTTTCTGGTGTTTATGGAAAAGTCGAAGAATTACGCAGCTTTTTTCAACTATCACAGATGTGTTTGGGTTTGTTTTTTTCCTGTTAGTTTGGTAAGCTTCACACTAAGAGGAAGTTGTGCTAACAGGTAATATAAGTGATGTGTTACTCAACACGTCCTGCTGCCTTGGTAAATGGCAGAACAGGTTTCAGTTTTACTGTAATGTTTTTTTTGCATATGATTGGAAGTGAGCTGCTTATAGTGACATAAGAGGGCCTCAGTGTCATCCAGATCTTCTTTAATCATATAATAATTGGGAGCGCTAATCAAAAGGTTTGGGCTAACTTCTGTTGTGTTTTATAACAAAAAGAAAAAAGGAGTTATGTTAGACATTAAAGCATCAGTGTATACAGTTTCCATCCATCTTCTTCCAAATATAAATCCTTTTGCTCTGCTGTTTTTTCTTATTTTATCTTTTCCGTCTCCAGGTGCTAAAAATGGAGTAAAGGGAGAGGCGGCAGCCAGCGATGATGAGCTGACGTCGGACGTTCTCAGCCACTACAGCAGTGCCAGCGAGAGCACCTCGGTGGTGGAAGAGGGCACGGGTAAATACACTACACAATTCATTCCCTCTGCATGTGCATTCAGTCTGGGTTAGGACCATTATTTCCTAATTGATTTGCCACTAAACGATCTGTGTATCTGTGGCCGGAGTCTCCAGTCAAAACTTCAAACAGTTGCCTTTTAATGCAGTCGTATCAGTTTTCTGTGTTGTTTGATCTGACACAGGAAGTGAGCAGGTGGATGAGCAAACTGCCCAGGAAGAAACGGAAGACAAACTCAAACTGTGTATAGACAACCTGACTGATAAGAGGTGAGAAACATTTTTTTTATTTTTTAAATCAATCAAGAAGTGTGAAGAAAGCAAAATGAGCATGCAATGGCATTATTAACTGCAAAAAAAATGGCTTCAACACCTTTTGTTGTTGTTTTCTTCCTCATGTCTTAGTGCAAAGACTCGTCTAGCTGCTCTTGAGTCGTTGCGACAGGCCTTCTCCTCCAGAGTGCTGTACGACTTCCTGACAGAGAGGCGCCTCACCATCAGTGACTGCCTGGAAAGGAGCCTCAGAAAAGGTAATGCAAAACAACACGAATGGGTCTGGATTGTTTCAGTTAATCTTGCTTTCTGTTAACCTGTTGATGCCACTTTGTAGAAATTCAAAAGATTTATGAAAACTGTGTTTGTTTGTTTGTTTTTTTTAAATGGAACGAAAGCGTGAGAATGATTTAAAAACTGCAGGTACTGATGAAACTTTTTCTCCTCGTGTGTCCAGGCAGCGGGGAGGAGAAGGCGGCGTCGGCCACGGTTTTTGCTCTGCTCTGCATTCAGCTGGGGGGCGGAGACGAGGCGGAGGAGGGCTTCAAAATGCTTCGCCCGCCTCTCACGGCCACCTTGAGTGACAGCAGTGCCAGCATAGCAGCTCGCCAGAGTGTGAGTAATCACATGAAATTTGTGAACGTTAATGCAGATCTGGATTTAGGATGGCCTATTCGGAGGGGGGAGGGGTGTTTTTTATTTTCTGCTTAAATGTTATCTGCATGATTTAGATTCTAACCAAGCCCAGATTGTGTTAGGATCACACATGAAGTGTCGCTGTCTGTCCTCAGATGCTTGTGTGTTAGTTTGACCGTTGTTACATCTGTGTCCCCGTTAGTGTGCCAGGACTCTGGGGATGTGCTGCTATGTCTCATCTGCTGAAGATGGAGAGGTGAGAACACTTTGTAGCTTATCAGTTTAATTCTAAGAAGCATAAGCTGGACGTTTTCAGAGTAAAAGAAAAAGACTTAAATAACTTATGCTGTTATGCATTGATGTTACCTCCTCACAGGACTTAATCAAGTCATTGGCTCTTCTGGAGAGTGTGTTCATGTCTTCGTACCCTAATGGAGAGGGAGTTCTGCCCACACCAAAACCTGGAAGTGCAGGTCTGCACACTGCTGCCCTGCAGGCCTGGTCACTGCTGGTCACCATCTGTCCCACTTCTAGACTGACTGTGCTGCTCAGCCAGTGAGTAAAACAACCTTCTTATGGCATCTTCTGTTATGACTGGCAACTGACTTTAGTTTTAAACTGAGAGGCGACAGCAGTAGTATCTAGCAGTGTAGCTAATTGGTAATCGTATGCCTCTTTCTTGCTGTAGTCACCTCCCTAAACTACAGGCGTGTCTTCAGAGCAGCGATGTGAACTACAGAATCGCAGTAGGAGAGACCATCGCCCTGCTGGTGGAGCTGGGGCGAGAGATAGACGAGGTACACACCTGAACAATAAGAACAGACAAGTACACTCACTTACAGGCGTATAGGTTTAAACGTCTCCTGTGTTAGTGCACTACATATTTGCGTGTGAATGTCTGCAGGAGTTTGAGGTGGAGGACGGTGAAAGTCTGTGTGAATGCCTGAAGAGTTTGGCCACAGACGGCAACAAGCACAGAGCCAAGAACGACAGAAGGAAACAACGCTCCATCTTCAGAGAGGTGCTGCATTACATAGAGGTATGTTATCTCATGTTGAAGCCGTGTAAAGACTGACAAATGTTTTTAGGTGCCCGATGTTCTGTTTTAAGTTGCTGAGTAGCTTTCTTCAACATCGCTTTACCCACATCTGAGCTTCTCACTTCTCATTTCTTTCTCCAGAACGAGGACTTCACAGAAGAGAAAATCAGGTTTGGAGTGGAGAACGTTTACATTGACAGCTGGGTGAGGAGAAGGATCTACGACGCCTTCAAAGAGATCCTCGAGTCTGGAGTCAGAGACCATCTGCAGGTGAGGAAACGGAACAAAATGCCTTCGTCTTTATCATTGATCACCAGAGTGGGCTTGTTTCCATACAGCCTCATTTACTGCCGCTGCTCGGTGCTTTCTGTCTCTTCAGTCTTGTCTTCTGTCATATCTTGCACCGACTGCAGAAAACAAAAACCTGAAGTTGAGTGGGAAGACTGGTACTGGCTGCTCAGCCAGCAGGCTGCGAGGATACCAAATGTAATTTTGTGTGGAGGATATGCCAGTCGGCACACAATGAGCACACCTACACACGAGCCGCTTGTGTGGGCAAATCCCACTGCCTCTGTTAGGTTTATTTAGGGCAAATAAGCTATGAAATGATGCACAAACACTCTGAACTAAATGATCCAATGTTTAAAGTGACGCCTCTACTGAAAAAATCCACTAGAATGAGATACTATACCTTTAAGAAGGCATGACGTGGTACTTAATTTAGTAAGTTTAATGTTTTGTTGTTTTGTTTTTTTTAACTGGATTTTTTAAGATGCCTTTTGTATGTACCCTCCACTTGTGGTACAGGTGAGAGTTGCATATAAGTGGGACTTGTCAAGTGAAAGGTTGCTGGTTTGATTCCAGCTAGAGATACAAATCCCAGGAAGGGCATCCGGCATAAAACTGCCAAATCAAACAGGCGGAGCTCCCCGCTCTCACGACTCCTTGTAGCAAGGGAGCTGCCAAAAATAGCTTTGTTTATGGAATAAAACATACATTTATTGCCCATCCTCCTGCATTGCAGTCTGCATAGCATAAATGCAACAAAGGAAAATCGGTTTTATCGTCTAATTTTTGTTTTGGTGCAGTTCAACCAACTACTGAGAGACATCTTTGGCCTTGGCCCACCACTCATCCTGGACGCTGCGGTCAAAGGCAACAAGATCTCACGGTTTGAGAAGGTAACAGCAGCTTCTGCTGAAACAATCTGACCTCTGCCTTTGAGTATTTTCTTTAAAAATGTAGCGTTTGAAATGACCGGTGTGTGATTACGACCTTGCTTTTATTTTTTGGCTTAAACAGCATCTTTTCAACTCGGCTGCCTTCAAAGCCAGAACTAAACAGAGGAACAAGGTCCGGGACAAACGTGCCGATGTCATGTAAGAGCACGGCCACAATGAAGAAACCGAGGAACTCCTTTCATGGATACAACGTGATGCCTTCAGCTCTTCGCAAGCATACACTCAGCAAACAGGGTTATTTTTGTTTGTTTGTTCGTTTTTTTGCCACTTGTGCTCTTCACATGCAGTGTCATTCTCCAAATTTAAGGCGGCCAGCGTTTATTCTCAGTTTGCGGAGGACAGGTCCCGATGTTCTTTCAAATCAGGCGCCGGCTTTGCTGCCATAGCGTTTCTGATTCTCCACAGTGAACATGAGCTGTGAAACAAAGCAGAACTTCCTTTCAGTGGGATTATAATGACTCAATTCAGTGCAAATACAGAGGAAAAGGTAAAATCTCACTTACAGAGTCACACTCAGTTCAATCTGTTTTCCTGTCATCTGACCGGTGAGGCAGGTATTTTACATTTTGATACCTATGGTCCCATTTAATATCTTAACCTATCCAATAATGAACTGATGTTAAAAGAGCCAAGGACGTATTCTGGAAAAACACTGCCTCGCTACATTTCAGCTGCCAAACCAGAAACTAACTTTACAAACAATGCAACCTAAAGGAAAATGTGTGTGGTGTTTTGTGGGGGGGTGTGTTTTATTGGAAATTCATTCAATCATGACAATTGAAAATTAAAAAGGGAAAAAAAGGGGGGGGGGGAAAAATCAAATAAGAGGTAATATTGTCATGTTTGTATTCATATTTTTTTTGGAGTTGTATTTCATTTTAACCATTTATAGTGAAGAATTGTATTTTAATAATAATTTATTAAAGGGGACATAATGTGTGTGGTTTTTTAAGACTTAAAAAAAATACTACAACTTGTTTACAGACAGAATTATTGGATAAAGATGGTAAAATGAATCTGCTGCCTCTTTTTTTTTTTTTTTTTTTCCCTTGTATTTTTGTTGCAGGTTGGTGACTCATACCATCTATCCATGTGTATGTACTGTAGATAAAGTGAAGATTGGGGTTTATGGAGATATGTGTTTATAAAATGTTGGCTGATAACATACACACCACTAATCAAAGCTGCTGATGAGTGAGCAGTTTGGGTTTCTAAAGGGTCAAAGCCAACAGGTTTGACCCCTCACCCTGGATAAAAGTTATGATCTCACCAAACTCTTATCGGTGCTTCTTGACAAAAGTTTGAATAAAGAGAATTTAAGCACTCTGTTTTCTCCTAAGTTCATAAAGTTACATCAGAAAGGAGGTCTAGTTTCTGCCCGGAAACATGATATTTAGCGGATTTAAGTGTTAGTGTGAGCACAGGTGCTTTACATGAAAATCCTAAAATATGTGAAATTATTGTAATTTAAGCTCTAATTACCTTTAAGAATAATTTTCCAAGCATAGTAATTGTACAGTGTAGTTTGGCCAAGTTTAGTCTGTGTTTTCAGAAAGAAAACACCTCATTAATCATGAGACAGATTTCACGCTGCCAAAATCCCTATTTATATATCACCGTGGACAGCGAGTAACCACTAAAAAAATGTTTTTAAAAAGTATGTCCTGGTCACTTTAGTTTTAAAAAATTCTTCGCACTTTCATTCAGACTGTAAATGTTTCAACGGATCTCTGCTGCCTCTCTGTGGTCATTTCCCTCAACTACACCCCCCCCCCCCCCCCCCAACCTGAGCCAAGTGGTATCGCCCATTCATGAATTCAACATGGAGTCGCTGGTGCAGCGAAAATCATTCTTCTGACATGTTGAGCTGCAGCCAAAGAAGCGATATACAAACGCTAACAGAGCTGTGTGGAGGTATTCGTGAGTCGAGCTGCAGTGAGCCTCAGACTTCATATAGTTTTAACATTTAATGCACGATGTATGACCGTGCAGCGGACTGCAGCGACTGTTGAAGTTTCGGGGTTTAAGGCTTGACAGGAACTACGAGTGAACCACGACAGGCTCTGATGGAGCCCAGACAAATCACCGGGGTGTACGGAGAGGTGAGCGGCCTGCCTGCGCCTGTTTCAGCCCATGTGAGAGAAGAGCAGCTCCAGGAGCCCCGGATATACACGGTGACAGCAGGTGAGCGCTCCCCCTCCCTCCCCATGTGTGCACAGATGATGATGATGGTCATTATTTATTTATTACCACCCGGCTTCCCACTGTCAGCTAATTTATGTTCACTGCATGGATAGTTCATGAAAAAACAAACTGAAAACTCCGAACCTGCTCAGTACTGACCGCAAAATGTAGAGGAGTGGGAGAAAGGGGGAATAAAATGCACCCAGCTGAAACTTCTTTAAGTAAAATACACGATTTAGTACATATGCTTCATAGTAGGAAGTGCTTTCCATTTAGGGTCCTTTTAAATTTAGTGTGCACTTGAAGTTGATCCTAGCCATCTACATTCAAGAATACTTCCTTTTCAGCAGCAGTTGTTCATAAGTAAGTACATAAGTGAGTGACTATGAGGTGATTAATACCGGCGTGATCGCTTGGTCAGTAGGTCTTGGATATGACCTGATATCTTAGTCTGATGATCTAGTGGAGTAACTACTGGGACGTCGTGCCATGGTTGTATGAAGCTGTTAATTTGCACCTTAATGTGACAGTTTATGGAGTTGTTTTGGGGGTTGGGGGGGGGGGTTATTTTTTTAAACACTCAGTCCAGTAGTTGTCCAATCCAGCTCACACTCTCCTCATGTTAACTGGAATCAACAAGCAAGATTAAAAGAGCTCCTCACTACTTGCTTTCATTTCAGCATAAGCAATCAGAAGATGTTTCCATGTGGAGGGCCGTTTTTGTTTGCTTTTTTGTGAGAGCCTGCCGTTTGAGTACAAGAGCAGTGACCTTGTCTTAAGGGTTTAAAAGGCTTTGCAGCGTAAACCCGTCTGTGTCGGGGGAATTCCATTCAGCCTCTACGTTACTGGTTCATTTTAAACGGGATTGTGAAGCTGAGGGATCGACGCTCGAGTCAGCTTTAACTCTGCAAGGAGAGCCAGCAACCCCCACCGTCCATCTCACAGGGGAGAAAAGCTATCGGAGAAAATAGTGCAACCATGAATAATAATTTAACTGGATCATTAAAATAACAAGTGAAGAAAATGAGCAGATATTTTGGTTTAATCTGACGGGGGAACACTATCTTTTATTATATTAACATTTTCTTGCCAGGATGTCATGCAGACACATATGGCTTTTTCTCTGTTCTGTGACAAGTAATAAACTTTTCTATGTTCACTGTGTCCATGTGCAGAGTGGAGTCAGAGCGAACTGGTCCGATGCTCCAGACTCCGATACTTGCAGGAGTTCACGCTGATCTCGGAGAGCAACACTCACAAGAGCATCAGGACTGTTCTTCCACCAGGACCGTGTGTGTCTGTGTCCGGAGAGTGAGTTGGGCCATAATTTAATAGTAATAATAATGGCACATTTTCTAATGTAAAATCTTAATTGGTTGGCAAAAAACAGTGCCTGAAAATTTCTACTGACTTGATCTCAGGTGGTTTTACTTGTCCGCCTGCTGCTGTGATGTACGAGTGCACCACAGGGTGTCTCAGAAAGCTGGAAATCCACTGAGTGTGGTTGAGGTGCAGTAGAGAAGCAGTGGGATCCCTCTGTCTGCATCAAATTTTGGAGTCAGTTTTTCTTTGTCTTTTATTTTTTTTAGGTTGTTGAGTGGATTCTCTCCCATTCGAGGCCTGAGAGCTGTTATCAGAGAGACGAGCGGTCACCAGCTCCTCGAGGTAAGAAAAACGGGACGCTTCATTTTGTAATGTCTGCGTTCGCGCATCTTAACAGGCTGCTGTTTACGGTCGTGTCTGTTTAGATATGGAACTGCCACGGCCTCAGAAAATGCCTCAACCTGACTGCTCTTAACAAACATGGCCGAGTGTATGATGACGGTGAGATGAAATCCTGACGTATCGCCACCAGAAACCGATAAGAATCAAGGACACGGTCTCATCACCGTGCTGCCATATTGTTCTGCATCCATTTACGTCTGTATTTTTAAAACAAACAAACACTTATTCTCACATGTGTTTATTTTCAGCCCAGTTTGGCTGCCTGTCGTGGTCAGCGTGTGAGAACAAACTGCTGTACGTAGCGGAGAGAAGCAAGAACGCATCAGCCGAAACGCAAGATGGGGGACACGCGTGGAGAAAGGTATGATGCAAACATATGTTCGTGCTGTTTTGCTAACCTTACAGCAGAGTGTTTGAGTGCCGGACTCTTGTTCTGTTTTTTTGGGGGGACGTGGGTTCCGATGCCCAATCAGGACAGGAGTTTGTACTGTGAAGATTGGGGGGAGGCCCTGACCAATAGGAGCGAGCCGGCAATTTGTGTGGTGGATTTGGAGATCGGCACGGCCAGCGTGTTGGAGGGCGTTCCGCCTGATGTTTCACCTGGACAGGTGAGGATGCAGAAGTTTACGGCACTGAACCTTAAATGTTCAAACACCTTATTCTGTAAGTAACTTTCATACAAACTAACAGGAGGATGTTTTTTTCTCTCTCTGTACATTTGTGTGTTTTTATCTCCAGGCTCTGTGGGCTCCCGGCAGTCAGGCAGTGTTTTTCATTGGCTGGTACCACGAACCCTTCAGACTCGGACTGAAGTTCTGCTCCAACCGCAGGTTAGAGAGCTGCTTTAAATGCGCTTACAGAAACAGCAAAATGACACTGAAACTTGTGAATGTTTTCAGACACTATGAAAAGAAAATGTAGCTAGTTTGACTGAAGCAAATACACGATTTCTGTATACATATACATTTAAAATGTACTTCTTCACTTTATGTCTCTGATGGTCTAAACTCTTTCAGGTCAGCCTTGTTCAAGATTGATCTGTGTGGACATTGTGGTGAGAGCATTCTCTTTGTCTGTTTGTTAATATATTAAAGTTGTGCCCCCACTTTGCTCAGCTAGCCCCTCTCGTCTTCCAAACCAGAACGTCTGTCGGGGGAAAACCTTTCAGTGTCTAATCCCAGGCTAAGTCCTGATGGGTCCACGCTGATCTACCTGCAGGGTGCAGTGTTTGGTCCTCACAACCAGTGCCTCAGTCTGCAGCAGGTGCTGTATGTGTGCTCATGTATGTGGTGTTTTTGTGCATGTCTGTGTGTTCTTTCTCTTAATGGCTGACTGCGGACTGACTCATGGATCATCCTCCACAGCTGGATCTGGAAAGCGGGGAGACATCTACGCTGCTGGATGTTGTCAGCAGGCCACAGGCTGGTACGTTACAGTTCCTGAAGGTGCCAAAAGAGAGGCTCGTGTCAGTTTCAATTAGAATTTTGTAACTATGATGGATGAGTTTTTCAAAATTCAGATTTGAAGAACTGTAAATTCTCACAGTAAGAGATTAATGCATCAAGAGAACTTAAGTGTTACTTGTGATTGCTCGTAAAGATTGAGGAGCTCGGTGGAGAGTTGAACTCCTCTGCACGTCTTTCTGTTCCAGGTGAGTTTGCAGGCATGTATGAAGCGCTGCCGTCCTGCTGCTGGTCTGCAGACAGCCAGAGAGTAATGTTCAGCAGCGCCTGCAGGAACTGGAAGGTAACAAACACATTTCTCTGGCACAACCTGGTATAACTGAAACAACTCCTATTTTTTTGTCTATAACATGTTGTGTTCGTGACACACACACACACACACACACACACACACACTTCTCCATGGCTCATTTTGCGTTTCTCTCTTTCAGGGTCTCTTCCTAGTTGACAGAAGATCAAAGATAGTCACCTCCCTCTCTGATAGTAAGAGTCCGTCCTCTCCTCCACCTCTATCACCACCACCACCACCTCCTCCTCCTCTTTCCCTCCTGTCCTCATCTCCATCACTTCTTTTCCCTCCTCCTCCTTCTCCCCTCTCTCCTCTGCTCCCCCCTTCCCCTTTCCCATGTTGGGCTTCCTGTCCTCTCCCATCTCCTCTTTTCCCTCCTCCAGACGATTCCCCCTCTGTTTCTCATTCATCATCTCCTGTTTCTCCGACTCCTCCTTCCCCTTTTCTTCCACCTCCGCCTTCTCCTTTTCTTCCGGTTCCAGTTCCTCCTCTGCCTCATGAATCTCCCCTTCCTCCTCCACTTCCTTCTGATTCTCTTTCTGAACCTCCCCCTCCTCCTCCTCCACTGTTTAATCTTCACCAGGACGACAAGGGAGAACAGAAAGGTATGACAAGACCAAAAAAAAGAACAGCACATCTTACCTCTCTAAGGGTTGACCTTTCTCTCTGTTTGTTTCACCCCTGTCAAGAGCCTGTGTGTTTATTCTTCATCTCTTCTTTCACCCTCTTCACCTCCGTCTTTGTTTCCTCCTCTTCAGACCTCTCGGATTCTTCTTCCCAACTTTATGGCAGCTGGAAACTGCTGACAGTCCAGAGAGACCTGATGGTGGTCTGCTGCTCCAGCCCGAACACCCCTCCCACTCTGGTCGGACAAACCACAACGCCACATGTGAACACAAACATGCAATTCATGTGTGAATGTTTTCAGTTATTTAAAATGATTTAATATGTTTCTGTTTGTCTGCCTCTTGTTTCCACGGGGATGGACGTGCATGCAGAGGGTGGGGTTTGTCCCGCGTGCAGGTGAGGCCGTGTCCTGGCAAACTCTGCAGGAGCCCCTCATGACCTTTGACTTCAACTGGAAAGTTCTAGATGTGACTCTTCCATCGGACGAGGAGAACGCAAACTACCGTGAGCTTTCAGTTTCTCCTTCAGTAGACGTGTTTTGAGTTTCAGCTCCATTGTCCTCTTACTTCCTCTCTGTCTTATACAGCTGGCTTAGACTTTGGTGCAGTCTTGGTTAAACCATCTCGTCCCCTTGGTGAAACCAGGACACCTCTTGTGGTCTTCATCCATGGTCTGTATTCATGTCCCTACTTGTTATGCCGTGTTATTGCCTTTTTTCTGTCTACTGTGTGAGTGATTTATTAAATCGTTTTCCTGTTATTGCTGTTTGCACCACTAGGGGGCCCTCACTCTCAGTTCCCTGCAGAGTGGAACAGCACCACAGCTGGGCTGGCTAAACTCGGCTTTGCTGTGCTCATGGGTGAGATACATGTGCTGCGTAGATTTTGTCAGGCTCTCATGCCGTGCACACAAGTTTAACATTTTGGAAAATGAGGTGGATTTAATTTAATTTAAGGTAAAGATTCAAAACTGGATTAGCTTGTTGTCTTCAGAGAGTTATAAATACAGCAAACGGTATATTTGTTTCTTTTTTGGTTTATTCAGTTAATAGTAATAATTAAACAGACCATAAAAAGTACACATGTGAAACAATGGAGTAAAGGCGCTGATTCGCTACCCATTTTCTGCTGCTTATCTGAGTCCAGCTCTCAGGGGTAATAGTCTAATCATAGAACCCCAGACCTCCCTCTCCCCAGCCACCTCCTTCAGGGACATTGAGATGTTTGAAAGCCAGCCAAGAGATAATCTTTCCAGTGTGTCCTGGGTCTTTCCCAGAGCTGCCTTCTTGTAGGACATGCCTGAAATACCACTCTTATGCAAGGGCCAGGAGCCCTCCTAATCAGTTGCCTGAACTACCACAGCTTTCCCTTTCAATGTGGAGGAGCAGCAACTTTACTCTGAGTCCCTCTTCAGTGACTCCTCACCCTGTCTCGTGAGAGCCCAGCAACCCTTTGAAGGAAGTTAATTTTTGCAGCTTGTATCTGTGATCTCATTATTTCAGTCACTACCCAGAGGCTCGTGACCATAGGCGAAGTCAAAGCTTTGTCTTCACACCAGTCAGTCGGTCGGTGTCCTGCTCCACTCTATCATCACTCATAAACAGGACCCTGACATACTTAAACTCCTCCACTTGGGTCAGTACCCTGTCCCTGACCCGGAGTCGACACACCTTTTTTTTGTCAGCTGAGAACCGCGGCCCAAGTGTGTCTCTGATTCTTTTTATTCTAAATATGAACCTTTTAAAAAAAAAAATACATATATATACATAAATACACGATCATCCCACCATTACCAGATACATTATGTCATCTTGGTTTTTTTTTAATAAAAGAAAGAAAATACAGAAACTTAATATCTTCTGGTGAACAAGCAAATCAGTCGCCATCTACAACAACTACAAGCCTTTCAGGGTTAATATTATTAATATTGATATTGTTAGTATTTCTTTAACATTTCAGTTTTGATTTTGCGGTTTTTCCCTCTCTAATTTTGTGTCTCTACCCAGTGAACTACAGGGGATCCACGGGGTTCGGCCAGCACAGCATTTTGTCACTGATCGGTCAGATTGGGAGCCAGGATGTAAAAGATGTGCAGGTATGTCCTTTTTGTTTTTTCTGCTCCCAAATCCAGGAAAGAGTGTCAGCAACAAATCCTGCCAGTGACGCAGTTTGTCAGAATTACAAAAACATAATTATTTTTCCCATATTTGACCATATCTGCACATGTAGCTCTATCACTTACACAGTCACCCCTGCAGATGTAAGGAAATGATCTGTCCTGGCTTCCTTGTCTTTCACCCAGAGGGCTGTGCTTACTGCGCTGGAGCGTGACCCGAACCTCGACCCCGATCGCTTGGCTGCAATAGGTGGTTCTCACGGCGGTTTCCTGGCCTGTCACCTGCTCGGTCAGTATCCTGAGTCCTACAGAGTGTGCGCAGCCAGGAACCCTGTCATTAATGCTGCTACTCTATTGGGAACCAGTGATATAGTGGACTGGTGAGGCAGATATGCATCGACAGATCAGAGCTTTTGTTCTGCTGAATCAGATCAAATCCACTTCATACGTGAATGCTTTCTGTCACCCCATCTCCAGGCGTTACACCAGTGCTGGGTTTCACTACTCGTACGACCAGATACCCACTGCTGAGGCCCTGGCTGCTATGTTACAGAAGTCACCCATCGCACATGCCGCCAAGGTCAAACACAAACACAAAAATCCCATGTGATAACCTTAATGAAACGACCAGAAGCGATAGCTACAAAGCTGCTTTAATAAGGAAATCTTCTTTAGACCCCTCTAGAGCTCACAATGCTGATTAAATCCCAGACTCTACAATGACGAGACAAAGGTGCCTCAGAGATGATGTTACCGCTCTTATACTCTCAGTTGTGTCTCTAAAAACTAAGCCCGCCCTGTGAAAGTTCAGTCGTTGCAATTGTAAACACAGGACTTTTTTATAGTGATGTTTTTTGAGTCAAAAATGTGGGTAAAGAAATGTGCTGTGTGACAATGTGCAGATCAAGGCTCCGGTGCTGCTGATGCTGGGAGGCAGAGACAGGAGGGTGTCTCCACACCAGGGGATGGAGCTTTATAAAGCACTGAAGAGCCGAGGTTCACCTGTCAGGTACGACGGGGCACAACAAACTACATAAAGACAATCTGACAGTGTGAGCCCTGCCACACTGGTTTTACTCATATTCAACTCAGTCATTCCTGTCATTTATTTCTTTAAAATCAGGTTGCTGTGGTTTCCTGAAGATGGACATTCTCTGTCCAGAGTGGACACACAGGTTGACTGCTTCCTCAACACAGCGCTGTGGCTGCACCAGCATCTCTGACCACGCACACACACACGTACGCACGCACAGCCACGAGGCCGTTTTTGTTGGTTTTTTTTTTGCTTCAGCTCGACGCTCTGAGAAAAGTGGTAGAAATCTGGTTTTTGATCAAAGCTGAGAATCTTAAACATCGCAGACTTTTTAATAACTAAACAACGCTTTTTTAGGTAAAGTAAAAAAAAAAATAAAAGCATGAAATAAAGAACATTTTTACAATGCAGCAATCATGTGTGCATGTCTTGTTTGTTTTATCATACATCACTTTATCTAAGCCAGGGGTGTCAAACATAAGGCCCAGAGGCCAGAATGGGCCCGGTAAAGAGTTCAATACGGCCCACTGGCGAGTGTATAGATTGTGACGTTTTAAACTGTATTTTCATATTTTTTACAACTTTTTCTATTGAAAGAAATGTCTGTTTCTACACTAGATAGAAAAAATGTATATTTTTTTATTGGAAAACTTTTTCTGTAATTTTATGCACTGGTCCGGCCCACCTCAGGACCAGTGACTCTATGTGGTCACTTCCCAGTCCAGGCGGGCAAAGATCTACCAGCACACATGGGGCATGTAATTTAAGGAACTATCCAGCAGATGGCGGTCTCTTCATATTGTAGCCATAGACATCAGCTGGCTATGCATGTGTCGGTTCAGATGCATGAGATTAGCCAACTTAAATGAGTAGCCATCAAACAGGTGGTTGTAATCACATCTGCTGCGTTCAAGTTAACACAGAAATAAATGAAAAGTGGAAAAACTGAAAAATCAAAGCAAACCAGGACTCCAAGTGTCATTTGAGTCTTCGTAAGCACACAGACCCGCTGCAGAGCTGCAAACCACCTGAAACTTAAGCTGGAGCCTTTAAATGAGACTCTCAAGCAGCTTCCTCATGTGGCTGCCTGAACAAATAGTCTACTGTAATGCTGACCTTTAAGCACAGGCAAAGAGATAAAGCAACTCCGGGAAAGAAACGTGTTTAGATTTAATGGTGATGAACTCTGCAGGAAAGAAATCCTAGATATCTGGTAAAAAAGATGGTTGTTTAACTTGTCTTTAATCCATTTTGCACTAGGCTGGAATTTCCCTTATTTCTGGGGTGCTTCAATCATGACTTCCCCACAAACACCGGAGTGTTTAATATAAAGCTGTAATTTTCCACTCGCAAACCTTGCACTTGGCTAAGAGGTGTGCTGAAACAGTGGCTGAGGAAAGCAGAGCCAGTTTGTCAGTACTTTGGTGGCCTTGTCGATAGCGGCCTTGAACAGTACCACCGCTTCATTTCCCAGACAACACAAGTGGACATTCCTACAGCTGATAGTACTGACAAATGAAATTCACAGATGCACATTTGGAAAGATTAAGTGGTGAGATGAGACGCCGAGGTGGGCGATGTCTTCCAGAGGTCTCACGCTGGTGTCCCAGACACGGTGGCGGAGATAATTGGCCTCCCCACCAACACTTTGCTCCTGTGGCCTTGACTGCAGCAGCTGCCGCCTGATGAAGTCACTGCCACGTGGGTGTTGGGTGGGGTCACCAATTCTGAGTGAAAGACGGAGGTTGCGTTGATGAGGAAGTGACAAATGAAGACGAGGAGTGAGACAGAAGCGAGCCGGTGTTCGAGACAATGAATGAGCCAGATAGAAGGGAGAAGTTCCTCTCAGCGGTATTTGCTGTGTGGGCTGGGGCTCAGAGGTGAAGCATTGTTGAAAGCTGGAGACAGGGAAAAGACTCATGCTCATGCTGGGTGAATGTAGGAGGTAGACAGACAAAGAGAGGGAAGAGTGAAAGTGTGTTGTCCGACACTGGTGGACAAAGAGCCTTTGGTGTTTGGTTCATTCTGGTGCTTCCCCGCTGCAGCTGGCTGCAGGACAAGTAAAGTAAAAGAGAACAGCAGAGGACGATGGAAACGAGCAAGGGAATCAATCTGGCAGTGTTGCAAGTGCATCCTCTGGAGAGCATGAGCAACAAATGTAGTGTGTCCTTAAAATCTGAGTGAGCTGAAGGAGTAGAAGACAAAAGAAAAAGATAGATGTCCTAAATCACTATCTTTAGCTGATGAACAGTATCTGAAAGACATGTCCTTAAGAAATAGAAGAAAATCAAGTAAAGATCCGACACAGGACCTGAGAGATACACTTGGCCTTTCACTTGATCAGTTTGAAGCCTCATTAGAAATTGCCTCAGTGGAACGTGGCTCCCAGTCAGCCATTCTTAGAAATCAACAAGCCTGGAGAACTATTCCTGAACAGTAGAAATTACAAGGAAGAAAGGACAAGAAAGCTCAGCTAAGAGAGATCAGGCTGTGTGAAGAATAAAGGTGGTCATATCAAGCGCTCATTTTTAAGCTCATTTTTGCAGAATATGCTTTTTATGTGTTTGAATGTTTCAACAATATTTATTTAAATTTTCCAAACAAAAAGTAAAGAAGTGAGGACGGGATCAATACTTTTGCACAGCACTGTACACATACTTACATACACATGCCAGAGGAAACAGGCCTAAAGAACTCTTTCACTGCTGCGGTTTAGAAGCCCCGTATATTTTCAAATCCACATAATAAAACAAAAACTGCAAACTGTGTTAAAGGTGAATGAGATGGCATTTGATGTCGACGGGCTTTGAATTTGTCTCACTTTTCTTCTGGCTGCAAAAGTTTGTTCCAACATTCATTTCCTAGTCATCAAATGTAAAACAATGGATTCACAAGGTGAGTAAGTTTAATTCTCAGCCGCAACCTTTCAACATCTGTTGCTCTTCCACTTTAGAGTGGGAATTTCCCATCTCCTCACCCACACCCTTCAGCCATGGCCTTCACCTGTGGACACTGGTTGTGTGCCAGGGTGTTACGTGTGCATTGCTGAAAAGAGCCAGTACAAAAAAATTGGTCCTTTTACTGTCTAACTTTAAACAAATTAATAAAATGCATCCCAGGCCTTTTATTCCTTAGCATACTTACAGTACGTCCCTCAGCATAGTCCTTAGTCCCTGTTATTTCCTTTGTCTTGTTGTTTTTTAGCATGAAAGAGCGATTGTGTGCACACACAGTGTTCATTCAGGAGCCTATTAAAACGGGCCTTAAAGAGGGGAAGCAGCATTTTACCATCTCCCTTTTGATTCACCCTTTGACTGTAAAAGGCTGTTTGAACAGGAAGAGCCCCAGTCACTAAAGGAGAGACCTTCCATTGTGTTAGCGCTACGTGGATTGCAACCTTTCACTTTTATTTTTTTGGTGTCATTCCTTTTCTGTCATGTGAGCTTTGTTTAGAGCTGTTGAGTCACAACAGAGCCGTTTTGTTTCTGGGATTCATGAAGGGATAGCTTTGGGTTTGTCATCGATACAAAACAAGCTGTGCCATTGTCTGTAGAGTCTGGGAGGTAAGGTGTGTTGGCGGTTATGTGGGCACAGTAAGTACTTTTGGGGTCTGCTTCTTGTTTGCTTTCGGATCAGTGTGTTTATGCGAGCTGACAAAGTGTTTCTGTTTGTCTAAAAAGGGATCTTTTGGATCATTTTTCCATATATGTGCCAGTGCATTAAAGACCCAAGTATAATTATACCTGTTTCCAAAGCAAATCAGTTGTTTTTTCTTGATTCCAGGATGATGATCTGTCTTGGTCTAAGAAATTTCCCCAAATTGAATTAACAGCAACATGAGGAAATCATTTGGTGTGTTGTAAGAAAATAAGGTTTTTAGAATTTAATGATGGGCAATAAAACCTGAGATAAAGAGCTTCTAAGTGTTGAGCCATTCTGAACAGCTAATACATTTCTCCCCACTCTGAGTGAGCAGTAAATCTACATCTACTGTATTATCAAAGTCTCCAGCAGATCATGGGAATATTCCCCCTTTAGCTGTGGGAGCTGTCTGGACTCCATCATACACAAACCTCTTTTCATCTCTCCTCCTCCAACCATTTGGCTCGGCTCCATCTTTCTTTTGTCACATTTATCTTTCTTCTTATTCCCATGCTGCATCCTAAGCCACTTTTGTACCAGTGCCATGCAGGATAATAGCAAGGGTGGGTAGGTGGGAGGGGGCTCGCTGTTATCCTGAGAACAACTTACACCAAAGGATGACAGGACAGCTGCAAACCCCTCGTGGTGCTGATATATTGATATCTCTTATTGTTGTTGTGGCTTGTTGTCGTAGTTACCGTGAGCATGAACGACCTGTTGGTTAGAGAATCTGCTTGAACTGAAGGTAGGAACATGTTTGTAGATGCAGCATTCCTTCACCTGAATTTGATTATACAGGCCGGGGCAGTGCATAATGGTCTTTATCTGGCAAAGAAGAAGGGAAAAACAGTGAAAGTTGATATTTATGTAATTGAAAAGACATTTTACTGATTTTTTTTCACTTAAGGAAGAGTTTACTTGCTTGTTTTGTAGGTCCTCTAGAAATACTTGACTGTAGCATTTGGAAATCTGACCACATTTTTAGGGGAAAGGGGTTTGGCAGATGATGTTGTTTACTAGGCAGAGCAGACATTAAGACACTAGTGCTTTAATAGTATGTAAAGGATTCATTGTTGTCGGGATGAGACATCTTGGTCTGGCTGGAATGCCTAAACACTTTGATTTTTAGCCTCTGAGGAAGGAATACAATGTTTTCAAGGCTCGGTTAGAGTGTTGTTGCCTAAACACTCTCAAATAATTTGCCAAACTATACTACATTGCCAGAATTATTCACACACCCATCGAAATCGTTGAATTCAAAAGTTCCAATCTCTTGCATTGTTGCAAGTGTTTAAATGAAACACCTAAGCATGCAGACTCCTAGAAATATGTGTGAAAGAGTCTCTCAGGAGCTCAGTGAGTTTCAGCGTGGTACTATGATAGGATGATACCTTTACAACGAGTAAAAAGGTATCATCAAGTTCAGTCTTGAAATTTCCTCACTACTTAATATTCCGCAGTCAACTTTTAGTGGTATTATAACAAACTGGAGGCAACTGGGAACCACACCAACTAAGCAATGAAATGGTCGGCCATGTAAATTTACAGAGCAGGGTCAGTGGATGCTGAGGCGCAGCGGTCGCCAACTTTCTGGAGAGTCAAATTCTACAGACCTCCAACTTTCATGTAGCCTTCAGATTAACTCAAGAAAAGTGTGTAGAGAGCTTCATGGTTATCCATGGATGAGCAGCTGCATCCAGGCCGTGCATCACCAAGACGAAGCAAAGTGTCGGATGCGGTGGTGTAAGGCATGCTGCCACTGGACTCTAAAGCAGTGGAGACGTGTTTTTTGGAGTGATGAATCACACCTCTCCATCTGGCAGTCTGATAGAGTCTTGGTTTGGCATTTGCCAGGAGAACGCTACTTGTCTGACTGCACTGTGCCAAGTGCAAAGTTCGGGGGATTGTGGTGTGGGGTTGTTTTTCAGGAGTTGGGCTCGTCTGCTTAGTTCCAGTGAAACAAACTCTTACTGCTTCAGCACACCAAGATATTTTGGACAATGTCATGATCCCAACTTTGTGGGAACAGTTCGGGGATGCCCCCTTGCTGTTACAGCATGACTATGCACCAGTGCACAAAGCAAGGTCAGTAAAGACATGGTGAGCGAGTTTGGTATGGGAGAATTTGACTGGCCTGCACAGAGTCCTGACCTCAACCTGACAGAAAACCTTTGAGATGAATTAGAGCGGAGACTGTAAGCCAGGCCTTCTCATCCAACATCACATATCTGACCTGGAAGAATAGTCAAAAATTCCCATAAACACTCGTAAACCTTGTGGGAAGCCTTCCCAGAAGAGTTGAAGCTGTTATTCCTGCAAAGGGTGAACCAACACTATATTAAATCCAATAGATTAAGAAAGGAATATTAAGTGTGAATGCAGATGAATGGACACATTTGGTAATATAATTCAATTCATTTCAGTATTATTTATATAGCGCCAAATTACAACAGTTGCCTCGAGGTAAAAAACCCCAACAGGCAGATGACCACTTCTGAGACAGCACTTTGGTGACAGTGGGAAGGAAAAACTCCTTTTTAACAGGAAGAAATCTCCAGGAGAACCAGGCTCAGGGAAGGATGGCCATCTGCAATAACGGGTTGGGTATGAGGGGAGGAAGACAAGACAGTGACACATTATGGAGTTTAGCTATGATGCAGGTAGCAGGAACTCCTGCAGTGAAGTTATACTTTCTTTATTTTTTTCTCAAATAGTCTGAACCTAAACTTGTGCTAGAGTCACACTGGAAAAAACAGTGGTTTGGGCCCATGGCATGACCAAAATTCCAGAAATAAAGTTAATTATAATATATTATTATCATTATTATTAACCTTATTATATACGTTTTTTGTTTAATAGCATCAAAATGGTGGTTATACATAATCTGTTGGTGATAACACAAAGTGACTGTGATAAATTGGTAAAAATTACAAATCTGTTGCCATCTACATACACAGAAATTCATATTAACTACTTACATTGAGAAGCCAGCCTAAATTTGATAACGAATAACAGGAAGGATGAATGGACTTTATTTTATTCATTTTTTATGTCCTCCCAATAAATGTTCTGAGAAACTTTTGCATTACACAAGCTCCTCACTTTACTGTTGCCTAAGAATAAAAAAAAATGAATTATGCAATAACTTGTTTGTTTTCTGACAAGTTTTTGTTGCTTGTAACTTTTTACATTTTTTTCTTTTTAGCCTATCCTCATTATTCAAGTGTTCATTTACTCTTAAACTCACACCAGACTCATCTGTGGCAAAGCTAGCATGACCCTGGCAGATTACTATAACCATTTTAACTGCAGAAGAACATGTTTCCACCCTTTAAGCTCTCCTGACCATCTAACTCTCTGAACTCAGAGCTGATTCAAACCACCTGATTTTGCTGTCAGATGTTCTGCCAGTGCGCAGGAAACTTTCACTTTGTCTAAACACTAAAAACATATATAAATATTTTGGGTCTGGCCTTGTGGTGTTCATAACATTTCCCGGCATTAATACCTTTTTTTGACTCTTCACTAATAAAAAACATTTACTTTATGTTCATAACTTATAAATCTTAATATTTTCTCTGCTAGCAGAACTGCACTTCTCACTAAAAAAGCACCTTTCCCAAACTCAACTCCCTTTTGGGCAACTGCTAAAGCCACCGAAAACTAATAAACCTTTTTCCAAGCACCATTTAAAATCCATTAATGCACATGTGCAGATGAAGCCACACACTATCCTAGAGACATATCTGTTTCTCTTTTATAGGTGACAGATTGCAGAATTATCTAAAAACATCACATTAAACGAAACAGAGTAAAAGCCCGTAGTAAGGATCACCTCATAAAAAGCTTCTTTTATCAAAGCAGGTTTTAAATGGAGATTTAAATACAGACACACATGCTTCTATAGATAACTCCCCAGGCAGGCCTCTTGCCCCATCACAAAGTCTGATGGGTTTTTGATCCCCACCATCAAGTCTGCATTAATTCCTACCAAGGGCACATAAGCTAAACATGAATTACTAAAACCTGGGTCTGACAATATTTTGATTTTCTTCTTTGTCAGATCAGAGAGTTGATAGTGTATTCTGCATTCAAAGATAGGATTCTCCAAGCTAAGAAACACAGGCATTTTATATAAACAGAAACTAGGAAAGGAGGCCTCAGCTCTTTATGTTTTTTTTGAAGAGAGCTACTGAAACCATATTCTGGATCAATAGTTTTTGCTGCTTATTACCTTGTAAGTACCAGGCTAGATTTTTCTCAGTAAACCCTGCTGCCTTTGACTTATGTGACTGACTTGGTTGCATAAACTATTCAGTACAGGACAAACTGTTCACTGTACAATTTGTGCAGAAGTTTTATTAAAGTCTTAAAAGAGTCAATTACACCCCAGAGCATCACTTATACTAATCTAAGCTCATCCATGCCAGATCTACCAGGCCCCAAAACTGCAACATTAACAACGAAGATCTGAATGTAGTGTATATTAAACCCCCCATTCAGAACTGTTTTTGAGCACTTTGTTGCTTGTGCAGTTTTTATTCAAAAAACTGTTTTGCTCACGTCAGCAGCTTTCTTTCTTTCCTGCGTTTGTCTCAGCATGTGTGCGTGTTTGCCTGCATGTATGCGCAGTGTGTGTTTGTATTAATGATCTATGCAGTGAAGCGTTTTGTATCACGTGTAATGCATAATTCATTGACAAGTGATGGGGTGTTCTTTCATTAGTCAAATGGGATGCGGCTACCACCTGTCATTACACTGCTCACTGATTCATATTCTGTGTGTTTGTGGGCGTGTGTATGTATATATGTGTGTACTTGATTTATATAATTTTAGTATTTGCTGTTTAAAATTGTAGTGTAGCTATTTTTTTTAAATCTACAATTACTGTATAGTGATGCCACTATAGTTTTTTATTAGATTTATGTCGGAGAGTATTTGTAAACAAAGGAGTTCCAGGCTTATGTTTTATCTAAAATGATAATGTAAACAGAACTGCCTTTTGATGTAATAAATGTACAATATTTTTTAATGAATTTGAAAACATTTTTGTGCATTCTGTTAAATTTTTTATGCATTTTTATTTTAAATGTTACATCTAATCTGAATATGTGATTCTAAATGTTATGTCCCATCACTTGTTATGTGTTTTGGAGTATGATAGACCATCGGTGATTCATCAATGGTGATCTCAGAGTCTTTCAGAGTCTCAGAGAAATTTTCATTATATTTCCTAGGACACATGACCCAAATGACTGAATTGGATAGGTGTAAAAAAAGAAAAGAAAAAGAATGCATATATTTCCTGGGATGTAGCGATGCTAGTTAGGTAGCTGTCCGATAGCTGCAGACAAACATTTTACTTTTATACTTCCTGAGTCAGGGGTGTTGGTTAGAAGTCTCTGCTCCTTATGAGGTGCAGATGGAGAAGCCGAGAAATGAGGCAAGACTGTTTGGATTTGTGTTTGCTCAGTTGTGTACATTCACATGCACATTAAGTTAGGGTGCGAGTGTGGGGGTGTTTTAATTTTGGCTGGAGCCTTTTGGTTTATCCAGTAGGGATTTCAGACAGCGAGGGTGTGTGTGTGTTTGTGTTTCATAAATGCTGGATTACCTCTCCTCCATCTCCTCCCCACCTTTACACATGAAGAAGCCAAGTCCCACTTTCTGAAACACACAAACAGCCACACACAGATAGCCACGGTGGGTAAACTACACACGTTTTTGGCTTTGTTTGACCTTTCATTTATTTATTTTTTAAAGTGCAGTGACTCCGAATGTGGTCTAAATGTCAACCTTGCTCAGTACCCAGTGTGTGTGTGTGTGTGTGTGTGTGTGTGTGTGTGTCTAATCGTCCCTCTGTATTTATATTAAGATGCAGTAGGCGGCGTGTGTGCAGCAGCATTGCTTTCTTTTTAAGACTTACTGCTGTACTTGAAGGGATGCGCGCATGTGCATGTTGCATAAATGTCCCACCTCATGTTTATTCATCAACTCCTCAAACTTCTTTGCAGCGTTCGACAAACTCTGCACACTTTGATCTCCGGATCACTCAGATAGCTGAGTCAACAAAAAAAAGCAAGAAAAAAAAGAAGAAGCTAAAAGCTAAAGACACACACAAACATTCTGCTGAACACAGACACTGAACGTGGACACACCAGAACAGCACAAATAAACTTGTTGTAGACACACACACACACACACACACACACACACACACACACACACACACACACACACACACACACACACAACCAAGCCATATGCATAAATATCGATCTCCAATCAAACAGCTTCATGATGCATCTAGAACTGCTGAGTTTCTTTTAAATATGGATAAGTCCAAATTCTATATTTAATCAGTGCTGAACTGGACTTAGAAATTAGAAACAGAGACAACATTTATTCTTTATTTTTAAAGGACCTGTTTCCAAGCTACTATAGTGTGACTACTAAGTTAATAACTTTCTACAGTACATCTTTTGTAACAATTGTTGGACGCTAGCTTTCCCTTAAGGAGCATAATATATTACTGTCATTTGTATTAGTGCAGAAAGAGTTGAAAATAAAAATATTAAGAAGTTTATCCAGTTTTGTTCAGTGTGTATTTGGGGGCCGTGCTATACCATCATTTTCCCAGGTATCTAGTGTGTCAGTTAGAAGTTAGTTATCTAAATGCATTGCTTGTATATATTCTCAGTATATATACTGCTTCTATGTACACTCACTGGCCACTTTAACAGATACACTTTGTCAGAGGTTGGGCCTTTTGCCTTTAAAGCTGCCTTAATTCTTCATAGCACAGATTCAACCAGATGCTGGAAACATTCCTGAGATTTTGGTCCATATTGAAATGATAGCATCGCACAGCTGCTGCAGATTCATCGGCTGCACATCCATGATGTGTGTTTTCCATTCCACACAATATTAGACGTCTACTGACGTCCTGTCAGTGCGCCCCAGGGCATGTAGCTTGCCATTGCCAGTGTGTGAATGTGTGTGTGAATGGGTGAATGACTGAATGTAGTGTAAAGCGCTTTGGGGTCCTTAGTGACTGAGTAAAGCGCTATACAAATGCAGGCCATTTTACCATTTTACTGGACTGAGATCTGATGACTGTGGAAAACCAGTTTACGATTATTTGGGCTTTGTGACATGGTGTGTTATTCTGCTGAGGGCAGCCATCAAAAGATTTTAAGCACTGAATTGTGGCCTTGTGATAGGCTGATTAGATATTTGTGTTAATGTGCAGTACCTAACAAAGTGGCCGGTGAGTGTGTAGTGCTGAGGTTGACTTTTCCTTACTTGGACCTTTCCACTTGTAGGGCCTGTTTCACTGATGGCCTTGTGTCTGTTGAGAGTCTATTTTTATCCTACATGCCTGCTAGACCTCTGAGTAACCAAAGTGGTATTATAACTGATTTCTCCTTGCCAAACACCCGAGGGTGTGTTCACCACAGCGCACGCTAAAATTTAATCTTATGTGGTATCTCATGTCTTTACATGCATTTTTATCAGTGTGGGTTTTGATCTTTCATGTTTGCACAGGATTTTATTTGCATGGGCTAACTGTTTGTGCATGTGTTAGCTGAAGCAGGCAACGGGTTTGTGATAGCTTGTGTTCAGGGCGCGGTGGGCCCCTGCCAGCTGGCACGGGAGACCCTGTGCCATCAGAATATTGGTGTGAGTTTCATCTGTCTGGGCATTCAGTAAAGGTGCCTGTCATGCTTGGCAAACACAACGCTCAGCACCAAAACATTCCCTCTTTCCTTTTCCACAGGCACACACAAACACATGCACACTTGATACGTTGCAGTACTTGTATGCTGATACTAATATTTGTGAAGGGTGCTCCAACTTTCCTCACAAAGTAATCAATCAACCGGGCTAAACACCAACCTGCTCCAGCAGAAAACAGCAGCTGTGGCATGTGAATATGAATTGCCAGTGAACGCGATGCATGGTAAGAGTGCCAAACGGTTAATAAATAATCCTTCCTGAGAACATATGGTTCGGGTTTGAGCCTCATTTGTGACACAGATGTCTCATTTCTCCGGCAAGATGCTTCCCTGTTTCGCCTGGTCACGCTGCTCATGGTGTCCAGCTGTAATGAGAAATAAATATTGATAGAGGATGGATTAATGCGGTATTGTGTTGTTAGAGAGTTTAATGTGGGAATTGTCAATCTGCTCAAGTTTATTGTCCTTTTCGGTGTCCTGTTTGCCCCATTTAAACTGTTATATCGGCTGGTCTAATAGTTTACACTTGTGATTTCAACAGATATATTTTTTGTGTGTTTGTTTCCTCAAAAGCAAATAGATTAAGCTGATATCATGTAAAAAGATGGAAATCTCTATGTATTGCAGGGCAAAAACCATATGTGGAGTAGACGCATAACAGAAACAAACACATCAAGGAATATTTTTGTCCTGAAACAGTCCTGAGTCATAAAGTTGAACAAACATGTCTCCTGTACTTCAGGGCAGTTGGGGATGATGGTATTGCTGGCACATTCTTCTGGAGCACTGGCCCATGTTTCTCAGCCATCATCAGGCCCAGAGCGAAATCTGTCCCCTGCTGCAGCACAGACTCTGTCCTGCAAGCCTTCTGTTTTCTGTTGATGAACGCGTCCCTCTCTGTGTTTGTGCTTCAAAAAAGAAAAAAGAGAGAACGCGAGATAAACAAGTCCACGTAATAAGAGATAATAGCGCCTGAAGCGTCCTCTTCTGCAGCTTGTTTAAAATAATTCCAGCAGACTGATGCATGTTTCAGAGGAAAAAACAGATGTTGTGTTTCTGTCACATGCTTCGGCCTTACAAATCTTTGTGTCACTTTCATTGTCGTGGTGTGCTTTTCATCTGCTTTGAAAGGTTGAATCTGCACATTATTACGGATACAATTAAGGTTTGTGAAGCCTTATTTAAGCTTGATTTATAATTCTCCTCCACCGAAGGCTTGAGAGCCGGTTATTGCAAACATGTTTTTTTTCCCACAGAAAACACCACCGCAATTGTTCTCAGCAAGTGTCCAAAATCAGCTTTACATTCAATTAACAAAGCCTTCTCTTGGCTGTAGATTGTATTACGAGGGGAGCAGGGGAAGAAGTGAGATGTTGTTATTCGAGCGTGACAAAATTTTTACTGCAGTGTGACCCGATCATCTGTGAACCTTAAATAAGTAAACCTGAAACATAATCATTGCCCAAACCAAATGAGTTGCCCATTTGCTTAAATCTAATCAAATCATAATGTAGACACATATACTGGCCATTTTATTAGATACACCTTGCTAGTACTGGGTTGGATCCCTTGTTGCCTTCAGAACTGCCTTAATTCTTCATGGCTCAGATTCAACAAGATGCTGGAAATATTCATTCTGGGATGAATGCTTTGCACAACTGTGTTGCAGCAAGAAGTTATTTACAGTCTTACTTGGCGACGAAGAAAACAAAGAAAACAAAAAATAATGGACCGCCTCGGCCACGACACTCGTCCTGAAACCAACAACGGTGCCATGCTCGAAATTACAAAATCATCTTTCTTTCACATTCTGGCACTCATGTTGGAACTTCAACAGGTCATCTGAGTTCCTGCCATGTGATTGGCTGATTAGACATTTGTTGGATTATTATTTGATTATTTAGGTGTTATGTTAGAGGCCACAAGCAAACAATGGTTTACTTTGAGGGTAAATTATGAATTTCAATCATCACGTCTACCTTCATATTTTTATATTTTTGTACAACCCCCCCCAAAAATGATATATAAAATAAAATATGATAATAATACCTTTTTATTTTGAGTGTGGTGCAGGTCTTACATTTGTCCTGCGTGAGACGGTGAAACGTTCTTTGAAAACAACACTTAAATTTTCCCCTATTCCAGCAAAATTTCAGGGAACCTTTTAGGATCTAGCTAGTACGTTTTCTGTACAGCCAACGTTTTAGTATTTCACAATCAAAAACAGGCTGATTGCTGAAATCTGCATTTTTTTCTTGCTTTGAGTCCACTGTTCACTGTATGCAGATGTTTTTTATGTAAATATTTTGAATAAGAGTTTTCTCTAAAGTGATTTTGGAAAGCAACAACAGACTCCAAACACGCCAAACCAGTAACTATTCCAGGCTGCCACGTGTCACTTAATGTGACCTACATTTTTCCACTGCTAATTTTTATTACTATATTTTTTCTATGAGGTCTTTGGATATTTACAAGTTGCATATCCAACTTTTACATATTCACCACAAATAAAGTATCCTGCTTCTACCTTTTGCCCCCGGGTCAGCTGTTTCTTTTCAGAGGTGGGGTGACCTTCTCCTCCACGCTCATATCCTTCCATCTTTTCCTCCATTATTGGCTCCATCCATCATGTCTCCTTCCTCTGTCAGGTTAGCAAGCAGTGAAAGGACTTACTACCTACAAGCACGAACAAGGTTCACAGCACAACCATGCCCATCCACATGACTACCTGCCAGATACCTTTCAGTTGGGATTTTAAGAACAATTAAGAGTTATAAACAGCATTAAAAATGTGATATGCCTTGAAAGGAAACTTTATGGCGCTGCTAATGTTTTCTTTAATGGTGCCTACAACTGGAAACCTCTCACATTTCTAACAAATAAACTGAAATGTAAGTGGCACAGTTTGGCCACAGAAGAAGTTGTTCATGAGTAGTCAGCATGGGTTCAATAAATATGTCTTAATAGTGCAGTAAGCAATAAAGAGGACAGTCTCCTGAGCATTCTGTTTGTCATTACAATAGTTCACTTTTTTTATTGCAGAAGAAAGGTCTGTTACACATTACTAATGTGAAAGTGTGTCTGGAACAAATGCTGTGCAGATTTTATCGACAGCATGACAGGACAAAATATTAGAATAAGTAAACAGATGCAGTTTTTCTGTATGGCAGTGCAAACTGTGGCAGAGATGTTTTTGTTTAAAGTTTAAATTGTTTCAGCTTCTTATGACTCCACTTCTTAAGTATACTGGGGTACAAGAAAAAGAGAAAAGAGAAAGAAACGAAATTCTTAGTGCTTCAGCCGGATACGAAGCGGTCACACAAACACACTTATAGCCGAATTTGTACTGTTTTTTTTTCTTTTTTGCTACTTTCTCTACCACTACTCTGCTCTTTCTCCTGTACAACCAACAGGACCACACAAAGTCAGTCTGTGACCTGCTGACCTCTTTAAACCTGGATGATATGATCCCACCTCACCTGTTCCAACCTTCCATGGCCCCTATGAACAAAAGTATTTTTAAGTTTTTATACTGATCATTTTTAGAAACTTGCTGGTATGTAGGCTAGTGTTAACTCCTCAGGCGTGTTTTTCACCTGTCAGCTAGAAATGGAAGGGCAGAGTTTTCTTGTAGTTTTTGGCCCAGAGGCTTTGGAACAACCTGCCCCAGCAGAGCAGGATTAACAGATTCATCTTTTAAATCTCTTCTAATAAGCAGACATCTATCCTGGAGCACAATCTAGATTGAAATACATTTATTTTATTTCAAATTGTAATGTTTAATTCCGTTTTTCTTCCTCTTTTTTAATGATTTTAGAATTTGCTCATTTTCACTTGCAGCCTTCTATGGAAAAACTTGGCAGCTTGAAAAATAAATATGAAAATATTCTTTATGACATTTTGATTTTATGACCTTATGGGCCCAATTCATTAACATGTACCACCAGCACAAACTGGATTTTGGTGTAAAAAATGACTCTTAGCAGTTGCAAAGAGAGTGCAGTGATAAAACTGCAATGATTTTTTACCATTTCTACGACTGATCGTGTTATATATGAATTTCTGGGAGTTTCTCTTTCAAGGTACAACATAAAGAGAGGACAATATTTGAATCGAGTGCACAAACTGATTTACTAATGTTTGTGGCATGCAATTTACTGCAAATTGCACAAATATTTAACACAGGAAAACAAAAAGCATGTTTTATTTGTTGGACATAATATTGAAATGACTGCACCTGTGTTCAGAAAACAACACCTTTAAAACCAAGTGCACCTATATTATTAGTAAATCTGGCCCTGTGACTTATGACACCAGGTGTGTGGAAACAGGACTGGTGTGTAACTGCAAAATTCACTGATGAGAAGACAAATTATACTTCAGCTGACAATAAATAGAATTGATCTCCTCTGCAGTGAAACCCTAAAGGAATGACGTGCACATGGGTGTTTATCCACTCAGAGCTGCAAGAGAATTGACAGATATTACTCAGAAGTGTTTCACACAGGGTAACACAAAACATTTTCTAAATACTTGTTTTTCATGACAGAAGAAGAAGAACAGCTGTGTGAGTGTTTCCTATATTTTTTGTGTTTTCTGATGAGTTACATGATCTACTGCATGTTCCTTTATGTTTGGATTTTTCTTTTGATAAATACTATAAACACACATTTCATAATGCTTAGCTAATACTTACCCGAAACAAGGGGCTATTAGATTTATTTTCTTTCCAAAGTATTTCTTTTGAGAAATTACAGCACATGTGTCAAAGTCAAGGCCCGCGGGCCACATCCGGCCGGGCGTACATTTATGTGGGAGATCATTTTATATAGATGTATTATTATTGTTATGCATGGCCCGGCGTTCTGAGAAACCATCCTACTCTGACAAATCGTCCTACCTGTATTATAATTTTACGGTGACTTGTGACTAAACCTAACCCTAACCCTACCCCTAACCATAACCCTAACCATAACCATAACCTTAAGAATTATTCCGGATGGGTGAGAGAAAAAGAAGTTAATTCGGCTTTGGTGTTGTGCACATGCGCTGCGTCTGCGCAGAAACATTGGGTAGGATGTTTTTTGAGGTAGGATGGATTCCCAGAACAACCTGCCTCACTTTCCCTGTTGCCAAGTAATGCTGAACCAAGTCAGCGGACTTTGCTGAACTGCACCCGTGCAGATAAAGATGGAGCTGCAGTGTAATGATACACTCAAGGGAAAGTACGACACTGAATGGCCTGCACAGTTTATTAGTTCCATTCCTGAAGCAATGCTGCAGCGGCTCGAACCTTGTATATGCTTTCATTTATTTTTTCTGGGGTTTTTGGCAGCATGTTCATATTTCTAACTTGCTTAATTTTGACTGGATATAGTTTTATGAAGAGCAAAATATTTAAAGTTAAAGTTTTTTTTTAAAATTTATTTAATCTGGAATAAAATTCCTGTCTGTTTTTATTCATATTTATGTTTAAAAAACATGGTTTTAGTGTGTTCAATAAATGTTTATCTTGTTTGGCCGGTGACCTAAAATGTGCCTTGAGTTTTGGCTCCCTGTGCGATTGAGTTTGACACCCATGAATTACAGGATGCCAAGAAACAAGAGAGAGCGAGACAAGACAACAAGCCCCTGGCAAGACTCATGGTTTTCTTCATAACCCTTAGATTACAGGGGTACCCTGTTTTGTAGGCTTAGTGCACTGCAAAAACCCCAACAATCAGACATTGTCCTGTGAACAGTGGGAAGGAAAAACTCCTTTTAAAAAGATGAAACAACCAGGCTCAGAGACGGGCAGCTATCTATGAGGACCGGTTGGGGGTGAAAAGAAGTAGAAAGTAATTCTGTCCTGGATTTACCTGGGAGCCAATGAAAACAAGCGGGGAAAAGAGTTATCTCTCTTTTTAGTCCCTGTCAGTACGCTTGCTGCAGCAGTTTTTCAACTGAAGGGTATTCAGGGAGTTTTTAGGGCAGCCTGATAATAATGAATTACAGCAGACCAGCCCAAATATGCAGAATGCATAACAAAGTTATCCAGCTTCACTCTGAGAGGATTAATTTTTAATTTTGCGCAAATGCACTCACACCTGCAAGCAGTCCTACATATTTGTTTAATGTGCACATCAAGGACATATCCTGGTCAAAAATGATTCCACGATTCCTGACGGCGTTACTTGAAGCCAGAGTACTGCCATCTATTTCTAGGCTAGACTACGGTTAAACACCATGTTTCTAAGATTTTTAAGGTAAACTACAATAACCTCAGTTTTATCTCAATTTAGAACCAGCAAATTAGAGGTAATTCAGGTGTTTATGTCTTAAAGACATTTTTGTAGTTTAACTAATTGTGTGTTGTCTGGCTTCATGAATAGATAAAACTGGGTGTCATCTGCATAGGAATGAAAATGTATGCTAAGCCTTTTAATGATACTGCCTAAAGCAGGGGTGTCCAACTCCAGGCTTCAAGGGCCAGTGTCCTGCAGGTTTTAGATCTCACCCTGGGTCAACACACCCAAATCAAATGATTAGTTCATTACCAGGCCTCTGGAGAACTTCAAGACATGTCGAGGAGGTAATTTAGCTATTTAAATGTTAGATGTGTCCTGTGTTGGATCAAGGACACATCTAAAACCTGCAGGACACCCCTGGCTAAAGGGAAGCATGTATAATGTAAATAATTTGGTCCTAGCATGGAAACCTAAATTAACCTTAGTGTGTGAAGAAAAATTTGGAAAGAAAATAAATGAACAAGGAGTCTGTTAGATAGATATAAACTTATACACAACTGTATCACATATGAACTGATGTGATATCTGGAAATATTGTTTATTGTGATGATCGTGATCATACTGGTCATGATCATGTGGGCAGTGGTCCTGAAGGCATGGTTGGGGCCTTCCTTTCACCGCTATAATAAGACCAAATGGGAGCCTTGACTTATCAGTGGATTTTTAATTCTCATTAGATGATAAGAAAGCATACCACTTTCTTTCAGTGCTCCACACAATACTTTAACTTGTGAACTGTGATTGTGACGTTCTGGTTACTGAGAGCAGTTTAACGCTCAATCCTGTATGTTAATGAGTTTATGCTGATCAAAAAGGATGATTGTATGTTAACTAGCCCAGATTTACTAACTTTCAAGTTGACAGTGATATTGCATTTTCTGTTTATAGTTGAAGTTACAAAATACTTTAGTTGCTCAGAATTGAACTTGGTAAATTCTATTTTTCATGAATGTTGCATCCATGGATGTTTTTATGGATGCACTTGTTTTTAACACCTGAGAGAACAGACACAGAGATCAGTTTATCAGAGTGACAGATGAATTAATGAATTAAACCACTACCCAGTGGATGGCTGACAGAGGTGGAGGTAAGAAGTTGTCTTAGATGAATGGATATATTAAGAGACAAGTCCCACCACCCCTGCCTTCTTCGGGTCCTGGGTGTTGGGGCTGTGGCACCTACTATTAGACACTTACATGGTGTCTAATTGTGAACACAAGCACGCTTATGCACACAGGTGTGCACACAAGTACTCACAGACACACACTATCTTGGGCTGCTACTGCCTCTAAAAAAAAGTCTTGTATTATTAGTACTGTGTGCTGTTCAGTAACATTGTCATTGTTATATGTTGCATATGTTGGTTGTTGCTGTGGTCGCTCTTCTGTTTTGTTTTCTCAACAGGTGTTGAGATGTTCAGATTCTTTCCTCTTTTTCTGGTAACTTTCTCTCCAATTTCACTTTCTTTCAATTTTTTCTATTTCATCCCACAGTCTTGTCCAATATGGTTGTAATAATCCAAAATAAGAGATGAGACTGAATGATGGAAGGGCAGCCATCCTGTATGAGGACAGATTAACTGTGAGGTTAAGTAAAAACTCAACACGCTTCTTCTTTTTTTTTTGACTCAGCTTATTATCTAAAAGGCTTTAGATTTATGAGAGAACCCAACCTGCTTGTCGCTTGCTTTCATGATGCCCTTTCTTTCTTAGTTTAATTCAGCTGATGCTACTGCTCCTTTGCACGCTGTCCCTTCAGTGAACTCCTGCTTACTCCCAATGATCTTTCCCAGAAGATAAGCTTAAGGCTGGGAGTCCAAAACCCTGCCAGGGGCAGTTTAATTGTAAAGTCATCACATCCAGTAAATTAAAGACTTTATAAATATGTGATTTAAAAGTCAGAAAGCAACCTGAGTCAGTAGACTCTCGTGATTAATTTCCAAATGATGTGATACATTTTTTTTAGACCGGTCATATTTACGATGCCCATCTTTTAAATTTATGGGCTTCAGACCCCCCCCCCCCCTTTTTTTTTTTCTAACAGTGCCTTTAGGTGGCCCTGTGGTATGCAGATAATTTGCTAAAGTGCACCAGATGTAGTATCTTTCATCTTGCCAGTGATACAGATTACGTAGAGTGTCTGAGAATTGGTGCAGGTGATAGGAATCAGGTCAGGGCCATACAGGTAATCCTCAGATGCACAGAACACAAAGCTTTACCTTAACTGAAGCTGATTGTCATACACAACAGATCTTCTAGAGACATTGAACTGATGCTTCAGACACTGTTTGCCATAATTCTTGCAGTTGTTGTCACACTTTTCTTGGCCAGAACAACTCTTTCTAACAGGGTAGGGGAAAAAGACTGATACAAAATAGTATCACAACATGTTGTGTGTCAATATTGTATTGATGCAGGGATACCAAATATCCATATTTTATTAAATAAATTTAAATATGCTGGGAATACTACAAGAGAGCCCATCTCATGCACCACCATCCAGAGATAGTGACTCACATTAGACACAGTTAGCTTGACAAAACTACCTCCTAATTTCTGTCTATGTAGACAACAACAAACATGATTTTTAACAATTTATCACTGGTAATTGCTTTTTTTAGCAGAAACATATTGCATGTAACTGCTAGGTTGTTCCCATAAGACAGAATCACTCTATAATGCTATCAGTCTGCAGTTGAATTTTAGGAATGAGGTCTACTTCATCTTATTGGAAAAAACAGATGACAAAGTTGAACTTTGTGGATGTAGTTTGCGATTGAAAAAAGGCAATAAATTGCAACATATGTTTGTGCAGTACTCAGTGTATCACAAAAAGCAGGTCTGGTGATTCCCACCTGTAGTTTCTAACCAAGGTGCTTTCTTCAAAGCTACTTAAACCTTGTATAAAAGAGCCTGAGTGGACCTTTCCAGTGCATTTCCATCCTTAGATATATTAACAATGAGATATACTTTTTAGAAGCTGCCAATCAACATGTCAAAAAAAAGTTCTAATAAGTGTAATAGTTATTGAACAGCAAAGTCCTGCTGCTAGCTTTGATGTGGATATTTGGACCCTCAAACAGATATGGATGGGTTTTAGAGACTGCCATTTCCTATCAAGTAGAAATTGTATTTTTAATAGTTTTCCTATGCATCAAATGAATATCACATACATCAGTTACAGTAAATAATCAATTTAAAAGAGCTAAAAACAGACAAGGAAGTTCCTTTTTCTATCACATTCTCCATACATGGCAATTAGTTTCAAGCCCAGATGGTCCTTGGGGGCTTGTCCTCTTCTTGACTCGTCTTCTGTCATCTGTTACTAAGCAAACTCAAATGCAGTTAGAAGCGAAAGAAATTTCAGGCCTTCGGCCTGGCCTATGTTTAAACCATATATGTCTGTAAGCGTGAATGCTGCTTAACCTTCTATTGCTCCAAGTCACCTACAATAGTTTGTGAAAACATCGCGCTCCACAAAGCTTGAGACCTTTTATTGACTGAGCAGAATACACTTCTTAATAAGCCCAAATGCAATGTGTGTATACAATGATTATAGTTGTACCTGTAAGAGAAAGGTTAATCTGAGGCCAGCAACTTTAATAAACATCTTAATGCAATATCAATGCTGTGGGCTATATTATTAATGCAAGGTTAATGATGAAAGTTATATTGTAGCTGTAAAGTAATTTCTGTATTCCCACACTGTAAATGCCAGAGACCAAGAGCAGCCAAAGGTTTTGTGTATTACATTTCATTTTTGTTTCATCTGCAACTTTTGCTTCCAGTACAGTTTAGTCATTTATTTTATAGAGTTGATTTTTTTTTGTTTAAAATTTCGTCAGTTCATTTTTATTTGTTACAGAAGTTTATTTGTTCAAATATGGGAAGTATATTGTTAATCGAATTCCAGTCTTGATCGTGATTTTGACTTACCACAATTAAATGAGCATGACTGGGTGGCATTTAAATTGCACAGATGCTCCTTGTACTGCAGAGAAGCTTGAAATTTGCTGGACTTGTCCAGATGAGTAAAACTATGTTAAAAGACAGATGTGCAACAAAACTTAAATATCTGGCACAGCAGGAAGTGAAGAGCATCCATCAAAACCATCGAAACAGATCATCAGCTCTTTTTTGGAAATACTTTGCTTCATCCATCCTCTTCCACTTATGCTTGTCAGGGTCTGGAGCCCATCCCAGCTATCACAGGCCGAGAGATAGGATACACCCTAGACAGGTCGCCAGTCTGTTGCAGGGCTAACACAGAGAGACAGAAAACTATTCACACTCACACCTATGGGAAATTTTAGAATGACCAGTTAACCTAACCCCACTAACTCCATGTCTTTGAACTATGGGAGGAAACTGGAGTACCTCCCACGTAGACATGGTGAGAACATGCAAACTTCACACAGAAAGACCAAAACCTAGGACCTTCTTGCTGTGAGGCAGCCATGCTAACCACTGCACCACTGTGCTGCATACTTTGCCATTGATGTTAATAAAAAGAATAAAAATCACACACAGGGCAAGGCCGCACAACTGACTTATTTAACCACCTGAAAGACACAAACACCGCAAAGTGCAGCATAATTGAATAACATCAAGGCCAAGAAAAGTGGTTGTAACGGGAATAAAACCCAACACCAGTTCGTCCATAAAAGCGCAGCTGTACAGTGTTCACTGAAATCACCAAACAATCGCTAAAGATATGTATTCAATAAAATGCAGCGAATGATAAGGGCCTCAGCAAAACGATCAACATACGTTGTCACTATCATATAGAAATGAAAGGTTAGTATAGTGTATACAGTGAGGCTTACAGGCAGGTGCATGCATACAAACTCACGCACACAACCACACCCTGCAGGCTCACCCTCATGCTAATCACAGATGCCTGTAGCAGAAGTGGAATGCAGCACTTTGGCTGTAAACAGGATGCTGACCCACATAGTGCTGATTACAACACTGTTCGTGCAACCACTGCACAACCTGTCCACTTGTGCACAACTACCTGCTCTTTTTTTCATACACTATTTCGCTTTGCAGGCTCCACGCGTGAAAATGTATCGACTTTTGAATATTTGCTTTGATCTGCTGATTTTGCTCATTACATTCATTATTTGATGAAATTCCTCGACAGCCTACTGAAATTCAAAGCATGCCCACTTAACCTTGATCCTCAGGTACACATCTGAGCTTGACTGATGCCTGATCAATTAGCCATTCATTTTTTATTTACACTTATACTTTGACAGATTCAACTTTAAATATACACTACCATGACAGCTTAATGTATTTTCTCTGTTTGTAGCTTCTCACCACTGCTTTCATTTCCACATCAAAGCCTGTCTGCACCATCTCCGCCTGCATCTGACGTCATGCCAACAGACACATTGTGCTCGTTTCCTCCATTCATCTATGTGCTCATGTGGTTAAGGACGAGCAGTGCTTTCCTGACTGGATCTAAAGTATGTTTTTGGTATTTTTTAGGAGAAATTGGAAATAACTTGCTGCCATCTGTGCACACATGACTCATAATAGACTTCCAAAGTACACGTTCCCTTTATTTAAAATACAATTCCACTTCTTTTGTGCACTAGATGTGATGGATGAAGGGGTGTGTTTGGTCTTGTTTGCTGTCACACACACATATACAGACACACACATAGGGCCCCACTCTTCTGTGCTCACATCATTGATGCACAAGGCTTGATTAAAGATGTGTGCGTTCATTTCTATTTATGACCACGTGAAATCTGTATCGCCAAATGCGCGTTTCTGTGTAATTTTATGTCTGCCGACTTCGATCTCCGTGTTTTCCAGGTTCTGATACCCACCTGCGTGTGAGCACTGTAACTTGACTCCATACAGTAATTTTGTATAGAGTTTCCCCAGTTATTTTCTACGTTACTGACAGATGCTCTTTGTGCTGAGACGGAACACCTGCCAAGTCAGGAAAGGAGCTTTTCTACCGTCACTCAGCTCCACTTTATCTTCTCCATTTGTAGCATATCACACACCTTGTTTGTGTTGCGGCTGACTTCATGTGTGGGCACTTAGACGTACCATGTGCGCATTTGGTGGGTGGGAAGTGTGTAGCAGAATTATGTTATCAGGTTTCATGTTTTTCATTAAACTTTACATGAACCTTACACAAACAACAAAAAAAAGACTAAAGCGATCGTGTTTACAAGAAGCAGTTGTGTCACTGCTCTCGTGAAGGCACTTAGCCACACTGACTGTGGAAACTCTAAAAGAAGCACATAAACATAATGATCCACGTTAGCTTCCCTGTGCATTATATATGAAAATTCCCTGTTTAAATCTTGTTAAAGTTCTTGATTAAACACTAAAAAAAAATTCCCTTTGGTGACTTTAAAAGTGCAAATTAAGACAATCTATTGAAGCTTACAGTGTATCATCATCATCAGTACTGCAGTCTTATTAGAGACTGTCATGGTGACCTGGGAGATTTGGAAACAGTGCTCTCCATCCCTCCTGATCCTTGGCTCTTCGTAGCATCTTGCTTAGTTTGATTCCAGTCCACCGAGTGATAACGTCCACCCACCTCTTCTTTTGTCTCCAGATACAGAGCCTAACAAGATGGCCATGTCAAGCTTTAATGGGCAGGTGGCATGGCTTCAGTTCCCATTTTAATGTTTGTCTGATTTTCAGCACTCACTCAATGCATTTCCTGGATCTGTGGCGAGATTGTCTCTCTTTTGGCTCCCTTTTTTAGTTTCTTCATCAGATGACTAAAATTGGATGAAGAAACCTTTTTTTAAAAGCTTGGATCCTTTATTCCATTTCAGCAGTTAATGCCCAGCTTTCTGAAGGCATAAAGCAGAGTGGAGATTACAAGCGACAGCATTAGTCTGATCTCAATTTTGAGAGTCATCTTCTTATCAGTCTGGATGGGTTTCAGTCTGTCCGTAGCTGATGTTGCTTTTGCTATATGTGCCAGAACTTCATGTTTAGAGCCTTTGTCTAACATTTTTGCTCACACGTACTTAAAAAATGTGGCAAATTCTAGTTGTTGGTCATTGATCTTCATGCAGCGCAGTCTAATATCTAAATCATCAGCCAATCAGCCAATCATCTGTCATTTTTTCATCATTTTAAAAATAAAAACACTCAAGATCAGAGAGTAGAATTATTTAGTTTCAGGAATACAAGCATGCACATGATGAACTTTCAGCAGTGAAACCAGATCTACCACAACTTCTCTCTCTGGGAACAGCACTGCTTCAGTAAATTTGGTTTCATTTACTTTGCCTTGGCTACAAAATAATAGGCTGTCTGTGTTGATCTTGCTATGCATCCCACAGTGCTTCACAAAAGGTTATAGCACACAAAGATAATAAGATGTTAACATTTACTGAATATCCTATTATTACATGACAATGGGCATCCTCCAACAATAACAACCTCAAATGTGGGGTGACCGCGGTATTATCAAGGAAAGTTTATTCAACTTTGAAACATGTTACTCTAACCCACCATCACTGGGATCCTTGAAGCACCACAGCGAGTGTGGCAAAGAATTGGATAGGTTAGCAGTCAGTGAAGGAAATCAGTAGAAGGTCAAACACAAGAAGGATGTAAAAAAATGTAGAGATACATCTAAAAGAGGACTAAAAATGAGAAAGATGTTTAAAAATAATGAATTTAAACCTAAAATTAATTTCATGAACAACATGCAGTCACTGACAACAAAGGTTTAGAATCTTGCAATGTTGCTTTCCAGCTTAAAAATCTGCTGTGGCAATCAAACTGATGACTTTTCAGTTAAGCAGATGAATTGAGATTGTTGAAAGAGGCAGTGGGATAATGAAAGGAGGAAGGAGGAAAAGTGTTGGGAGAAAGAGGAATGCGACAGAAACAGAAAACAGTTGTTGCTGCATCTTTGTGTCGGAGCTGGTGGAGCACAAGGACAGGTAGACAGAAAAACACCTGGAGACTGATGGTCATATTTAGTCAGGCGAAAGGTGTCATCACGTGTTTGCGTGCACACAAGCATTCATACGCTTGCTGTTACAGATGGGAAGGCAGGGAGTTGTGTTTGTGTGTTCCTGTTGGTGTGTTTAGAGATGGATGTCAAACCTAAAGACATTAGTGGAGGAACAAGGCTTTAGTTAACAGACTGTGACCAGCCTGCCACAGTTTGTCCTTGGGATTCAGAGACAATGAGAAATGAGATGAAACGTTTGATGGCTGGTATTATCGCAGGAAAACCAGTTTCTTTCCATTTTTCTCTCTCCTGCTTTCTTGCTACATTAATTTTACACTCAGGAAAACATCTTAAAGCCATACTACACTGTTGCACACATTTCAACTCTATATTGACATAAATTTATACATAATTAATTAAATAAATTTGTGTTGTAATAAGTTATATGGATAGATAGATATATTATAAAAGCATATTCTTTCAGTTTCATAAATCTTTGAAACCTTTACTGTAATTTCACTTCCTTTTCCCAGATCAAGCATCAGTCTTTGCAAGGAAGCTGCATGTAATGTGAAACAATACACAAACTCGCACAATTACTGTTGCATAACCGTTGTCTAATTCAATTTGAAAAGTATTGGAATATATCGATTTCCAGTATTCAATATACTAATTGAGCCTAACTGTTGAAGTTCAGTTTGACTGAATAAAATCAACATCTTTTTTTGGGCTTATGCAGAGGCTTTGACAGAATTCTCTTTACCAGCGTGCAGCTCAACCTTAACCAGCACCGGCTGCTGGTCAGTCTATCTACCCAGTGCAGAAAATGAGGATTTAGGAACTTGTCTACTCAGACTAACGTGATGCTGTCCTGGTGGAGAGAGAAAGCAGCCTTGTTCAACAACTGTGTCAGAACCATGATGTTAAAGCTGAGGATAAGTATAAGAGTAAAGCATGAAAGGTAGACCATGGGGTCATGCACGTACTATTCAGGAGCCTTAACTAGGCATCAGATTTACAGCAGTTGAATATAAAAATGAATGATGTATGGTGAATTAATGTTTTAATTAAAACTAGTACATGCTAATGCTACACAGTTATTTGTTCTGTTCATGCTGCTGACTGAAATAAAAATAATAGTACAATCAGCAAAAATAGATAATTGTAGCTGATTGCTAGGTGGTTGCTAGGCAATATGACAACAATTGTGTATTCAGCTTTTGTGACTATAAATTTGATTTTATTTCCTTGATATTAAAAAGATAGGATGATTGCACAACATGTTAAATGTGCATAACACTAAAAAGAGGGAATTTTAACCCATTGATAGGTAGTTGTTGGGCAACCTGATAACATCATTTTATTTTACATAGATAAGAACCTTCAAGGGCCTAAGATATACTGTGTGCCAAGTTTGGCGGCTTAATTCTTGACCATATAGGACGAGTTGGCGGCCAAACAAACAAACAGACAGGCAGACAGGCAGAGATTTTGTGTATTACATTAAAATAATTATTACAAGGCCAATTATGAAATATTTTGATATTGTCTGTACAATGCAAAAAGAATGACCTGTTGTTTTTTAGATTTTTTACTGATAAATGAAAACAGCAGTCAAACAGATGGGATGATAAGTGCACCTGCACTGTATAAAAAACATAAAAACAGAGGCGGTGTTGGCATCAAATATGAATTACATGAACAAACATGCACTTTGAAGAGATTTAGTACTTGATGCTTGTGTTCAAACTCGTGAATAAATCTGCTGAACTCCACTTATTCCAGCGTATAGCCATAGGCTACATAAGATTTTTTTGAACTTTTGAAGGGATTACAAACTTAAAAAGAAATTTTTATGCTTTTTTTTTAAACTTTTGACTTTATGTTTGTGCTTGAAAGTAATTTGTGTGTTTTATGAATGAATGCTGTCCGTTAGGGAAACAGTGAAGAGACTTTTCCCACAGTACAAAACCTTCCTACTATAAAAGAATTCAAAATGTTTCAAGTGTCTTCTTTCTTCAGCTCCCAAAATGTGGTAACCCATCGATAGGTACATTACAGTGCTGTGGTGGTAATAGTAATGTAGTAATGTAGCAAACTAGTCAAGCGCTCTTAATAACCTAATTACCAAGAAAGTGCTTTCCCAGTATTACTGGATGGAAGCTGGAATAAAGGAATTATCTGTCTAATTCAGCATGGAGATAAGGGCACCCGTTAAACAAAGAAGTCATAATAACATAAAGACAGTTTCTTTGGGCAAATTCTCACTAAGCTTCTCAGAATCCGATTATGCTCCATCGTAAGAGTTTGTGGAGGTTTTCTGGGAGCAATTTCACCTCCTCCTCCTCCTCGTTCTCCTCGTGTCCTCTGGCCACCACATAGCTCCCATACTGTACTTTCCTCTGATTGGATCAGCCCACCGTCTGGCTGGACGGTGACCTTGTGTGCTATTGGTCAGTTATGGGACGCAAGGTATGAAACCACCAGCTGAGCTTCATTAGGACTCGGATCAAAGTAACAAGTATTTCACTCTCTCTCTCTCTCTCTCTCTCTCTCTCTCTCTCTCTCTCTCTCTCACACACACACACACACACACACACACACACACTAACTCACTCTTGTCATTCCTCCGTTTTTCATAGAGCTTAGTAGAATTTAAACACTTGGGATTAGTTGAGACATGAAGGATTTTTAACCAGCCAATAATCCTTTTCTGTGTGGCATGATCCTTTTCCCTTTTGACAGGAAGGAAGGAAAGAAAAAAGAGGCTGGACAGAGAATGAAGGACAGTGGAGGATAGGGAGGGGAGGAGAGAAGTAAATAAAACAGAGGCATTTCATTTAAAATTTGAACCTCAGAGCACAGTGAAATGTAGGGTACACAGGCTAGATAAAATATGTGCAGTATACTAAAAAAACAAACAAACAAAAAACGTGTTTCTAAACAAAGCATCAGAAATGCCTCAATTCTTTATGGCATACATTCAACACGGTGCTAGTAGCATCACACTGCAGATTTGTTGGCTGGTCATCCATGATGTGGTTTTTCCCATTGTACCACATTCCAAAGGTGCTCTACTGGACTGAAATATGGTGAACACTGACATGTTCAAAAAAACAGTTTGAGATGATTTGAGTTTTGTGACATGGTGCTGGAAGGAGCCATCAGAAGATGGGTACACTGTGGTCCCAAAGGGAGGGACATGATTAGCTGCAATACTCAGGAAGGCTCTGGTGTTTAAGCAATGCTCAGTCAGGTGCCCAAAGTGTCCCAAGAAAATATTCCCTACAACATTACACCAATACTATCAGCCTGAACCACTGATACATGACATGATGGGTCCATGCTTCCATGTTTGAATTCTTACCATCTCCAGCAGAAATTCAGACTCATCTTCTGTTGTCTGATGTTGGTGATCTCATGTGAAATGTAGACTCAGTGTGGTTCATGTCTAAACACTGGTGTTGTCTGCTGATATAGTCCATGTGCTTCAGGGTTCAATCTGCTGTGCATTCAGAGATTTTCTTCATATACTTTGGTTGTAAGGAGTGGTTTTTTCAGTTACTGTTGCCTTCCTATCAACTTGAAGCAATCTGGCCATTTTTCTCTGACCCCTGGCATCAACAAGGCATTTTTGCCCACTGTCACTCACTGGTTATTTTTTCTTTTACAGACCAGTGTCTGTAAACCATAGAGACGGCTGTGTGGGAAAATTCCAGTAGATCCACAGTTTCAAAGGCTCAGCTGATCTGGCACCAACAAACCCGTGCCACTCGACATCACTGCATTTTGTAAAGTCACTTTTCTTCCCCATTCTCATGCTTGGTTTGAACTTCAGCAGTGAACAAACGGTGCTTTACTGCTTTTATCTGCCTGTTTAGGATTATATTGGTATACAGTCTTTCAAGTACAAGGTTTGAAGATATGGCATGGATACATGGTCAGGGTAAACCAGGGCTTTGCTGGTGAACACTACAATCTCCCCATTGAGCTCTATGGGCTCGTGTTTTGTTGATCCTTTATCTCAGACATCACCTTTTCTTTAGTAGTTCAGGTATGCTGCAAGAACAACAGGCCCATTAACAATTGACCTTACAAACATTAAAACCCTGTGTTAAACCTGACGTTACCTTCTCGCTTCAGTCAGCCAACATGTTTGCAGTGTGTGCGTGTCAGATTTTAGTTTACTTGGCCTGTATCATCACTCTCAGGTGTGTCTGTTCTGCTAGGTTACTTGGCCTTTGTGTGTGTTTTTGCGGGTTGACAGCTGTGTTTGCGCGGAAGCACTGGCAGAGATTGCTACATGTGGAGATGAGCCAGCTTGTGGTCTGTGTGCTCTAAGGGCGAAGCCTCATGCAGCTCGCTGCGCCTTATGATAAATACTGCACTCACTCTTCCTCACCAACACACAAACACACACAGTGACTAATGTTTGTATATTCGAACCGAAACTATAAGTCCTAACCAGTACGTGCCTTAACCCATCACTCGCCTCACACTTAATCTTAATTCTATGTTGGGCGGTTCAAACACTTTGGCTTCCACCCTGTATCTCTCTAAATTAGCACAGTTAGCACATTTAGGAGCTCCTAAATCATGTGTTATTGTAGCTCTTAGTTCACAACATTACATGCTTTTCTAACAAGTGGTAATTGGGTAGTATTTAGCAAATATCACCATAACAGCCAATAAAATTAAAAGTACAGTGTGTAGGAGGTTATTACATTTTAAAAAGTGGATCTGAGCCAAATGTTGTTCTTAGAGATATTTTATTCCTGTCATTGTTTAAGTATAGAGAAAAAGGACATGGATGCAGATGCTATAGTTAATAATTCAGCCATTGTTGAGACAAAACGGAGGTGATGGTAAAATGTGATTGGCAGCTTATAAACTGACTTTTGAAAAGCTTTTTATAATCCCCACCATCTTCCTCTCTTCTTGTCTGAAGCCACATTAGTCATCAACCTGAGCGATGTATAAACACACTGAACAACTCAGAGTATACACTGAAGCGAAGCACTGCATAATCACACATCAAGCAGGAGGGATATCGTGGATTGATTACTAATCCTAGCCTCATTGTGCGCTTAATCCCTCTCTGGATCTCAGCATGGAGCGGCTCACTCACTCACATTTCCTTATAGCCTGTCTATCACCATGTGGCAGTTACTGTGGTGATGGTGTCTACGCCTGTCAGTTGACTCAGTTAGGGTGCTGCTGTCCCGTCAGTCACTGCTGTTTTCTCAGTCATGGGGATCAGACTAAGTGTTTACAGCCCCCTTATGGTCTCCTAGAGACGGTGACCTTTGACATTTTGCATCCTAGATGTTTTAAAGCAAAACAAATGAAGTTTTTACATGTTTCTGGTATCTATTTGTTGTGTCTTTGGGCAGATTAGTAACTTTTTTATGTTTATGTAGAACTTTATTTATGTAATCATTAAAAAAAAAAGAAAACTTGTAAAGTCTGCCTCGGTTAACTATAAGAATACTTTTAAACATCTGTTTTGAGTGGTGTGTCTTGTACATCTATGTCAAATGAAATGTGTAAGGTTTTTCTTGGCACTCTTGGCTTGTTCTCACATTTGTAGCTACAAGACCTTCTTGCGGTTAATGCTACACGTGTCAACTTGTCAGTTTTATGAGCGAGATTGTTGATACTGTGTGGGTTTTTATAATGTATGGGTGGATGTCTGTGCATATACAGTATGGGTATGTCTGTTCCATGTATAGAAGGTCTGTTCTGACTGCTGATTTACTGACAGGCTCCAACAACAACACTCACTCTGCAAGGGCGGAGACACTGTGGAGGTTTCTCTTCGTCTTTATTTATAATTTATATAGATAATTTATATACATTTATATATTATTATGAAGCTTGTGGCTCATTCACACTAGATGCAATTGGGAAAACCGGTTATCAGATTGCAAGTAGCCGTGTGCAACATCATCAAGCTCTGGGCAGCCACCTGTCTACACACAGTTGAGATCTGTCTGGAATTGACTAAACTGGGTGCCAACTGGTTGTATCTTGGTTATATTCCTATTTAAAAGTAAAGTTGCTCAGCACATATGTCATTCTGCAGTTAAATTGCCACCCTACCGCAATTACGTCACTATTTGTGGATCAATGTCTGAATTTCTGTTTCAAATTTGTGCCTGTAATCTGGACGTAATCAGATGATGTGAAATTAAATTGATAAAAACACATTGCATGCAACTGCCAACTTGACCCCATTCAGTCACAGACCAACAACAGTGTTATGGTTATAAAGTGTTACCGTAGTTGATATCGCTTTCTTGATGCACCAAAGTTGCTTTTAAAGAAGCAAAAAATTTCACTGAGACCCAGACACAAGTTTACTGCACACAATCGTAATAGCTTTGGTCATGCTGTTGTTTCCAACCACTAGCAATACACAAAATAAAAGAATAGAAAGACAATATTCAGTAGAATATTAATGAGAATCCTATGCTTCCCATTCACTGAATGCAAGAAAGCTGTTCCATGGAAAAATTATTTTAAAAAGTCTATTTTTGTTTTTGCTATTTCCTATTATGACCTTACCTACTGGAGATCGGAAGCCTTTCTGGATCAGGAAAAAGACACTGTGGAGGTTTCTCTTCGTCTTTATTTATAATTTATATAGATAATTTATATACATTTATAAAATGTCCCACCATGTGGGACATAAAATGAACCAGCATTTTGGTTGTGCGCAAAGCGCCACGTGTAGAGTGAGTAAAGTTGAAATGAGAAGTAGAGACTAAAGAAAACAGAGCCACAGGTGTTTCGGATTCTTAGACAAGGGCTGAATTCCTCCAAGTAACACTATAGCAAGTGTGATGTAGGTCATGGAGTTGTGTTAGAGGTCATGTGGCTGTATGAATATGAGGCTTATGTGTTTGCACTTTCCCTTTTTTGTTTATACCCATTTGTATTGTGTGCGTCTGGGCACTGGGTCGTGCAGTGTGTACTCTGTCTGTGCTCCACATGCTGTGTTTTAAGGATAAACATGATATCATGCCCTTGGGGTGTAGCGACAGGCTTGGGCACATCTCTCTTTACAGCACTGCTCATCCCTCTGGCCCCTGACCTTCAACCTTTGACCTTTTATCCCCTCACAATATATGCGCTGACAGCCACACAGTGGGTTAACCTCAGGGACTACAGAGTGAATGCCAAGACAGAATATTTTAAGCATCTTGGCAAACATGAGAAAGAAATTTGTTCCCATTTCGGGACATTCTGTGCTTTAGATGAATTATGATCACACGTTCAAACAAAACCACTGATCTCAATTTATTTTTTCACATCACAAAATCTGGATAGCGTTCAGCCCGCATTTGAGCAACATGAGCATCGACTGCAATGTTGACACAACATGGATCAAATGTCGAGTGCGACCTGAAACTTCTTTTTCTTCCCAGTTCTTCTACACTGTCCCTCATCCCATCATCTTTTCTACACAGCCCCTGGTTCATGTGAAATGAGTTGTGACCACGTTGCCTAAGGCAAGATGAGGTCATGGGTTACCTAAGACCCCTTCCTTTCTTTCTCCTTCTTTCCTTCCTGTTAGTAAAACAGGTTTCTACCTGTCCAGGTGAGCCAAGAGCCCCATCATTTCTGCACCTACACAATACTTTTAAATCCTCGTAGAGCTTCGTGCATATGGTCTTGGCTTGAAGTATTTCATCTGTATACTTAGTAATGTAATGTTTCACGTGGGTGATCTTTAAGATCGTTAATTTCCCTTGCTGGTAATGTCAGAAAATAGAGGCAAGAAGAACCCTTTAAAGCCTGAATCCTGAAATAAGAAAATTACATTTGTTTGAAAATGGAGTGTTCGTTGAACCTTCTGATAATAATTAAAAATAAGAATATTCATTTGCACTTGAGTTTTGATTTGTTTCGTTTTCGTAAAGGTGAGCATTCAGTGTAATTACCGTTTTATCCTTGGTTATGCTGCTTTTAGACTGTAGTCAGCAACTGTTCACATAAAGTTACTGCAATTCAAGAACAGTGGCCAATTTCCTCCGATCTGCTTTTGAGTCTGAGGAGCAATTTGTATAACCTCCTATTAAAGTTTTCCAAGATTATAACCTGATATTTTCCCTATTTAATTATTTGTTAAAAAAGCCTGGGGTTATGTTTCCAAATCTATTTTCTAGCTGTGCTCAAGATCTTGTTACTAGATCTTTTGCTTCACAATGGCTGTAACGGTGCAATTAGATATATGTTTGCCAACTGATGTGTAACGTAAATTATGTGTAAATGTATCCCCACTCTACCTTAATAACCCATGTCTGCAACTAAAAAGTGTTATAAATCTTTTTTGTTGCTTTCACTGGTTCCACTCTTGGTTGCTGTTTCACATGAGCTCAAACTTCATTCAGAGGAGTATCAGTAACATCTTTGAGTGATTGAGGTAATAAAAAAAATGTATTTCCTGTGTTCCGGTTGTGCGCTTTGTTTTAATGGCAGTGTTAAGAAAATAAGTTAAGAAATAAAGCAAAAAAACCCAAAGCCTGGGAGGAAAATCATGCACACAATAATGCTGTTTATGAAATAAGTATGCTAATATTCTAACAACCATCTTTCTAGATGATTGCACCGGGAATGAATAGTTCCAAGATTTGTCTCAACAGTTGACCATCTACAAGTTCCTCTAGATGTTTACTGACTAATTAGTACAGTGAGCTATTATTTATCCAAAGAGGGACAATATTTCAATGCACATGTGTGTCTGCTGAAAGGCTGAACCTTATCAGTAAACATCTGCGTACCCAAAATTCTGCCCTTGTGTCAAATATGCTAGTGCTTCCACATTGGACTCAATACGTCCTTTTACGCAAATCTCTGATGTCCTGGACTTTTGTCCAACTCACACAAGAATAAAAACAGGATGCTATGACAATGACAAACTAGTTTTTGTGCAGTAATGACATTGAAAGTTTTTTCTGTTGGAGACTAATAGCAAATACTTACAGTGACCAGCTGTTCACACCCTCAACCTCTGGGCGACCACTTTTGATTTTAAGTTGATATAGCAGGTTGACTTGTGGGAGGCGACCTGTATACAAAAAGTCACTGTCAGACAGATTGGTGATGGTTTGCAAATTATTGCCATCAGTCAGTCTGAGTCACTCTTGCACACTTTTGCAATAGGGCATTCGAATGAACAAGTGTCTTTGCCATTTTCCAGAAAAGTCCCTGGGTTGCATTTTCAGTTTCTCTTTTAAATCTACGAGGTTCTGTCTGGATTCTCATTGGATTTGCTTTACCACTGAGCAAAGCTGAACATTCAGGACACAAAGTTCCCAAACAGGTGAGGAGCTGCACTCTGTTTGGCAACAGATTCTGAAAAAATCACCGACACCCCCGGAGGCTGTTCAGTCAGACTTTGGTGCTTTTTAAAAGAGGATCATTAACCTGCAGCCTACAACATTGTCATGGCTCGTGATTCAAGACATGGATGCCAAAAGACGCCTTGTACATAACTTGGAAATTATAGCCAGCAGCATCTGAAAACATGAAAACAGGGGCCTGTTCTTCGTACCTCGCTAAGTAAGTTAGCTGGATTTGATTGTTGACGATTTCGCCTGATCTTGGATCGTTCGGTTCCCCGAAGCTCATCCGGGACTTGCTGTCATAGCAACAGAGCCGTAAGCGTAAACCTGCTCGGGAGCAGGTTTACTTTATGTAAACAGGATTAGATCGCGGCCACGCAGGTATGTCCGCTTCATTTATACGAAAGCAACAGCGATATTCCACCACTGTTTCACCATAAATAAATAACATCAATGTAACTAAAGACAATGCAGCACTTGATCCATTTATTGATTTCACACAGATACATACAGGTCATTTCCTAAAAAAGGGAAATGTACTATTAACATTCTATCACATGTATGTGATTATTACAGATGTAATTCATATTTCAGAGTAGCAATTGCAAATTACTTTGTGTAATCAAGATGAGAGACCACGGCTATAAAAGCAAAGGTGGATTTGGGAAGCCTGTCGCAGCCATGTCCTGTCCGTTTACGCGACCAACCCATTGCGGAAGGTGCAAGATTGATAAGGAGAGTCCTCAGAATTCAGCGTATATTGCGGGACAGACAGGATCCTTTAGCTCAGCGCGACAGTGTGCTCATAGAGAGATATCGATTTTCCCGTGAGGATACTATTTACTTAACCAACTTGTTGACGAGGGGGTGCAGGACCACCACCTGTCTTTTTTTTTTGCTCTGCCCTTTTCTTGGTTGCTGTTATGAACAAACAGATTATTTCAGGGTCTCTTTCCAAGAGACGAAAAGCAATATAAGTGATAAATATTACCATTCTGTAGAATATTCTTATATTTCACTTTTACCTGTTCCCATGTTCTAGTGGGTCCTGTTGTGGCTCTAATGTGAAAGGGGATATAATATAACATATTATAATATAATATAATGTAATATAATATTGGGTAATATAGTGTGATATGATAAATCTACCCTACCGCCTACTGGTGTTAGCCAGAGGGGCCGATGGCGCGATATGGCAGCCTGGCTTCTGTCAGTCTGCCCCAGGGCAGCTGTGGCTACAACCGTAGCTGCCTCCACCAGTGTGTGAATGTGAGTGACTGAATAGTGGCATTGTAAAGCGCTTTGGGTGCCTTGAAAAGTGCTATATAAATCCACTCCATTATTATTGTTATTATTAAATTACTTACGAGTTTAATTTGTCAGCAACTTTCTGCCAGCCCTCTCTCCTTGCTTTTGCAGCCTTTGCAGTGTTCCCTTGCATTCTGATTTAACTCTGAAACTCCTGAAATCCCTCACTCAAGAGTTCTTGCTCTGCTGCCGAAAAATACCGAGCCGAGCGCGCTCCGTCGACATTTTCGCCGACCAATCAGAGGGTTGCCGATCAATGTTTCCACTATCGATGCGTAGCCCCTTTTACGACACCCAGTGATGTCACATTACTGCGTCCAGCTGTACTAATCGTCAACAGCAGGTGTGTTCGGGGAACCGGATTAGCGAGCTCACGGTTAGCGCGATGGTTTGGTCTTGGATGTGTCATTTGATCTTGGATGTAGTGAGCGACGTACGAAGAACGGGCCCCAGGAGTCTGACATCACATGTTTACTATTTTAATGTGTTTTGCACCCAGTCAAGCGTTTTTTTTTTAAAGTCCATCATAGCCTGAGAGATTTCTAGAAATAGAAATCAATTATTTAATTATGTGTGTCTGTTAGTTTCTTACAGAATTATAGGCAGAAAAAAAACTAAATAGCTGTGTTAACTCAGTGTATCTAAGAGGTGACTTTTGTGTCTTTTCTTTAGAAACAACTCTAAACCAGTAGTCATATCTGCTTGTGCCTTACAAAAGCATCAGGATGAACTCTTAACGTACTTCCAATTCATTTTTTAAACTAAAAGTAAAACCACAATCTGAAAGTAACAGAGGTGATTTACTTCATCTCAAAACGTGATATGCTTCTCTCTGTCTTACTACAGTTTCTGCTACATCTTTTATTTCCAAAACAATCTGCTCATTGGTTTGTTGCCTGACACATCTTGGCTGTGATTACACATGCAGATTTTAAGTTAATGTACTTGAGCAAGAACTACATCACTGCTATCAATTATTTTCAACCCTCCCCCCCCCCCCCCCCCCCCCCCCCCAATACTGCAGTGGGATTTATAGTACTGTCAGTGATGACAGGTTTATGGAGCCTCATGACTCTGCCCGGTTCATTCCACAGCAAAAGAAGTTGGATGAGTAAGAGGGTGTATCTGAACAGGGTCATCGAAAAATAGGAGGGGCCCTGTCTTATGCAGGTATACACAGGCAAAGATATGCTCATTCTCATAAACACAAAGGTGCCTAAACACATGCTCACATACTGTACAAATGCTAAAACGTATAGCCATTGCACACACACACACACACACACACACACACACACACACACACACACACACACACGCACATACATGTTGCAGCATGTTTGGTTACACATGTAGAAGTCTTTCTGTACAGAACTGGTATGAATGATATGATAACTGAAATGACATATTGCTTAATTACTTCAAATATTTTATTGAAATATATTTGTATATATATATAAGGCAGCACGGTGGCACGGTGGTTAGCACTGTTGCCGCACAGCAAGAAGGTCCTGAGTTCAATTCCACCATCAGGCCGGGGTCTTTCTGTGTGGAGTTTGCATGTTCTCCCCGTGTTTGCGTGGGTTCCCTCCGGGTACTCCGGCTTCCTCCCACCGTCCAAAGATGTGGGGATAGGTTAATTGGATAATCCAAATTGCCACTAGGTGTGAATGTGCGAGTGAACGTGAGTGCGAATGGTTGTCTGTCCCTGTGTGTTAGCCCTGCGACAGACTGGCGACCTGTCCAGGGTGTACCCCGCCTCTCGCCCTATGACAGCTGGGATAGGCTCCAGCGCCCCCCGCGACCCTGAAAAGGATAAGCGGAAGCGAATGGATGGATATATTTGTATATATCATCTGTCCACCGTGTACCTGTGTGTCGCCCTAAGGTAACTAGGATAGGGGTTAGGGCTTAACGCCCCCATGATCCTGATAAGAATAAGTGGAAGTGTATGGATGGATGGATGGATGGATATGTACATATTTGCTTTCCTTAGAGTGAGTGTATGTGTCTCCCTATTAATTCTATATTGATTCTTATTCTTTAAACCAGGCTATACCCCAAAATGCTCCTGTATTCATCTGATGTTCTGTGCCTCCTTCTTTTTCATTTTTTTCCCTTACTCCATTTTGTTTCCGTCTGTCATTTTTGAAAGGCTGGGCCGACTGACCTTGGGGTTTATAGTAAGGGAAAAGAAAGAAAATAAAGGAAAGCGGTGGAAGCAGAGGGAGAGGAAATGAGAGCAGGAAAAGTAAAACTATAGTTTTAGTTTCAAAGTTCAGACAGGGGACTCTTGATGGTTGAGGAAAGTTGAACTGTGACACTTTTAGAATTAAAAATCATTTGTTGCTGCACACAGACAGCTGAAGGTGTGTGTAAACATGCTAATATTGTTATAAAATGATAACAAATGATAACATTAAACTGAAATTCAGCCAGAACCAGATTTGAGACAGCAATTGTTAAATTCCTCCACAAAGAGTAATGTTGTTGCTGCAAAATGACAAAGGCACTTGGTAACCTTGCTTTTATATAGGAGTATAACCTGAATACAACCAGCTGAGTAAAGTCCACTGTTGCAAAGAGACACATCACAGGTGCATCAGTGCAGCCCGGGGCAGTTTACTGACATGTGCAACCACCCATTTTTCCTAGTTCCTATTTTTACTACAGTATGACGGAGCCATAATATGTGAGAGAAAAGGATTGGGTTAATTATGAGTTGCAATAAAAAAGTGAAAACAACAACCAGCAACTTCCTAGTCAAAGTAGACAGTTCAGAATAGTCAGTGTTAATCAGAGCCGAGCCTACAGAAGAGTCTGCATTAGAGGTCATAGCCAGCTTGGATGAATGCTCACACAAGAGAAACACACCCATGTTGGAGAGAGTGACATTTTGATTCATAGACTGTTGCCAGAACCGTCACATGCACACCTGGAAAATGACATTTTGGCTGTTTTTGTTTGGCCTAAAAAGTAGTTTCCAATCAGGTAATCACACAACTTTTCTGGAGTTCTTATAGAAATAACTAAGCTTACTCAAATCCCTCGGTGCTTAATCCTGCCAGGCCAGCAGGACTCTTTGTGTACAGCGAGCTGTCGCAGTGGGAGAAAAGTATAGGAGGAAAAATAACCTGACATGAATCTTGATGTAAAGTGCTTCGTGACACATGTTTACACAGGAGGGCCTGTCCACTCCATCGCCATTAGGTCCAGAAATCTGTGTGCGTTTGTGTGTGTGTGTGTGTGTGTGTGTGGGATAGAGCGAACTCAGTGCTGACTCTGCTAGAAGTGCCTGACCTATATTTAAAGTCATAAGGAGTGATGCCAAACCAAACCAGACTTACCAGTGAGTGTGTGGTTTCTTGCTTAGGAAATCAGGATATCATTTAAATGTATAACATTCAGATTGTCAGATTCTTTCCAACTCTTTCCTCTTTGCTCTTACATACTTATTGTCCTTGAAATTTTAGACCACTGCAATGCAAATGCAAGGGAGGCTGTATTTTTTGATGTGGTACTAATGATAGCGTTCAGCAATCTCCCATCTTCACAAATATTGACCTTAAACATCAAAGGAGACAGAGTACAACGCTTCATTGGGAACTGGTACTCATACAGATTTTGTGAGAAGAAAATGCTCTGAGAAAAAGGTTCTGTGACAGAAAGAGTGGGCTTCTGGGCTTTTCTGAGCTTTACAATTTGCGTCCAGTGCATACTCCTCAGTAATAAACCTCAGTACCCCATGTTAAAGGATGTATCAGTTCCTAAACATATATCTGGGGGTCAGCGGAGAGAGAAGGCTGACTAGAGGAGCTGTAATTAAAGATGCACAGGTGAATCCTTTGGGTGTGTTTCTTTCCCTGACAACAAAAGATGTGTGGCACACAGCTGGAATGTGGAGGGAAGATAAGCATTTCTTTGTATTCAGAAGATGTTTTCTAGCTTGATACAGTTTTCCATTTATGTGTAAGATCAATAAAGAAGATCTGTAATGACTCATCCGCCTGCTTTCCTGGGCGTTAGGCTGCTTTTCTGTTCTCTACATCCCTACCTCTTTCCCACGCTGTCAATCTCAATACTGTCATCATTACTCTTGTCCAATCATCTTGCTGTTCGCCTTCTTTGGGCCAATCAGCCTCCACTTTCCATGGTTTAAATCTGTGCTCTCTGTCATTCTCCCTTTCAGACTCTTGTTTGTGCAACGCACCTCCTACCCATCTCCACCTCCACCTCACCTCCTCAGTCTTCATCTTCACCACCAACAACATTTAGACTCCAGGGGATTCTGTCCTAAATCCTATCACCGCTGGGATCCTGTTCTGCCATCATGGGTCATACATTAATTTCTTTATCTCAGTAAATCAGCTTCAAATTCTTCCAAGTGATCTCTCCTTAGTGAACTTAGATCAGTTTAAAATGATGGTTCAGAACATAATCATCACAAAAAGATAGCCCCCAAGAACCTGAAGAGGGAGCCTATTGAGGATCCTTTAATCAGATCTGATCCTAATTAACATTATTAGTGAGATTTAAGGAGGCACCTTTATTCTAATGGCATGTTCATGTTTAAGCTAAAAACCTTCAGAGTGTTTTGTTGTGCAAGCTTTCATCATGAAACAATGGTTCTTTTCCAGTGATGTTCCACCAGTTGAAATAGACACTACCTAGCTTTTGGAATTGACCAGAGGCCTCTTTCCATATGGTTTTGAAGATTCTTACTGGGGAGCATCACTGGTGGAATATTCCACTTTAACTCTAGGTGGTATTAATAGAACGCCACTAGAAGGTTTCCAGTGCTTTAATGAAATCTGTTTAACTCCCTGATGGAAGCTTGTACATCAAAATGTGTTGGACTTCTTCCAGGTGACTGTGCCGTGAGAACAAACGCATTTTAAATGTTATTAAAAAAAGAAAAAGAAAAGAGTGCTCTGGAATTTCTTGTGATGTTGTAGCCAATACAGCAGGTATTAGGAGGGTGGCAGTCTGCTCTATTTTCTTTTGTTTTTTTACCATCTCTTTCTTTTTGCTGCTTGGTAAGCCTTTGATACTTAAATACAGTTGGTTAAATTTATTGCAGGTCAAACCTGCAGAGCCATACTTTGCATGTTGAAAGAAAAATGATGTTTAAGCAATGTGTTGAGGACATAGGGTCCTTCAGTGTCCATATGGCAGTGGTTTAGCTCACCAGTGCGCCGTGACTTTCCCTTAAAAAGCATCATAGTAGCTGTATCATGTCGTCTGTGATAATACTACGGTATGTTCTATCGGTGGTTCAGTATTTATTAATTTTTTTGGTGTAGTATTGCTACTATATTGCCCACCAATAGATGTTTTTTAAATGAGAACGGGCCGCTTCTTCTCACTGGACCTCACTGAAGGCTCGGTCAGAACTTCACAAGAGTTTAGCTCAACTTCAGGTTTGAGCTTCTCCATCTGTTACCCAGGAATTCAGTGTGTGGTGTAATGCAATCACTTCCAGTGAATCTGAGTTCTGAATCTTCACCTGCTCCTTTAAAGCATCTGTGTTTAAGACTTCAGTCTATAAACAGTAGGGGTTGGCATCCTAAAAGGATCAGAAATGCTGTTTTGCTGTAAAATAATCACAAAAACAGTAACAATAAAAGCATGAATGCACGCAGGTGTAGCTTTTACTAATTGGACATATTGTGAGCCATTTGTGGTTCACTGCTCTCTTCCTCTCTCAGACATACACACAGCAGGGTGCACACACACCTTGAATAGGCGAAGGTTCTTTGCAGAAATGAACGCTGTTTGTTTGGAAAGGAAACTTAGCCGAGCAGAACTGCAGACTGAATAGCAAAACAGAAAAGAGAGAGTGGAGAGGCGAAAGCGATGACAGGAGAGGAAAACAGCGTGTGATAAAGGAGAATCAGAGATGTGTGTTTAAAGGGTGAGAGCAGGAGCTCAGGGTCAGACCTCCCCTGAATGCTACACAACAGGAGCACAGGGCAAGCAGATGGTTATCGACCACACGTAGATCCTGACAAATCGCATCCTTGAAATTGCTTCCAGTTTCAAAAATGGATGAGCTGGTTGGCTATTTAGCGCTCCTGGTATGCGGTATTTTTACTTCTGAGGCTGCCTGAGTAGGAGAATAATTCAAAGACTCCTTCAGTACCATTTAGCCTACAGTGGAGGGCACATTAGGTCACAAGTGCCTGCTTGGCTTCACTCTAAATAAAAACCTTCATTGACTTCTTTCTTTCTTCTCTAACAAAGAAACTGCTGAAACAAATACAGTGCAGCTTGTCTGGATGAAGGAGATTTAACAATACAGCCTTGAATAGAAAATTACTTAGAGTATTTTCTCTTTTGTCTGATTTCCCTACAGCAGTTAATACTCACCGTTTTTAACCGGTCAGTCTCAACCGGAGCGTCATACTGAATACAAGGGAAAATTTAAAAACAAATAAATAAATTCAAATAAAACAAACACAGCATTTTTGTATATTTTGATACACAATGGCTAATTGTATTGACACCAGTTGCTAGATTACTATATTAAAACATTACACATTAATGTAATTGATTAATCTGTATTACTATAGATATGATTACTGCTGCTGCCATTGGTGCTTGAGCTTGTACTAGACAGGTTCAGGGAGATTTTGGTGGACCTCCTCCTCCTGTATGAGCATTATGCACATGTGATGGGATTGGTCTTTTTTTCTGGCTTGCTGTTTGTCTTTATTCTAATATTTATAGTTCACACTCTTATGGGGTTTGAGGGTTTGATTCTTTTGTTGGTTTTATTTTGGTTCTGGTAATACTTCACAGTTTTTTTCCTTTATTTAATTATGTTTTCTGCCTCCCACATATTCCTCGGTATTATGTTTTACTGTGAGTTCCTTGTCTCTGTGTTTACAGGTTATCTTCTGGGTTATTTAAGGTTTAACTTTGATAGTTCGACACAAGAGTGTCTTGTTCTGAGTTGTACTTCCTCCCCTGTGATTGTCTTGATTCAGTTTAGCTGTGTCATTTCCCTTCTGTTCCCAATTCCCGATTACTTGTGTGCGTAGATGGTGCTGTCCTTCCCCTTAGTCTCGTTCTTCCCAAATACATCGTGTGTGGTCTGAATATCTACACCTGCACAGGTCATTCATTCTCTTTGCGATGGGCAGTTAACACTGAATGAACATTACTGAGCACGCATGCATTGTGGACACCTGCTTATACATATGTCTGTGTTAGCGCTCTCACTGCAGCAGTGTCTCTATTCAAGGTCAATTATGTGAAACGTTTTGTAGCAACAGAGGCAGACGGAGGTTGTCTCCACTACACCGTTACAAAAAACTTAAAGCAAACCAGCGCCTTCTTTTTGTTTCTGATTTCCAGTCAGAGTTTACTCGAGGTTTCCTCTTCTGCTAGTCATTGCTAATCATGTAGTTGCAAAGTGAGTGGCAGTCCAACTTTAAAGCCTCACGGAAAAGAGAGCCTTAAAAAAGATGAATTTATCAAATGAGACGTGGGCAGTCAAACATGTATCCACCATTCCCGTGTATTAATGTGATTTAATAATTAATTTATGTCTGCTCTACATGCAGCACAAATATAGCCTTGGCCTTGAATGTGGAAGTGGTAGAGATACAGGAGTATACATCATTGAAAGGGTAGCAGGTTACAGGCTGAATGATGGAATGGAAAGTAGAAGTAAAAAGAAGTTTTTCAAACCTGTACAGCTGAAAGAGTCAAATGGGGCTCGTGGAAGTAAGAGTGGGGTTAGAGGTGCAATGAACAAGTGATTTCAGAGCTGAAAACGGGGAAAATGTGAAACTGGGCTGAGGGCAATACAGCAAGGAAGTCACCCTTATCGAAGGGAAAGGAAACAGGATTAAAATTGCTGCAGAGCCAACACACACACACACACACACACACACACACATACACACACACACATGCTCACTCTCTCTGAAGTCGAGATGGAATTATTTATTTGTAAGATTGTTTGTTGAATGTCAGGGGTCGTTGTTCAGTTGTAAATGCACACGTGGATTTTTGCAGGAAAGAATTCTCTCGGCATAAAATATTCAGTTATCACATACATGAGTGTGTCTGCATGTGTGTGCGCACTCAGGCAAGCTTTCAAATCAGGCAGCAAGCATGTGCTTTTTAAAGCCTCATGCTTATTATTACATCCACACTGTAGCACGCTTTTTAACAAGAGGTGTGGTGTTTAGTCAAACCTCTAAGTTTGTTAACCCTGAGGTGAGAAAAACTCTTTATTGGAGAGTTAACTGAAACAGATGTTTTGGTTTAACAAACCCAGAGTTCTGTCTTCCCTCCTTGCTGAGCCTGAAGCAGGTGTTGGGCACTGGCCGTCGTTGTCTTCCTCATTATCTGTTCATTGTTAAAACTGAACACAAATTAATTCAATTCAACCTCTTAAGCCCCAATGCTCACAGATACGGGGGCAAAAGGCAGGAGATCGGTTAGGCGTTGGGGCTTAATAGGCTAACTCGAAGGCATAAAAGTTAACAGGACTTACTGCCCCACCACGCCTCCAAATGCAGACTTTTTCATGCCGTTTGATAAGAACATGTAGGAGCGGCCTGGTGAAAAATTGCATTTGGGAAATTTGAAGAACACAAAAAATCCACGAGAAAATGCTATCAAGTAATGCAAATCAACGGGTCACAAGTGCATCACAAACTGCTGTGATATAGTCAAAACCAAGCGTGTCACAAGTGAATAGCATCTAATATTGGGGTTTTTCATGAGTCTGTTTGTTTTTCCTTTTTAAATCTCATAGTTTCAGTTACATTTTATGTCTTTTAGTCCATTCATCCATCCATCCATCCAAGGGCCTGATTTCAGCACTGAATTTTTCATACTCCAGAGAGCCCCGAAGTTTAAACTGACTATATCCCTGTAACTTTAGGACTCATAATTCACCCATTTAAAAATGAGTTTTTTACTATGGAACCAAATGGACATGACTCACTCCTGTAATAGTCAACACATGGTCACTGGTCAAACTCAAATAGATGTATCTGGGGTGAACAAAGGAAAATATGACAGAAATGGAAGAAAAAGAATTTGGGGAAATTCACAGAAAGGGGAAATATTACCATTGTTGTTAATGGGTGGAACAGGCACGCTTTAGTTATGGGGGGTGGTGGATGTGCTATGCCAGTAAATGCAGGTTTAACAGAGACGTGCTTGAAAATTATAAGGATTTGGAAACAACGTTTATAAGGTGAGAGCAAATTAAAAAAACACCATCAAACAACTGGCAACACTCAAACCGACACCCTGTAAGAACCAAGGATGGCATAGGTGTTAATTTTAAGTGATAGGTTGGGGGAAAAAAGTGTTATCATAAAGTTAAGTCAGATTAATGGGAACCAGGATGTTGGAAAAAGGAACAAACAGAGAAGAGAGAAGAGAAAGAAGACTGAGGTCATGTCTGTATTTGTCTATCGCTGTTTTAACAGGTTAAGAATGATAACAGTGATGCATCGAGTTAAAGCGAGAAAAATAAACAGAAAAACATGAACTCTGGAAGGTTGACCAAAGAAGGAGAGAGCAAAAGAAACCAGACAGATGAAAAAAATAAAGGACAGGAAAGGCTGATTCATACTTCGGGATAAATTGTGAACCCTTCATGGTATTCTCGGGAAATTGTCATTACAGTTTCTTCACCACGGTACTTTGTTCGTGTTATGCTGTGCTACAAAAGAAAAAACAGGATTTGATGGCAGAATCACAGGGTGTCAGACAGAGGCAAAAGCATGTGGCTATTATAAATCACTCACGATCTGTCATGTTTAAAACAACACGAGGACGCAACTTTTAAACCAATCACTTTGATTTGTGAGCCTAAACAGCAGTTTGAGGCCAAGTGTGGCAAGTGGCACCCGAAGCTCTCACTATGTTCAGTGTAGCTTTAGCCTGATGGAAGAAAAGAGGAGAAAGAAATGGAAAAAATGACAGAAGAAAAAAAAAAAAACAAGGAACGAGCTTAACAGGTTGAAAATAAAGATCCAAGAAAAGCATAATGATGGAATACCCGACTTCGGCCAAAACATCTGCAAAGTTAAATATTCAGAACAGAGAGACACTTTGCACAGGAAAGAGTGAGGGGTGGGGGGTGAACTCCCTGGTAGGGCTGGGCTGGGCTCAGCTAACTGGAGAAGAGAATCTGTAAGTGATGGAGGGGACACAGGACACAGACTTTTGTGTATACGTGCACAAATGTACGTATGATTACACACACTTTCAGGAGGAAGTAGGGAAACATTCATATATTCTTTTAAAAAAACAGGTTTTGTTGAAGCTGCTGACTGGACAAGTTCTGGTTCTCCAGTTACTGGAGTGTGAAATACCACTGTACTACAACAGATTAGGGTGAGGGTTAAGGTCATCTTACAATGTCATGTACATTTACTGCGCATTTGTCAGTTGGAGACAGGTAGTTACAGTTGGATGATTTCCTTATAAGTGGAGATTTATAGTATGTTACACCCAGTAATCCATGAATGATTCATCTAAAGTTCCACAAGAGAACTACTTCGTTATAGGCCAGGGGTAGGCAACTCCAGGCCTCGAGTGCTGGTGTCCTGCAGGTTTTAGATCGCACCCTGGGTTAACACACCTGAATCAAATGATTAGTTCATTACCAGGCCTCTGGAGAACTTCAAGAAATGTTGAGGAGTCATTTAGCCCTTTAAATCAGCTGTGATGGATCATGGACACATCTAAAACCTCCAGGACACCGGCTCTCGAGGCCTGGAGTTGCCTACCCCTGTTAGAGGCTTTCACACATTAAACTGTCTCTTGTAATCCTCATTAGCTCTGAGCTGTAACATCCGCAAACTTGTAGTTTATTGTTAAGTCTAATTGTTGAATGTTGTCATTGTGCTTCTTAAATTTGTAACCTCTTAGTTCAATCTATAGGATCAAGACATTCCTTCGTCTCTGACCACCTCTCCAGCCACTCTGTGCTGGGGGAGGATTATTGTAGACACATCCCTTGTGAAGATTCTGTTTGATGTTTGGTAAGCTTCCTGCCCTTTGTATGGCTTCACTGTGTTGTGCAGTTGTACAATTTCTGTATTGGTGAACCAATACAGAAATTGAACCATATATTGGGTGTGGGGGAGATTACCATTCTATGACTAAGGATGTTGTTAGAAACAGTTGGAAGTCACGCACACAGAGAGACACACATTCTCACACACTCACTCAAACACACACACACACACACACACACACACACACACACACACACACACACACACACACACACACACACACACGTTCTTGCACATGCATACAGATGCTTACACATACACACACATAGTGCCTTGTCTTAGAACCATTGGGGGTTTTACGGTGGGAGGTGCTTGTGTTGTATTGTGTATTGTAACAGTTGTCAATAAATAGCTGCCAGCGAGCTGCTCTTTGAAGGACTTTGGGCTGGAAACAGGTTAGGAGCGTGAGCTCCAAGAGCTGGTTCTTGACCAAAGACTTTCCTCGCTAGCGGGTTGAAGATGTTCTGTTATGACTTGTTTTCTTCATGATGAATAAGTCTCTAAACTAGCGGGGCTTGTGGAAACACAGACCCAACATTTATAGTAATTTACACTGTTGTCACGCTAAATTTGAGATATTCCACACGCAGTTAAAATTGACCAAAAAGACCAAAATGCCAAAAATATCCCCAACTACAGTTGCTTTAATTATTTCGTTTCCACCGCTCGGTGAGACGGGGTGAAAGAAGGGTGAGGCAGAGGATGCTGAGTGAGTAGTTTCCAGAGGAGAGCAGCACTGCTCACATCACGGAAAATACTGGCAAAGACAAAGTGGCTTCCCTGATGGGAAGATACCAGGAAAAGAGCCGGTCGGATGAAACAGGGAGGAGAAAGGTTAGTGAAAGGTTGCTGACTGTGAAATTTCTCCAGAACAGGATCAGCTAAACATAGCAGCTAACAGTATGGAACAAGCTGGCAAAGCACGCATAGATGAGGACCTTCAAAGTTAAATTGATATTTATTTTGCTTTGCATTGTAGTACTTTTTAATGTTCGGTTTTTCAGGTAACGCAGTGCAGGTGGCCAAAAGTGCGTGAGGGCTCAGTAAGAATAGAAAGGAGCTCTATAAGAACCAGTCCATTTACCATTTACCAAAAAAGAAGATCCAAATGATTTGTCCTTGGCAAGGAGCTGTAAGCATTTCGTAATTTATAGGCTGTCTATGCTGAGGAAACAATCCAAGATCATAAAGAGCAACCTTTGTTTTACCACAGAATATTTTCAGTAAATAAGACTAACAAAACTGAACAGAATTAAACCAAACACAAGCATCCAAAGAACAGCCCCACTGGGAAAAACCAGACTGTAAAAGAACAGACAAGTTTTGAAGTTAACAGCTGAGATCAAGAAGAACAGGTGGAGCAAAGCAGCAGATCAAATACAGAACCTAAAACACTGGAGGCACAAGCACGCTGCACTGAAGCTATGATCAGGAAAATGTTCAGATGGAGATTTGGCTAAAAACAGATCATTTGACCTCTGACCTTTGCTATTTATATGTTTGAGTTATATAAATGAGGAAAATCATCACTTGTATTGCCTTGATGCTTTAATTATTTGCTTTTATGTGTTAACCTGAAGTACAAAAATAGTAAATTACTTAGCAAGTTATTGTATCTTTCTCTAAGAACTTCACATTACTGCGTGATTTCTCCAGCTGGACTTTAAACCACCACAGGCAATAATTACTCAGACATAACCAATTCCATCTGCTTTTATTACAGCTTTTGGACGAATGCTCAGCCCGTGTTTCAAATTTCAGCCACACGGCATAAAGAGCAGGCGCTGGCCAATGTTGATGCTCTCCCTACCTGCTGAATCACACTAGGCTAGGAGAATTTAATCCAAAATCCAGATCTCAAACTGTGAAAAAACAGCCAGCATATCCCCTCTGGAAGAGATTAGCAGGTAAAGATCAAAGAAAATAAAAGAAGGAAAAAAAAAAAACTTGCCATGCAGGGTAATCAAAGAAAGAATGAAACCAGCAGGGAAGGAAAGGCACGCTTGCACCTTCTTTTTTTTTTAAAGGTGCAAGCGAGAAAGCAAGGTAAAGAGAACAAAAGAAAGTTGCAACAATTTGAAATGACAGGGGGAGATGAGGACAGAGAGGCTATTCTTAGGACACATGGTGGGAGAAGACGGGCTGATAAGAGAAAATGGGAATTAAAAAAAAACTCAGCTTAATTGTAACTCTAGCTAAAATGTTTGATGTGAGAAAACCAACGTGCACGTAAGACACATAACTTGTTATCTCTGTTCTAAACATCCATTCCTTAAACCTACTTAAATGTTACATTTTGATCATCAAGTCTGAAGAAGTGCGATTCAAAAGTTTCACCAATTAAAAAGAAAAACAATCTTTCTGCACCTTTTGACCACTTCAAGGACTGTGGTGCTGTGTTCAGGTCGCTCTGTGGAAGTCCCATTATGACCACGCACTGTTGGTATACTTTTGATATTATGTCACAATATTTCAAGACATTTTGCTGTAATGACAATAACTGCATTTATGAGGGTAAATAAATGAGGTTTTTTTTCATCCTTCTTTACAAAGTGTTAATCTACGGAAACAAGGTGCCAGCAATAGTATTACAGTGCTGTAATTTCCATCCACTGATTGCTCTTTCTGTCTTACGACACATATTGGCAGCTGCTAGCAACTCGTTCTTCGTAGCTTGACTGCACTCATCTATTTTTTGTTTTTTTTTACCCTAAGTGTTGAAATATGCTTGTTTCTGTTTTTAGTGATAACAGCCTTTTTCAGATTTATTTCAGATTTTTCAAAGTACGGTGCTTTATTGCAGGTTGTTTAACTAGCTTACTTTTCACTATAGATGCTAAATCCTCATCGGTGGCTAACATGTTGCTCCTGCTCTCGCATGTGTCTGGGCTTATCTGGTTGTTTAGTGAACTAGGGAATGTAAATGCATGGTGTTTCTATCTGCTTCTTAATTTTGACATCATTAGCCATTTCCGGGTCCAAACGCTCCTTCACTTTCCAAAATCAAACAAACACTGTGGCATCACTGAGAGTCAAAAACGGTCTTTTTAGTCTCCAATTACAGGATCAGTGTGGCTGTGCTCACAGGTGTTTCAATAAAGTTTAACATCCAAGAATCTTTGAAAAACAGGATTTACAAGGTTTAACTGACTTAGAGGTTAGCTCGCTAGTTTCCATCTAAAGATGATGTGCTGTATTCTGACTAAAATATTTCTAAAACGCTAAAATATACAGCTTTGCTATCACGTTCGACATTAATAAGGGTGTAAAACAAACACAAGCAGTATCTGTAGAATTACTGAAGTTGGGCCAGCTGACATATCAAAATTACCTGGTGGCTACCGACTGAGCTATAGCTGTGGTAATATACAGTGAAGCATTAGCACAGTGAAGATGAAGTGTTATTTTTTCCCCTCAATAAAAGTTAATTTGAGGTTCCCCAGTCGGCAGAGAAAATTCAATCATATGGCAGGAAGAGGAAACAGATCAAACTATTCATCATGAGTCTTTAGTATGCTGCTGCGTATGAAAAATCTGTAATCCTGAGCTTCATCTCTCAATTGAAATCCTAGTGAGCCTCAGAGTGATTATTTCCTGCAGTGTTCAGATATTTGATGTTTGCTAAACTATGAACTGATGTGCTGTAGGTACACCTTAAGCTTTTGAAAAATGAGGTTTGCAGTAGTGTTGGATGGGAATAGTGCTAATAAAAAGCCAGAGAGGCAGACAATAACCACTGAGTAATTTTAGAGGCTTGTTTATAATCAATAAAACACAATACAAAGAATTACAACGCATTAAAAAGACAACTGCCTCAATGAACCCAGTAGTACCTTGGACCCAGAAGCAGGGTTGGGATATCATCACTTAACAACCAAAGCAATGAAACTCTGATATGTCTTTTTTATATCACATGAAAATTTATACTGGTATGATAGCAGACAATATAACATGGAGACACAGGGATACACAAGCTGGCCTTGAGTCTGCCCTGGGGCCTCCTACTGGAAGGACATCGTCAAAACACCTCATTTAGGAGGCATCCAGGAACTATCCCGGTCTGATGCCTGCACTGGCTGTTGAACTACGTCAGTAGCCAGTTGAGGTGGTTCAGGCAGCTGACCAGGATGCCTCCTGGCTCCTTTTCATGTAGAGAAGTAGCAGCTCCAGTATCAGTCCCTCCCAAGTGACTGAGCTCTCCACTCTGTTTCTAAGGGAGAATATAAACACCGTTTGGAGGAAGCTCATTTCCACAGCTTTCCAACCTCTGAGAGCTTGTGACCATAGATGAGGGTTGGAGCATAGATCGGCTGGTAAATCAGCAGCTTTGCATCTTTCTCGTATGCCATAACAGATCACTACAGCATGTGCATAGCAGCTAGCAGTGCATCAATCCCTCTGTCAGTCTCCTGTTCCACTCTCTCTTCACTTGGGAACAAGACTCTGACATATTTAAATTCCTCCACTTGGAAGACCAACTCATCATATATCCAAAATGGGACCTCCACCCTTTTCCAGCTGAGAACCGGAATCAGAACTGGAGGTGCTAACTCTCCTTCCTGCCACTTTACATTCAGTTGCGACCTACCTCAGTGCAAGCTGGAGGCCACCACAGCAGAAACCCTCTGCTGCTCGACTGTGTCTGGGACACCCAAGTGTCCCAGAGGTGCTCTAAAAGACAGGATTGAAGAGGAGATCGTCTAAACTTAAATAAGCTGTAGTATTTTTATGACTAGAGTCTCATAAGTTTTAGATCACGCCTTATACAGTGGAGTCCTCACACAATTTTTCGTCAGGGAATAGTTATAATGGCATTTGTGGTTTATTCATGCTTTTTCCTTCTAATTAAGCGGTTTCGATGACATAATTGTTGAAGTTAAGCTTTGAAGGAACTCTCACTTTTTAGGTACCCCCCACTGTTTGTTATCTCTGAGGCTTTGTGTCAGAGTTTAATATCATGCAATGCCAATTAGTGAGAACCCAATTCTTTGTTGCACAAAAGCTGTTTAACTGCTTTATTTCTTACTTTCTTTCTTTCTGCCATTGCTGCTAAAAGACACTGCAGTCAGGCTATCGAACTAACGTGATGATCTTGCCATGCTGAGATAATAAAAAAGTATTATTATGACACTAATTGGAAATTATTCCTTTGGATAGGGCTCATTAAAAGCGGTATGCTGCCACATAGGTTCATACAGGAGGTGTTGGTGTTTGGTTGGGTCTGGATCAAATTTTCTGGACCATCAAACTCCGAAAGGAAATGGCTGTTATGAGGTCTTGTTAAGCTGTTACAAATCTCTCATCTGGAATTCAATTTTAGAATTGAAAGTTGCTTTCACCTTTATGTGGTGAGCGTAATATGACACATATGCACAAGGACGCACACTCTTCTCTCTCCGTGACAGGATGCAACCAGCAAAAGAGCGACTTTGAGAGAATTATAGAAGAAGACAGAAAGACCCTTTGGATGTCTTGAAATGAATCATTCTTTTCTCCATTTGCTGAGGTCATATGGCAGAAATGATGGTCTCATGGGTCACAAATGAAGTGGGCGGCTCTGGTTAATACGCGGCCCAGATTACTCCGAAATGCGGGATAATGTGAGAGATGGGAATTTATATGAGAAATTCGTAGGACCCTTATCTCCGGCTTCCCTCGTAATCAAACTGAAATTGTTTGGTAGCTTTAGTAAGTCATCATGTTTACAAGAGCAAGAGACTGTATTGTCCAAAATTACCAGTTCAGAATAATTACTTCCTTCCTCACAGGCTCACACCTTTAATTCATCTTGGGTGTTACTTTGTCATTCGCCACGAGACGTGGTTATTTTGTCATCAGCTGACAGTTGTGTTTCACCGGTGACTTCACTGTTCACAAAAGTAAATGGGTGAGCTCACTGCTATTCATCACAACAACCTCTTTCTGTTATAATTTCATGCATTTGCTCTTTGCTATCTTTCCATCTACCAGCCTTTGGATAAGATAAATATAGTCTGTGAGTGCGTGACAGAGAAAAAGGATATATATATATATGAAGAAAGTGAGTGAATGGATGTGATGGCCATTTCTGATAATCATCATCTAGCTTCTCATGTTATTCACAGTGCTCCACATGGGCTCAGTAACTAATGAACAGCGTTCCCTGATGTACGAGGAGTGACATCATTCACTCCTGTTGTGGCTAATTTTAGGCTCTGTGAGGGTCTGCTGTTCAGATGGCAGCGTGTTTGTGTTTGAAATTTGATGTTTAAAAGATGTCGGTGTTTGTTTGTCTCTGATGGAAATGTTCTGTTGGAATGTCGCAGTGCTCGCTGGCTTGTATATTTTGTTGTATAGCTGCCTTTTAACTAAATAAACAGTTTCAGTCAAATTCTGTTAAATCAAATATGTGTTCTTTAAAAACTGTCAAACAAAATTTGTGCTTTTGAACCGTCGCCGAAACTTTACGCATGTAGTTAGACTGCAGGCATAATCTATGGCGCAGATGAGGACTGTGCTAGAGATTTAGTTGCTGCAATCTGGTGAATTTTTGTGGGATTTTGCAGGATTCAAAGCCCATCATTAAGACCTGGTCTTAACAGCTACACCCGCATTTTTTTTCTCTTTTTCCCTTTCTCTGGCTCTTTTCTTTCTCTCTCGCTAAGGCTTCTGCAGGTGTGCCAGTTTACGACGGGATTAACGATTTAACAACAGCTCTGTTTCCCCCGTCAAATCGGCTGTGCCTGTGAGGAAATCAGGTAGGACCATTAGTAAGAATTTAAACAAGGAAGCCATTTTTTTTTTTACTTCAAATCCTAGTCAAAAATAAATAACTAGTATATAACTAATACCCAGGGCATATAATACCAATATGCTCTGGTTTTTGGCTGACCACTTTGTGGAGTGATATCAGCGGTGTTGCAGAAATTCTTTAAAAAGACTTTATGTTTCCTCCTAACAACAGTGGTATACCTTCTTCTTCTACACGACCGAGTTGTTAACCTTCACATGTATTATTCAACATTTTCTGGCCTTTGAATATCTTTATCTTCAGCCAGTTATCTGATGGAGCACCAAATTCCTGACCAAAGGCTGCATTTTAATGTTAATCTCCATGGACTTCTTGTTCCCTTGTTATTATCGCATTATCCCTCTTATTATCTTGCTGTGGATTTATATTCTAGTTCTTGTCTGTCTCTCTGTATCAGCATTTCTGTTCACAAAGAGTGCATTCCTCAGACCCTGGCCTTTGTCTGAATGTGTCATTGTGTTCATATACTTAGGGGAAATGTCTGGGACGTTGGCCGGTGTGTCAGTGGGTCTGCATGTGTGTACATGTGCATTTAAACAGAAGTAAATAGTGATGACTCTCGTATGTCTCTCGGCCTTACATAAGCCTATTTTGCCCCCCGAGAGGATTCTCACCTTCTTGCTCGTCTTCTCTCTTTTTACTCTTTATCCTGCTAACCCACCCACTCATCCCTTTAGCGCACAGACTTCAGCAAAGAGTTTTACCCATGCTTAAGGGTTTTTGGCCGAGACTTTAATCATGTCTGGCACAAGTTCACAGTCTTCACCAGTGTCGATACCCATCCCCGGTACCTTTGCATCTATTTGTCTCTCCTCTATCGTCTCCCTGTTCTCTATCGCTTTCTGTCCCAATCGCTCAGCTGATCCATCTGGCATCCATTCTTCCCCTTTGGGTCACTTTCTTATCCCCTTTGCACACATTCATATTCTCCCATCCTCCCTAAAACCCATTCAGCCTACCCTTGCTGCTATCTCCTCACACTCCCACCCAGCATTTACTGTACCTTCTTCCTTTCCCCCCAGCGCTCCCATTCAATCCCTTCATCCAGCTGCCTTTCTGTTGTTGTTTTTAGTTCATTTGTTTTAAGGATTGTGTGAATCCGTGTTTATTCTTTATTTATTTATAGCTTGGCATGTATGTAGCCTTTGTATGTATCCTATTAAAGGATATTCCCTCTATTTTCCATATTTTGTTTTCCTGTCTTTCACTGTCTTCCATATGTCTTCTGTCAAAATTGTTCAACAAATCACTTTAACTTGTCTGTCCTTCAATTTCAAAGCCAAGCATTAAATATTGTTTTCATTACTGATGAAAATGACAAACAAAATATTCAATGAAAGAAACAAAAGGACCAAAAAAAAGTAAAATGTTAGTTTGTTGCTAAAATAAAGAAAAGCAAAAAACCTTCACAGCTGAGAGGGTGGAACTAGGTACTTTTCCATTTTTCCAAAATTGATCTGCTATTTCTGGTGACGTGCTAAATCCAAATGATTGATTTATTTACTTAACATAGTTTAAAAAAAAAACTGTGGTCATGTTCAAAATAAAAAAAAACCTGCCAAGTAAAACATGCCACCTGTGTGGTGAAGTCTGTGAATAAGGGAGAAGCTGAAAAAATGTTACTTTAAAAAACAAAACAAAAAAAACAGTCAGATTAGAAAATTTAGATAGAAGGAAATCCTGCATGTGAAGAATAGACACCTAATGTACATCTACCTGACTGTTCGAGCTTAAACCATTTAATTTAATTCAATTTAAATTAAATTAAATTAAATGTTTTTTGTTATTTTGTGAACAATGTAATTCAGTTTTTAAAGCTTTAAAAGCTTTAACACATATGCAGAACATTTAACAAGTCAAACTTAAGTGAGCCCCAATCTTGTTAATTTAGTTAGGTTTAGTTAAGCTCGTGTAACTGTAAGGATGGGCGTGGCAGTCAGAGAAAATGAAGAGAAAAAATTAAACATCCAGTTGTGAATATTAATACACTGAACATAAAATACAAAAACATTTTAGATTTATGGGGTGTGTACTCAAGATCTTAACCTTCCTGATAACAAAGATTTTTCCTTTAATCTTTTAGTGAAGTCTTTCAGTTTAATGAAACTGTTCTGTCTCATTTCTGCTGTGTGCCTTGTGTTTTCTCCTCCAACACCTATTTCTCGCTATTTATTTATTTTATTAAATGAATGAAACCCAAAGATTTTTCCACAGTCACGCATACATCTACACAAACCTTTGTTCCTGTAATAAATCAGCACACAGTGCGGTGAAGCCTCTTAGAGGATGGCAGTTGTATCTGGAGATAAAGCAGGAAAGGCACACAGATACAAAAAAAGGAAAAAAGCTACGGATGATAATAGGAGCAGACAGAACAGGGATCAAGGGATGAGAGCCAAGGACAGGAGAGTGAGAGAGAAAGTGACGGAGAAAGTGGTATGAGAGAAGACAGAACAGAGGGAAACATAAAAGACAAGGACAGGACAGAGACAGAGAGGAGAGTGAATTAACAGAGAGGGAAGGGAAAAGGAGAATGTCACCTAATGTGTGTGTTTGTGGTGTGTATTCAGACATTAACTGCTTTCTACTGTTTATTGCTGTTGCACCTCATCTTCCACATCATGTTCATTTGTCTTCAGTTTCCAGTAGCGGCCTATTTTATAACAATAATAGGAGTCAGTTTCTGTGTGTGTGCGAGTGTATGTGTATATATAGGTATGTTTATCTGTTAGCGTGTGAGACATCTTGGCTGACTGCTCCCATGGTTCCTACATGTGCGTCTGTTGTGCCATGCAACTTATCAGCATTTAAGCGTCCTTGAGTTAAACTGAAGAACATACACATATTAACACACATCCAGACAATCGCTCTTAAAGAATGTGACACACAAAGAAAGTAGAGATGACAAGTATGTGTGTGAGGACATTCAATGATCAAACCCATAAATACACTTTGTTGAAAAAAACAAAACAACATTGGCATAAAATCAAACACACACACACACACACACACACACACTTGTTTCCCACAGAGTAGACGAGTGTATTTAGTCTGTGAGCGCCAGACTTATCTCTTTGTCCTGTCCTAACAGAGGTATGCTGTGACACTGTGGGTACAGCACACACACGCACGCACGCACGCACGCACGCACGCACGCACGCACGCACGCACACGCACACACACACATAAAGAAAGACTTGGGCACTTGGCCTCTGAAAAGGTCAAAGAGACCTTACACAGGAAGCAGTGATATGGAAACTAATAGCAGCACTCCTCAACAAGAAACGTACACACACATACAGTTTTACTGTTTGTGCATTTCAGAGGTCAAGAAATGTTTTTGTCAGAAGTGATGAAGAATTATAGGTTATAGGTCTTGCACATGTGCTGGTTTACAAGTACTGGCTGCAACTGTGTGATTTCCAAACTTCAGGCTTTCACTTTCACCATCAGTTTTATTGAAATCTGTTGCTGTATAAAAACTGTCTTTTATCATAAAACAGGAAGGTGTTATAACTTAAATGCATAGTGTGATTTCTCATGCATCTGCACATTCACATCATATGATTTACATGGGGTTCACATGGCAACATCACATACTGAGCATTTAACATATTGTAGATGCAAGTAGTGGTATGTAACTCATTAGTCCACCTTCCCATAAGAGTTCAGGTCTTATAATTGCTGCTCCACGGAAGTGTGGTGCGCAGTGGCATGCTCCACCTTACAAAGACCCATTCATCGCCGCTTGCAGCTTTAATGGCGATTGTGACCAATTTTCACAGAAATTTATGTGCAGGGATGAATGAGGTTTTTTTTTTAACCGTTAACCCTCTACACATTTGGAAATTGGTGCCACATGGTATCAATTTTCATTGAAAGAAGTGCTGAAACATTTTTATAGATGCAGATGTGTCTTTGCTTAAATTTGGGACCAATCTGGTGGCCAAGCGACACGCAACCATGGGTTCAGTTTGATAGAAAAGGTATGACTCTTGCATACAAAACAGACTTTTCACACCCAAATAGCTAAATTGTCTTGTTTTATCTTGTTTTTTTAATACATGTAGGTGTAGAAATGTTGTACATGGCTGTGGGATTTGTCATTACAATGAAAGAAGGTTACTTACAGTTTGAATACTGGTAACTGTGTTACTGAAAAGGTCATAGCTGCATAGAGAGCTGTAAACCCCGAGCATCAAAAGAAAGTTTGGATGATATGCTCGTATGCTCTTCCTCCCTCTGACTCTCACTTAATATTGAGTTTCGTTGATTTCTATCTCACTCACGATGTATGAGCAAATCAAAGAGATCAGGAGAGGAAAGCAACTCAAGGCTACAAGAAGAAAGGAAAGAAAAAAGGCCTTAGGAAAGACTGCCTTAGGATCATGTTGCACTGCCAGTAAGGTCAGTGTCCTACTTGGAGGTAGAAGGAAAGAAGGAAGTTAAATGTAAAAAAAACCAGCACAAAATTAAGGTGTGCAAAAGAGGGCTGCAAATACTGCCGTGTAATATTTGTCTCTACAAGACAAGTACAATTATCCATGTGCAAAGTGACAAAATGAAGAGTTTTACTCACAGATGTCTCATTTGATTAAAAAAAAGCGTCAGAGTAGCACAAACCACGTAAATTAAAAAAAAAAGAAAAAGCTCCTTGCTGAGTATGGACATCATGTGTCTGTAAAACACATTCCGCATCTTTTACTTATTTGTAGTTAAAAATAAAAACAGCGTTCAAATGAAAAGAACTTTTCAGCCTGTAAAATACATGTATAATTAATGAAAGACTTAAGACAATGGGTCTGGGAAAACAAAAGTTCAAAAAAGAAATATTTAGAGAAAAATAGAAGCAAATTTTCTTCTGAAATTATTAGAACGTTATTTGATTTGAAGTCAAAATGCACTAATAAGGACTTTGGAAAACAGATGGTCTAAGGAAGGCAAGTAGTCAGTAGTGGAAGGAAAAAGATGGCGCCAGTGATGGATGGATAGGAGTGGTAGAGATAAAGAGGTGTACCGTGATGGAAAGAGCCAACCAGTTTAACAGAGCTGGAAAAGTCAGATAACCAAAGCAGAACTCGCTAAGAGAGGAGTGATTATATATGTGGGTCAGTTATAGTTGGTACATTTTAAAAAAAACAAAACAGTACATATAGTGTTACAATTGGACAATGATTGTGGTAAATGATTCCAGTAAACAGAAAATGAACAGTGATGTCCTGTGTTGGAGTTTATTTTTATGTTCAACCATCCATCAACCGTGACCTCCTCCCTGTGTAATTCTACGTATAATACCATTACCTGTCTTTTTTTCCTTGCCACTGTAATTATTGCATGATTTAAGCTAAACGTAAACTCTGTTGATCCCTGAGAGACTTTCCTGAAGAGGGTAACGTGTAAGAAATGAGGTGTTAGACTACACACTGCACAGAAAACTTGACAGAGTACCAATAAAGAAAAATGAGAAAGCAAGAGGAGAGGAGCTGGTGACTGGGGGGGAGGGTGACGTTTAGATACAGTAGCTACCAATTTCACTGCTTGGACAGGCAGTTTATCTAATTAAAGGGGCCCTGTGCAGTGAACTATGGCGGGAATGAAGAATGATCAGTCAAGTGTGTTTACCTTTGGACAATTCTGAATTCCTGTCATTACTTAAAGGTCTGGACAAAGGCACAATGAGAGGGTTAGAAATAAAATGAGGCTGGCACATTTGATGTGAATCTTTTTTCTGATTTTGTGCAGCAGTAATGCATTCTTCTGAAATTGATGAAGCTCACAAGCATTTGGTTTTTTTTCCCTTCTCCTTTTTCCATATATCTTTCACCTGTCTGCTCCTCCTGTTTATGGGAGCTCCTCCGTTCATGGGACTGTGCCACCGCATTCCAAAGCCATTCACCTCAAAATATTGTCTCAGCTCTGGCGCTTTGGACCTAATGTGCTCTGGCAGTGTGTATTTTCCCCTAAGCTTCATTGTCATTCAGTCCTGTCCTGGCTCTCGGTTCTGGTAACTTGGTTGACCCCCAATCCTGGGAGAATCGCCCAGAACTCTGGAATTCATAAGGGAGCACAGGGAACACTTTGTCCTCTCTTTTTCTTCTTATCATCCTCCCATTTTAATTTTTCCCAGCTTCTTCTTCTGTCTCTTTGTTCTGTACATTTCTCTTTCACGACTCACTCTTTCAGAGCTCAGAGAGAGAGAGAGAGAGAGAGAAATCTGTGGGCTCAAATGTCAAAAAGTCAAGGGTTTCCCAGCCAAGCAATTACACAGACTGCAGGACAACAGTACCACACACGGCAACACACACACATACACGAAGGTTTACATCAACATCATACAAGCATGCAGTCTACCCCCCCCCCCCCCTCGAAAAAAAAATACAATTTCCATATGTCTAACCATGCGCATACTTTCCTGTTGGCCACCTGTCACTCATACGGAGGCCTGCAATACTCACACACACACATGCAGTGCAGCGGTCAGGTGGTTTTCCCATCAAAGCTGCTGTGTGCTCTCCAGAGCAGTAAAATGATTTTTAGGTCCACTGTTAGCAGACTTTGATGGGTCTAACACACCAGTGCGTTCTGGTTCATTCTATCTGCCTACAAAGGCTCTGACAGACGGCTGGTCGACTGTTGTTAAGCACTGCAGATGCACCTGCTTGATATGTGTGAGAACGCACACACAGACACACACACACACTCATCAAGAGCTATTTTATAATGTACACTTACAGATTACAGGAGAATACCTCAGTGTTCTCAGTGTTTTTTCCTCCTTCCTTTAAAAACACCCTGCCTCTTCAGAGAAGACATAAAAAAAGGCCACAAATCCTCTGAAAATAAACGGTTAGAGAGGTTTAAAAGCCACCATATGAAAACAATTGCAGCTGTTGCTGAAATGACTGATTGTTCAAGTCTTCAATGGCAAGAAAACAACTCTTCTGTAAGAAACTGAAGGCCAGTTTACTGTCAGATAAAATTAACATGACACTGCGTCTGAATATTTTCTTTTTACTCTGCTGATATGATCGATTCATACTTCTATATCGCTTGTCATCATCTAGATATGTTACTAACTCTTTAACTGATTGTTACTCATGAACCTGGTGATACTATAATGGTCCATGTAGATCCTCATCAAGTTATGAATTTATTTATTTCAGTTTGTTCAGTGCTTTGCTTCATGAAACATACCAAACATGTGACATCACCCTGGTTATAACCAGTGGTGGACAAGTTACTTTGAAAAAGTAATTAATTATAGTTACTAGTTACTTTTTCAAAGTAACTGAGTTAGTAACTGAGTTACAGTATTCTAAAAGTAATTAATTACTTCAAAAGTAACTATTGCGTTACATTAAAAAAACGTTTAACTCTCTGGGGTCCAGGGTATAATTGGCCATTTTTCACTACTTTTGATTTTCCCTCCACATTTCACCTTTAAAAACTATTTACTTTGCCTTTTTTGGTGTCATTCTTTTCAGCACAACCTCACGTGTCTAAATTTACAGTTATGATTTCATTTTGACATACTGTATTAACACAATTGATCTAAAATCAGACAAAAAACATTGAATCAGAGTAGAAAAAGTTATATGTTTTACTGTAACAACCACAAACACGTTTAATGAATCACATTTCATAACTTTAAATGCAAATATAAATTGTCAATTTTAAAATGCACAAGTTTTGCAAACAACAAAGTTATTTGCATCCATTAACCTTTTACCTTGATTTTTTAAATAACCATTTCAAACTATTTACAGAACAATCAGCTGTTCTGCATTAAATAAGATGCCACACAAATTATTTGTGCCACTCCAAAAAAAGAATTTCTGTCCACGATAAAGGAGAACATCACAGGCTGATACCTGCAGGTCTGACAGCAGCAGGTGTATCACTCCTTTTTCTACCTGGAGACAGCAGTTGCCTCATTGTTCTGACACACAACACAAAACTATCCACAACACTACACACTAACTACACAAGACAACACATTAACTACACACCCCAAACATGCTAAACGTCACAAATCTCTCACATCTCAAAACTCTCTCTCTCCTTTTCTGCTCTCTCTCTCTCTCTCTCTCTCTCTCTCTCTCCGTCACTCCTAAAAAAAGTTATGTTTTAAAACCTAAACCCCGTTATTTTTTGGTTCTTTGCTCATAAGCAGAGAGTGCTTGCTAGCGCTGTCCTTAGACAGTAAACATGACAAAACTATATATTGTTTATCATGACTCTGGTTTTACGTGGCCTATCAACACAATTTAAAAACTGGTATATATCACCTTGTTGCTTTTTCTTTAAGTGGTCATGTGACTGGCTTACCACAACTACTTTATTCTTCCTCAGTCAAACAGCAGCACTCATGCGATTGTTTTGCCCAGGTGTTGTGCTAGAAAGTGATCGTGATTACCGTCCGTGGGAGCGCGTCCAGCTGCTTAAAACTGTAGCGTTCAGATTACTGACAGCTACTTCCGTGCAACTGATATAAGCTGAACACAGCTTCAACCGTCTGTTTGTAGCAAAATAGTAACGGACCGCGTTTTCTTGTTAGTAACTGTAACGGCGTTGTAACGATAGGAATAGTAATTAGTTAGATTACTCGTTACTGAAAAAAGTAACGCCATTAGTAACGCCGTTATTCCCATCACTGGTGCTAACATGCAAACTCAGATGGGGAACAGCAGTAACGTTATGGTATTGATTTTGCATTTTAAGCATGTTAGCGTGCTAATGTTATCATTTAGCTGTTGTTTGGCTCACATTAATAGCTAATTGCGTGTGTGTGTATATATACTAGAGATGGACCGATCCGATATTACGTATCGGTATCGGTCCGATACTGACCTAAATTACTGGATCGGATATCGGAGAAAAATAAAAAATGTAATCCGATCCATTAAATATCACGAAAGCACCTCACAAAACTTGCAACACACCGTAACTCACCTCAGAACGTTAGCACGTCGGAGCAGTATGCATCACGTGATAGAGCGGCTGTGGCATGCGGGACCTGTCGGTGGTCTGGATAGCATTTGGAGCTTCGCTAGCAACCCGGCATTTCATCTCCGACAAAGTTATCCCGAGAGAAGTAAAGCAAGTGTGTAAGTCCATCTCTGAATGTTTGTAAAGCATTCCCACGTTAAGCTTAACAAACGACTGCCTCTCCTGCTGCTACTTCAATCATGAAACTGCTTAACGATCAGCTGATCGGCTTTTCTGTCGCGAGTCCGTGTCTCTAGTTTGCTTTTGGCCCATTTTGCACCAGAAAGAGGAAACCAGCGGCTGAACAACAGCAGCACGTTTAAGCTCGATAAGCTGTTGTTAGAATTTATTTAATATTACTTTCTACTCGAGGATCTTTTTCTACGTAGCTGACAGCTGGTAACTGTGCAGGGGCGGATCTAGCAAAGTTTAGCCAGCGGGGCCGATAGGGCATTAACAGGGAAAAGGGGGCACAAAGACATACTTTTCTTTCTTATTCTCATTTAAAATGTCTAGCTTTTAATAAATAATTATCTGACAGCCAAAGTTTTAATTTGATGCAAAATGAATAGAAGTCCATTACTGTATATAGTAACTATTAAGTCTAATATATATATATATACCCTAGGAAGCTATAGTGCTTTTTCCTTTGGGAAGGTACCATCTGTGCAGTCTGCAATTTTGTTGAAGAAAGATGTTGAATCTATTTAATATTTCTTGAAAAATAATTGATTTCTGTGCATTTTTTTTCACACTGCATCAAATTAAGGTTGATTACGTCGATTAAGCATCATGAGGTGGAGCGTGAGGGGTGGTTCCCTATTTTTTATTTATTTATTTTTGTTGTTGCTGGGAGTTGGAACCCTATTAGTTAGGTTGCTTAATATTTATGCTAAGTACTCTTTAAAATACCAGAATAGGGAGGATGGTGTAGGTTTAAGTTTATTAGATTGATCAGTATTGCTGAACTATGAAATATTTTTTTTTGCATACAGGTATAACAGAATAGCTTTAGTGTAGTTGTTGTTTTAAACTTGAGTATGAACTTATACAAAATGCAGCAAGATATTTAAAAAACAGTTTTGTTGATTAAAAAACACTATATCGGATTCATATCGGTATCGGCAGATATCCAAAGTTATGATATCGGTATCGGTATCGGACATAAAAAAGTGGTATCGTGCCATCTCTAATATATACCACACAACACCTCACCTCACCCTAAGAAAAGAATCACTGAAGTTATAAATATGGTCAATCTTAGTGTCTGCTGGTGTCAAGATGAGTTTTATATAAGTATACCGTGTAAAAAAGAAGTACATCCTGAACTTTTATAATATAACTTCTATTTTCCTCAGTCCTAAATATAGTCAGTTACTTTATTTTTCTTAATAATCTAAAAAATCTATTTCCATTTACACATGTTGATTCAACTACTGTAAAAGCCTTCTATGATCTATTTTTAAATTTGGTTAAAGAAATTAAAATTTTATGCTCCTCGCCTATCAAATGTAATCCAGCCATTAGATGTGATGGTTAATATTTTGATGATGCACGGTCTCATGTTAGATATACATAAATATATATATGAGACCCTCTGAGATATCTTTTGGCTAAGTATGGAGCTACAGGAGTTTTTTGGAGAGCAGAATCTATCAGCTCTTCTCATCCTCGTGACATGAATCATTAATGGGGTGTGTGTATCTGCCTTCACCTCTGCCTGGTCAGTATTTAGTGTGTGTATGTGTGTGTGTGTAGGAGGGATACATACATTGGGGTCTTTGAAGTGTAAAGTAACAGGCCTTTTTAACTTTTGGATGTGAAATATTTATTTGGGCAAGAGTGCTGCTTTGGGAGAACGGGGCAGAAAAAGAAGAGAAAAGAGAGACAAACTTAAACAAAAAAGCAAAGGTCCATTAATGAATTGCATTAAAACAGTTTGTTCATGTTCTGTTACGTATGTGCTATATTCTTTCTCATTGCCAGAATTATTTTAAACATTGTGACAGGTTTTAAGAATTAAAATTACACTGGAATTCACTTATTTGTTAGACCAGCTTTCTGTATTTCCTGTATTTCCCTAAGAATGAATTCTAATTATTCACATTGGAAGAATTTTTTCACTCTTCAGTAGTCTCAGACTTAAACCTTCAACTTTAATTGGTTTTAGGATTAGAATCTATTTCCTTTTTTCAGTCGTTGTCATGAAGTCACTGTATTTGTTTTTTTTTTTATATTCCAGTTTCTTTTAATTTTAATTTGAAGAATTAAAAAGCACTTTTTTTGCTTTTGTCAATTTTATTTTTTATTTGTTTGAATAAAGTGTCACAAAGATGATCGATTCACAATATCATCTATCCATAGATACACGTACAATTCAGGGTCACAGGAGGCTGTGGACTATCTGATCTGTGACTGGGCTAGAAACATGCTACAGCCTGCACAGGCTGACAGTGCATCACACAGGTAATATCAGTACCTTTCAATAAAATCAAATATAAACTTCAGATTCAAGACACGGTTATATGGGCTGGTTTTAATAACAATGAAGAGTATGTATTCATATTGAATTGCAGTTAATCTTGAGATGCTTCTCTAAATGTATATTTCTTTGGTGAATTTCAATTGTCAATGCTGCTCCCCTCCCTCCAGTCTAATTGAAAGCGAGTATTAAAAACTAAACCCAGCGATTAGAGGACATGACAAAAGACACAGGAGGCTGAGACCTTTATAGAGAGCCATGTGTACTTTCCGGCGCATGTTTATAAATGCATGCGTCCATGTGTTTGAGCACACATGAGTCTCAGTGTGCATGTTTGTCTCTGTTCTGCAGGCCAGACGTCAGTATTGACAAAGGGCTGACCTGGGAGGAGACTGACTTCGTTAAAACAGGCCTTGAACAGACAGAGAATAGAGACTGAGGGATAGAGGAAGGGAGGGAGGGAATGGTGCAAGGGCAACCTTTGGTGGGGGGTAAGAGAAAGAGAGGGTAGAAAAGGGAGGGAACGGTGCAAATGAGGGAAACGTAAATTTTCAGCATTTTGGAAAATTCTGTAAAGAGTAAATATTGGCTTGGAGGTGTGTAGCAGTGAAAAATAGGACTGAGGATAGATTGATAGAGGAGTAAATGAACCAAACAAGTGGAGGCAGAGGGGGGGATTAGGGAGGTAGTGGGAAGCAGTGGGAGAAGGGGAGCTAGAGAGGAGGCAGGTGAAGTCAAAATATGAACGTAAATGGTTAAATAAGGAGGAAGAAGGAGGGCAAAAAAGGGTGGGGTGAATGAGAGCCAAAGGTGAGAAGATTGGAATGGAGAAAGCAATTTTAGATAAAGGCAGGAGAAACCTAAAGAAAAACCACAATCTTCTCTGAGTAAACGTTAGCTGTGACCAAGGAAAGGGTCAAGCACGAGTCTGTGTGTGAGTCTGAGAACGAGAGAATGAAAGAGTAAGAGACAGAAACACAAAGACACAGGAGAATTCGCTTTACTTTGCACATCTGTTTCTGTATGAAAGAAAAGGCTTGGCGAGGGAGAAAGGGGCTGAAGCTGATATGTGCGCGAGAGTGGGCTGCTGTAGAAGGAATCAATAACTGATAAATAAATTATAAGCCACAAATTTCAAAAGGCACCGGCAAAAACTAATGATCCAAGCAAACAAATGATTTGAGCTAGAAGAGGGAAAAGATGAGCGGGAGAGCTGATCTTCAGTGTGTGTGTGTCTGTTTGTGTATCTTTTGTTGCAGTGGAAAAAAAATATGGGGGACTCTGTTGTGGTGGTATTGATGATGTCTGACATCCTATATCAATTAATATAGAACTCAAAAACATGCAGCTGCTGGTATGATCAAAAGAAAGGAAAGGAAGCAGGGAATTAAAGAAATCCAAAAAGAGGTTAAAAATGCCAGCAAGAAAAATGCTGCTAATTAATTGTTATTGAAAACAGTAAGTTGCTGTAAAAGCTAATGTCTTTGGTGCAATACTGTATCATTTCTCTGGCAAATGTACATTTTTATGGTTATGTAAATATTAAACTTTTTGATGTGCTTAAACCTTGGTTGTTCTGTCAGTGTGATGTGATTTCCAGTCAGATCCCAAACAGTGCAAAGCTTTAGCTAGGAACAGTCCAACATGACTGACACTCCTGTAGTGATTAGTTAAGTCTGGCTAGTGTTCATCTTCAGGGTCAGACACTGAATTCATGCTCCATAGGTGAGGAGACGCAGATTATTGTAGTAACAATCAAATAACAGCATGACTATAATCCCACTAAACAGCAGACAGCATTATTTTGTACAGCTTTTATTCATAAATGGCACAATATATAGTACTGTGCTGTTTACACATGAAGATAATGCTACTGTAGTTTACAGTAGGCACACTGTAAAATCACAGTAAAACGCTACCAGATCTTTACTGTAACTTAGCAGGGAGAATTGTTACTGTGTATTTGCACTATATTTTCAGTCATCTATCTTATGGGTACATTTATTTGTTAAACACCATTAATTGTGAGATATTTTTTATAGTTTTGATATAGAAAGGAACAATTACCAGGGCAGGTTTCATCCTTTGTTGAGAGTACAGACCATCTGCTGTCTTACCGAATGACATAAACAAGATTATTTTATTGCAGAACCAAGTGGACTCAAACCTCGGGTGTGCATGAGGAGAAACAGTTACAGTTTTGTACATGCTATTAGTTCATTGCACAATAGCAAACATGTTTTGAAATATCTACACAAAATTATAAATGGCACAGTTATAATTGTTCTTTAAATCAAAATTTCACTTGAGTTTTGTATGATCCGTTTTCAAGGGAAACTGCAAACTAACAAGGATGAAAAGACAAGAAACAAACAAACAAACAAAAACTTGAAGTGAAACATGGTTAACAAAAATTCCTGCCCAAATCTTTACATCAATATCTTTCTGGCCTCATAAAGCACATGTTGTAAACATTTTAAAGGAGTTTAATATTGTGTACTTTCAAAGAAATGAGGTCAACATTTGCCCCACAGTGACACTGACCTTCAACCCTCATGAAACCCTCAGCAAAATATCTTCGCTCATCTAAATTTTCTTCATTTGATCTAATTTACTATTTATTTATTTATTTTTGCAAGATTTTGTCATTAGATTATGACTGATTGAATTATGAGGCAACAGTGATCTTTGACTAGCAGGTTTTAACCCTATAATGCCAAATGTATCATATTTGATACAGGAGTTTATGTCAGTTTTTGAGACATCACTGTGATTTGTTTTTCTCTGAAAACCCGAAATAAATTGTGCAATCCATTTCTACGCAATAAACTAAAAAAAAAAAAAAAAAAATACAGAATGTAGCAACGACAAAATTATATGAAACAAATTCAAAATCGTAAATGCAAATTATAAATATACACCAAAAGAATTTCTATAAATTATTTAATGGGTCAGCCTTTACAGGGTTAATTAGTTCATCCTGTAGTCCAAGTAAATGTTTTTATTAAATGTGACGAACTGAATCTGTTAATCAAGCGATGTACTTACCTGAAAACAAACAAGTCTTTGCTAATCCTATAAAGGTAATGATGAAATTCTGGCTGGTGTTTAAGATTTAATGTATAAAATGAACTGTTGTCCAGGCTGCTGGTTTCTGTCTAAAAAGTAGAAACACTTAGTTAAACTCAGCGCAGCTGCATTAAAACTGATTACAGTAGAAAGACAAAATCAGCATCAGCTAATGGGGGCACATCTGTTGATACCACATCATTATAATCTTTAGCATTTGTCAGTTTTCTGTGATTGCATTGCCTCATTATCACATCACACTCGGTTGTGTTTTGTTGTCTAATTTGTTTCGTTTTATTCGACAAACTGATTTGCAGATTTGCATTTGAGTACCCACAAAAACATGTGTATACACACTTGTTCCCCCAGTGTGGACTCTCTAAGGACCTGCCATGTGTGTATTACATGTGTGTGATAATGAAAGCTGCTGACTGGCAGTTGTGATTGGCTATGTAAGCAGCCTCTAGAGATGGCTGTCCGAATGGTGCCAGCTAGACGCCAGACAGACTGCACAGCGTGTTTGTGTGTGTGTTGTGTGAGGTTGTTTGCATGCAGTTGTGCGTAGATGAATGTACCATCAGCAGGTGTTTGTGTGTGTGTGTTAATGAGAGTGTGTATTTGTGTGCATACTTTATGTGTGGGCTTGTGTCTCCAGGTGTAAGTGGGAATGCCCATATTGCCAGTGTCTACATAACTAATACAGACGTACACACACACACACACACACACACACACACACACACACACACACACACACACACACACACACACACACACACACACACACACACACACACACACACACAGATACCATGCTGCATCCAACTGTCTGGAGCCTGATTATAAATACAGTGAATTAGTCCATGTTTTTTTGTCAGTATGTCCCATGAGATGTAGGTTTCCACTCAGGATGTTTTCCCTTTCTCTTTCCTCTCTGGTTTTTACCTTGATATAAATATTAAAACAGGGCTTTAGTGAGGAGTGCGGTTGTTGTATAAGTACATCATTAACTTTAAGTGTAGACTCAATGGTTAACAAAAAAAAGAGTATTACTTAGTTTGTCTTCCTCCTCTATATTTATCATTGTGCCCCTGAGATTCTTTCCACTAACAATTTAGCGATTAGACAACACCGACGTGTGCATCTTCCATAAGTGTTAGACAGCGAGGACTGGAGATAACGAAAAATTCCCAAGGGTTTAAGTGATGGCGGTGGCTGATTTGCACAATCGTGTTGAGATTTAAAATGAGCCTGGGCTCGTTATTACCAGAATTTCACCAAATATTTTTAAAAGCCTTCTGAGAGAGCATATTTGGGTTTATTTTAACTTAATCTCATCATCTGAAATCATGACATGAGCCACAACATAACAAGGATTGAGGATTTGATTATTAAGGTGTCACTGTTGAATTGAAAAGCTTTGACCAAGAGCAACAAATTCGCAAAAGAGCAGTGCACTCATGGGTGAGATGTTTAAGATTGTGTGACCCCCGTGAGGGAACTTCAAACCGAAATGAAATCCAAGTTTTAAGTGCACCCCTATCTCCTCTCGCCCTCATCCTTATCACTACTACATCAGGCAAAAACTTTGCAGGATCACTTAGACGCACAAACACAAAGATCCGGCTCAACCTTTGAGGATAAGGTGTGTAGGATAACAACGGTGAGAAAAAGACACTGTGGCTCGTTGACAGAGCAAGGGCGACTTTACCTCTGGACTGTGGAAGAGGGAGTGGCATTAAAAGAAAGAGGAGGGTGTGAGTGTGACAGGGAGAGCTTTGCTTTCACGCCTTGCTGAGCAATGAAAGAGTATCTGTCACAGAGAACACGCCAAAAGACAGAGTGCAAAAGTTAGGCGAAATAAAAGAGACACACAACAGAGGAAGAGAAAGCAGGGGATAGAGGAACAGACAGAGAAAGAGTTGGCTGAAAGCAGCTTCTGTCTTCTGTCCCACCCCCTGACTGTCTTCCCCTCCTCTCTGCCCGGACGGGGAAAAGGAAAAAAGAAAAAGAGTGCAGGGAGAGAAAGACGGAGAGGGAGCTCAGCCACGCTCGCTCTATAGCGCAGGACTCAGGAATTCCAGGACCTTTGGAGTTGTGAGCTCACACACACACACTATCACACACACGTGCTGCTTTTCTCGAGGTGATACAAATCGAAACAAGACTGAGAAAGGGAGGAAAAAAGGAAAGGCTGACAGCAACAAAAATTTAAAATTAGCTATTTCCTGTGGACTATCTGACCATGATGGCACCTGCCAAGGGGAACGTGGCTCGGAGGGACTGAGGACTGAAACGGGACACAGCCAGAGGAAGCTGCTGATGAAGGTGAGGTTTTCATGAAATGGCACAATCCCTGAAACTGAAGCATCTCCCTTTGTCCTTTAGACAGAGTCACTGTTTATATGACTACAAGTAAAGTATTTACTCTAGAGACTCTGATTTAATGATAATCTGATATAGGTGGGATTATTGTTTTTATTGTACTGCCATTTTTTATTCATTTTTAAAAATGAATTAATAAGTAATAGCTAAAAGATACTTTAAACTACTGTTAAGTACTGAAGCTGGGGAATGCCCTGTGTAGGTGTTTGTACTGGAATAGATCTGAATGCGTGGCCACTCTGCTGTATTTGTGATTTCATATCTGTGTTAATCATTAGGGTGAGTTCCATGAGTAACACAATAATGCTGCTTGATGGTGCGTGTGCGTGTGTATGTTTGGACATATTGTTTTCAGAGGAAGTGAGAAGGCTTTTTTGGGCATGTCTTTAATTGGATTTGATCAGTGGGCGATTCATCTGAGCAGGAATCAGGAGAGGAAAAGAGTTTTCACGCATGTGGGACTGTCTGTGTGTTTTGGATGTTTTATTTCCTGACGGTCCATCAGTGGAAGTGGGGGATTTCGACTGAATTATTATTGCTTTTGCAGGAAATCTGGCAGCACTCATCAGTAACATTGAAGTTTCTGTTTCAAATTGAGAACATGATAAGGTCTGATAAGGCCTTTGTGCAAAGTTTAAAGCTTTGTGGTGGAATAATAATGACTGGAAATCACTGCTGCCATTGGTGCTTTTACACCTGCTGTCCCCTCTGACCTTCATCCCACCATACTCTTCTGCTTTTGTCCTCTAATCTCATTGACTTCTACCTTTTTTGGGTTTTTTGCAGTTTTCTACTTTCTTCCACCTCTCTCTTCTTTCTTTATCTTTGTCTTTTTAACTACACCGTAAAAAAAAAAATCCTAAAAAAACAGTGATATTCCGGCAGCTGGGGCGCCAAAATAATACCAGAAAATACCAGAAAATAACTTTCTCATGAAAATACGGTTATATTCAGTAATGACAATACAGTTTGTTGCCCTACATAGGATTTTGCCTTTTTCAAGTGCTTTTAAACATTAAATTAGGAACAATTTAATGGGATTAAACAATGAAATTACCTATAAACAAGGTCAATGAATGCGGTAATATGAATAATAATATTTAAATGTACAGAAATATACAGTTAACAGTTGGTTTAAATATTAATGGATTGCATTCATATAGCAATTTTTGAAACCCTCAAAGCGCTTTACAATTCCACTTTATAATTCCCCTCTGGCCATCACCAGTAGGTGAAGTGTCTTGCCCAAGGACACAACGACCGAGAGTGTCCGAGCCGGGGCTCGAACCGACAACCTTCTGATTACAAGGCGAACTGCCAACTCTTGAGCCACGATCGCCCTAAATAACATTAATAATAATAATTATTTGATGTAAACAAAGTTTCTAAGAATCATTTTATATATTTTTCCATAGCATTTCATTTGAATTTAACAGTTCAATCTTTCAAATAACGGACAAATATTTGTGAAATTATGATGCATTTGTGAATGTATTTTAACAATATAAATATGCATATGTACAGACATTTAAAAAACAAGAAAATTATGTTTTATTACATTTACATTGATTTTATGTTATTTTACATTTGACATGTAAAATCACAGTCTATTTATGTGAACTTAATGATATTTTCAGTACAAAACTGTAAAATACACAGTAAACTACTTTTATATTGCAATTTTTTTTACAGTGTATTCATCTGCCTTCATAAAGCTTGTTTTATGTAACTGCAGAGGCCTACTTTTTAGTATTCTTTCTCACTCAGTATCCTTGGTATTTTGCGTGTGAGCGGGTGTATACGTGTTTTCAAGCTCACAGGTGTGCATTTTGTCTGTCATTTTACCTATTCAGTCCTATAATCCGTGGTGTCACGTGGTGGATTATAAGCCCTCCCCCCCTCATCTTTTACCTGCATACTAACCCTTTCATTACCATACCATTAAGTCTACACATTACACCTTAATTTACCTTTTCAGTCTTCGTCCAACTAAGAGCTAAGTGATCATTTTTGAACTTGTACACACATTGTTCTTGTGTTTTTGTGATGTCTAAGTCGATAAGCAGTAGTTTAGTTATAGCTTAGCCAACAAGTGCGTCTTGTTTAAACAGAGGCCTCGAGTTGATGCAGGTTGAGTAAAAAAGATGTTTTATGACAGAGAACCTGTTTAGCCGTCTTTGCTTCCATGAAGGAAAAGAGTATAAAGCCCCCTTTTCTCTCTTATGGGAAGTGGACATTGAACTCAAAGATAGCACCCACTCGCTTACGTAAAAGCGCTTGCCTAATGCGTGAGCCAAAAAAAAGTTTTATCACTTCCATGTTTGCTTGCATGTGTGCATTATGCAGTTTGGTGCGCGTTAATGTTGGTGTGCTGAGCCGCCAATGTTGTTCACATGATCGACTCTGGGAAGGTGTGAAAATATGAAACCTCTATGGATTTAAATAAATTATGTTGTTTGCAGCTGGGGTAAAGTTTTGCATATGTCTTCTGCATACTGGTAGTCTAAAGGGAAAATGCTTTACAGAAACTTTTTGTCGCAATACCACAAATGCCCACTGGGGACTGCAAATCGAGGTCACAACTAAGTGTTCATTGTGGTTGAGGATGATAGGTACAACAGTGAATTGTTTTGGGATGTGTTGTTTATTGAGGGAAGCGAGGGTCCCAGACATTTCAAGCCTCCTTCTCGTCTCTGCCTGAGGTATCCCTTTCTTAATATACTAAACTCTCTAAATAAACCGATCAGGTTGCATTGTTGGTAATTCAGGCATGGGAGAAGAATTTGCCGAAGTACTGAAATATTTATGTTTATGATGGACAAAAACTGTCCATTTGGGCAATGGTTGAAAACCAGTCACTCAATGCATTAGTCATATATCTCTGATTTGCACTCAGTTATTTGTTTATCAGTGTGATAACATATACTATGGTGAAAGCAGATATGGAGTGATACTTTTGTGACTAGGCCTTTCACTTTAAGGAACATACAGCAGTCTAGTGTTTGTGGTTTACCAGTGTGTAATATAGGTCCAGTGTTGTGGTGAGTTAAGTAAGTAAGTACACTGTGCATGCCTACAGGGTTGTTTAAGTGATCATCCAGTGTCAGATATGCTTAAATATTGTGTGTTCTCCTGTTAGAAAAGAAATGTTTTAAACAGTAAAGATCCAACCAGACTGAATACAAAAGCTTGAAAAACTAAGTACATGCATGCTGCCTGTCTTCTTATTCAAACATCATGTCAACCAAAAGAAAAAAGAAGAAGAAAAGGAGTGTTTGAGTCATCACAATGAACGGCCAAGTCCAATTCAGCTTAGAAAATTATGGATCCGCTTCCACAGTATCCATTGTGTGTTCAAAGACATTATTGGAGTGCAAAAATAGCTTGTTGAAGTCCAAAGGCAGTTACGCTTTGCTTTGGTGGCTTGTCTTGATATTGAGCAGAAACATTTCCATAGTTGACCAAATCTTAATAAAGTGTTGGACAAAAGAGCTTTCCATTCAAAACAAAGGAAACTGGTTCTGTATTGAATTTGTTAAAGACTGTGATTGGTTATTAAGCTGTTAGCTGAATCTGATGAAACATTTGTCTGACTAAGACAGACAGAGGCAGACTCAGTGAAGAACCTCTGAAACGCCGTCTCTGCTCACAAATTGAATGTCCTGCTGGAAAATGTAGTTCTCAAACGTCTCTCTGTCCACAGAGTAGATTTAAATCTGTGCAATTTAGACTCTTTCACTTAGGCTGACTGTAAACTGTATACAGAAAACTTACAGACTAAAAACAGATATACTAATAGAGATAAAAGCTTGGAAAATCTTATGGAAAAAACGCAATAATAATAATCATAATAATAAACTAATAATGATTTAACATCAGAGTGCACAAAATGTATTTAACCTAGAGTTCAAGGTGGGTTTGCTGATTGTCTGCTGATGAATCGACTACCAAGGTAACTGATGGTTAAGGTGGTTATACACTGATCAATTGCCACACCTTAAAACCCATTAACCCCTATCTCAACCCTTGCTGAACAGAAAAACACATTAACCTTGCTCTTAACCTTGTGCTAAGCTGGAAATATCTACCAGGTCAGCGGAAAGTAGGTAATAAATGTATAAAGCAAAAATATAAGGATTAAGATAAGTTACAATACCTATAGGATATGTCTGTGTAGGCCATTGCTTTCATAGATCCTGTTATTCTATCACGTGTTCTCTTAATGTGTATGAAGTAAGAAGAAAACTGGACAGACCTGATGAGTCTAGGTGTGTAAGAAAGACAGAGAGGCCAGGCAGCGATGTCTTTGTTTGAAATATTCAATGAGTGCCTCTGCTCTCTTGAAATATTGACTTTTTCCCCATATAGCCAGAGGGGACAGGCAGGAGAAGAGGTTGTTGTCCCATTCAAATAAAAAGCAAAAGGCTGTTAGCATCAAACTTTTATCAGCTTTTCCTTTTATTATTTATTTTATGTTTTCTTTTTCAAACCTTCTAATTAAACATGATACCAGCCCTTAATCTGAATGCAGCAGCTAATGAAGGGTGTAATCTGTGCATGTGTGTGACAAAGTGGGAAAGAGAAAGTCTGTGTTTAGCTCTTAATTCAATTTGCTGTTAGCAAATATGGACATGTACAATATGTGGAAATTTGTGTGTCCTTTTTTGTGTGCATATCAATGTGTGTCTGTGATGCATTTGTGAAAATGAGCATATTACAAAAATTGATTCTAAGTGTTACGCTGTCTCCTGATCTTCTCACACGTCTGAAAATTGCTCTTTTCTTCTACATCAGCAAACATTTAGTCTGCGACTTACAACACTGCTGAGGAAAGAGCTCAAAATCTCCTTTAACGGAAACAGCCGTTGTAGTATGCTGCAAGTTAGTTAGAGTCCTTCAAGTATATGGTAAACCATATAATATTACATAGTGTGCTTTAGAAATGGATTAGTGCTACAATTATGAGAGTATGAATGCCTATGTACACGACTTATTGTCGGCTGCAAATGTCGTTAAAGTTTAATATCACAGTTTACCCAGTCATATGTGCGTCAAATGAAATATGTGCGTTATAACACATAGACAAGAGATTTGCAAAAAAATATGGAAATTGTGGAAAATTATCAAACTCGTGTTTTAAGGGTGTCATTTGATATGTGTGGCTAGCCTAGACCTTAACGGATGGCTGGATAACAAATGGGTTGAGCTTGAGGTCAGCGAGGATAGTTTCCCTAATTCATCACTTTGTTAAAAAGGTAGATAAAGCATGTAGGTACCTGATTTTCTTGAATGAAGCTCAGCCTTTCAAGGTGGCGTGATCCTAAAAGATAAGACATTGTGCACAAACACTCAACACACAGCATTTGTTTAACAACTATAAGCTAAAGGAGAAAAAAAAACGGTGGCGCCAATATGAAAGGATCGACTTAGAAAAGTAAAGTAAGTCTAAATAAGGTTAATTAAGATCAGAGTGGAGTTAATTAGGTTTGCTTGTGTGCACAGATGTTGCAGATACAGGGTGGTTAATGGGGCCGTGGCTCTATGTCATCAGATAAAAGGAGCTCACTTATACACCCCGATGGCCTAAAGTAAAGGTTAGACTGGGGACAGCACGGTCAACTCACAATCAGTAGACGGCTGAAGACAAAATGATGTATGATCCAGCCATATGTTTTTCTATTGACAGTTATAAGGACTAAGGAGTTAAAAATCAAAGAATTAAAGCTCTTCGGTGCAATCGATTTGTTAAAAATATGTCCGTAGGTTGATTGAGTAACATATTTTTCATTTAGATTCCACTGGGTTAATGGTTTAATATGCTGTACTGCTTTCCTCTGTCAGATTGTTGTACTTAGTTCTGCAGAGTAATGGACTCCGAATTACAGAATTACATTTTATACTAGTCAAATAGTTGAGTATCAGTCATTGCACCATTTTGTCAATGAGCGCAGGAGAAAACCTGCATTAGTCGAACACCATCTGATCCAGTCTGCCTCAAACACTGAATATACAACATTTTAACTGAACAATATAAGCTTGTAATGTATTCTAAAACCCAACATCATTCCCTCTAAACCTTCTTCCAGAGTTACCTTTCCTTCTTTTATGGCCTTATCCTCTGATTCCCCTTCCTGTACGCAAAAATACACACACACACAAATACTTGCTGTCCCTCCTAATTTCTTCTTTTTCACCACATGCTCCAGCCCATCTATCAGTGTTGCAGAAGAGCTTCTTGTTTGCCAGACTAACCTGTAATTGCTCTCTTGATTTGTGTAGCTGTGTGTACGCATGCATGTGAGAGAGTGTGTGGGTCTCCAGTCCTGTCCTGTCCTGTCACCTTGAGCAGTCATGCAATTTGGAAGGTGAGGTGGAATTAGTCAGCTTTACACAGGAAGACAGGAAAATAACGAGTTTCTCACCGTCCCTGTCACACATGCATTATCACACACACACACACACACACACACACACACACACACACACACACACACACACACACACACACACACACACACACACACACACACACACACACCTTACAGTTTCAGGAACTCTTTCTCTCTCCATACACATACACGTTGGAGTGTCCCAGTGGAGTGCTCGAGGGGCTTATGCAGAGGATTTTGCTGTTCTGCAGTGTGCCTGTCAGATAAGGGAAGGAGATGCAGGCGTGCCTTGTGACACAAGACTGAGCGTGAGCAGTACAGCCTCTTCTCTCCTTCCCCTTTCCTCTTTAACCTGTCACTCAACTACCTGCCACACTCTGCTGCCACTGGTGATGATACCACACGCAGGAACCGTCTGGCATCTCATTTAGTAAACTCATGAAAAACACACACACACACACACACACGCACGCACGCACGCACACACACACACACACACACACACACACACACACACATTGGAGGGGATTCTCCTGAGTTCCCTATTTTATCTGTGTCTGATTGGCTGATTTGGTTTTGGGGAATGACTGCACAGCAATCACCAGACTGACATATAACCACACCTATATTTTAACATTGTAAACAACCCTAATGACCATACTTGATGATAAAAGACAGACATTTAATTTTCAAATGACTATTTTTGGCTTTTTTTAATCTCTTTGTCATTCCAATGATTATTTCATCATCAGCCTCTTGCTCCTTTGTACTCGCTCTTCTCCTCCATGCATTCTCTCATACACCCATACTGTTTCAGGCTTCTTTTACCCTTTCTCCTATATCTACCCTTCCTTCTTTACCCTTTCTCTCAGCCCCCCTTCTTCTCACCACCTGTAATTCTGCTTAACGCTATTCTGCAGCTGCTTGGGATAGCAAATACAGTGTCATAAAGACATACCAAGTTTGCATATCTGTTGCAAGGATCTGTTTATGTCACTGTTTTGGGAGAGGCTAGTTGCCAGTGGTGATGTTGGTACATTAATCCACTCCATGGATGGCAAGAAATTTGCGCACTGTCACTGTTACATTATCATCCCTATATTTCTTTTTATTCTTCATCACTCCGTTCTTGGATTTCCCCCAAAATCCTCAGTTCTCGGTCTCCGACCCAACAATGAGAGGAAGGTTGTTATGTTTTATGAGGATTATAACTGCAGGATTAATCAAGGAATAGTTATTTTTGTTATCTTGAATAGAATTTGTAAAGATTAAGGATATTGGTTTTACTACAGATCAGTCTGTCTTGGATCAGTCTATTCTTGGCTTATTGTTTTTACACTTTTTAATAAAAAACTACGAAGATATGAAACAGCTGGGAGGCTTGCAGTGAAGGGTAGATGGAGTGCATCTATTCTGTCACTCGGCTCATTCATCTACTTACACACTGGGGACAGTGAGTGACTATGAAAGATACTGGGCTGACCATTGGGGGCAATTTAGGATTCAGCATGTTCCCCATGGACACTTAGACATGTATACAGCAGGGACTCTAATTGAACTGCTGGTACTGAGATTAGTGGACAATCTGCTCTACCTGAACTAGACACGGAATATATTTGCTATGTAATTAACATTTTTTTTTTGGATAATATTCAAAAGCAGGATATATTTCTGTGTTTGGTAGACATGTACAACCCCCCCCACTCCCACCCCACCCTTGTCTCTGTTGGGATTTAGTGCCCAGTCTTTCATTGAACAACTGCAATTACATATACTGTAGGCTCGGTGGGAAGGTCTTGCACTTGCTCTACAGACATCAAAATATATCACCGTTCACCTCTCATAGTCTCAGCTTTCTCAGGTTCTCACAGTTTTCTCAGTGCGCAGCAAGATGCACGCTGATCTATTCTGTTTATTCTAGCTTCGTACCCTCTTCATATTCCATGGAAACCCTCCTTTCTACCGATGCCTTGTCCTGTCTCAACTCGTCAACGACCAACGCCCCCATGTCTACCATCACCACCCTCTTTACCAGCACCATCCCCCCAGCCCAAGCCTCTTGGCAGCTCCTCCAGGCAGGCTAATTGACTCACTCCCAGGAGGGGGGGGATCATGCCACATTTCTAATTTGGCTTCCCCTCCTCCAGATAAAAGCTGCATACATCCATTCTTCTAAACCCCCCTCGCTTAAAGCCCTCAGTCTCTATCAGTGTACCTTATCTCTTCTCTTCAATTCCCTTTATCTCTAAATTTTTGTATGTATTTATCCTTTTCAAGTTATGTTAGTTTAACTGAAAGACAAAAAATGAAACAAAATAAAAATATATATACCGTATATTCTTTTTTTGTTTCATTCATTTTTCTTTTAGTTAGCTGTCTGATCACTAACAGCCTAAAATACAGATATTATAGACAACTGAATACATAAAAGGGCAGATCGAGACACACACACACACACACACACACACACACACACACACACACACACACACACACACACACACATAGAACACAGCACCCCGCCTTTGCTCACCATGGGGTTCACCTTCAGAGAGCCTCCATCTTCACAAACCGCACCTGGGGACTTTGATGGGCGTGTTTCAGTGTGTGAGTGTGTGCATGCACATGTGTGCCTACAAACCAAGCTTTACCCAGCTAACATGCAGACTGATGGAGAACAAAGATGCTTTCTGATTTCCAAAATCTGTAGAAATAACAAAAACATCTTCGATTTCTACATTAGAGAACATAGCAACATATTAAATGTCACGTTATTTATCATACAGTGCATTGGTTGTGCATCCAAAGCTCATGCTTTTGTTGTGTGTGCATACTCATTGCACATAGCAGAAGTGCTATGTGACCTGTTTGGTTTAGCGTAAGAGCTGTAGCTGTCAGTGAAATGGTGTTTTCAGATGTACATAAATTTTCTTTCAGGTACTTTAGCTGGATGGTTGGAGTCAGCTTGTGCTGTGGAAAGGACATTTGACAAGAAGAGAATTGTTACCTACAGTGCAATATGTGGAAAGAGTTTATGCCTGCTCTACATATTTTCATATTTGTTGTGAAATACTTATTATGTCATAACAAGTATTTTATTATCTTTATGGCTTGACAACTATAGTAAAAGTGGAAGTGGTAGTTTGTGTCACTAATGACCAAACAAAGAGTTCACTAGAATTTTTAAAGGTCATCTACTTGTGACAACTGGTACATAGATCCATAAAACGTAATGGTGCGCACATACATAGTAGAATCTATGTCACTACTATGTTGCTGTCTAAGGAGCTTGGAAAGAAAAGCGTCTGGACTTCTTTAAGTTGCTTGAAAAACCAAATGTGAACCCGAGCAGTGCAAAGCAATAAGAGGTAGCCAACCAAAATCTTATTGTATTCTTTGCTTTGACGATACCAGAAATGCAACTGATTGCTGTTCTTTTTATTATTGTGCCCAGTTACAATATCGCCTTTCCTCCAGGTTAACAACAGGGGTGTCACCAGAACCAATCCTTCCACTACCCTTTCAATGCCCAAATTTTGATAACGGGTCAGTACTTATTTTACTTTGGTATTGTACAAAGACAGCTATTCTTCCAGAACTGAAGGGGGCAGCATACAGCTACAAGTGTTCTAGTCGACCCTTATATAGAAAAGAAGAAGAATAAAGGCCACAAACATAGGAAAACCCTACAAATGGAATATAAAAAGCCCACATGTAAGATGGCAGCTAGTGCAGTTGTTGTGATAGCAAACAACTATCGTGTTTTACAGACCAAGGGAAGAAATACTTCAATTTAGCGAAGCACATGTAAGTCTGACATCCAAGTCTGTTCAAATAATTCAAGCTGAATAAGTTTAATTCACAGTAACATCATCCAAAGTATTATCATTCTTATTTTATCCTGAAGTGCATACAGAATGATGATGGCATGATAATTTTGTTTTGGTATCAAATTGGGGGTTTGAGAACTACATTTCTGGTATTTTGACAGCCCTAATTAAGAATGCACTTGTGGACTGCAAGGGTATAGTGTGCTAGTGTTCCCCAGAAACTTCAAATTCAGCCAGTCTGTATTCACAGTAACAAAACAACAATTCGAATGTGCTCGTGCAAAGCCATGCAATAAAGATATAAAATACCATGAAATAAGGAAGCAGTTTCTCTTTTACTGCATGAAAGTGCAGAACCTGAGATATTTCCAGAAGAAATGTTTGTAACAAAAACTATCATTATTTTACTTCCTAGTTGGTTTATTTACTCTGTTTTCTCCTATATAATCATCTCACATCATTACTAGGCAGATGTTGATTGGTTTGGTTATGTAAGAATAATGAAAACACGCTGATAGTATCAGGGTTTACGACATCCCTTGACATGTGGGTATGCTTTAAAGAACTAGTAAAGCATTATCACCTGCTCATGCTAGAAGGAAAAAATGTTTACAGCTGCTCTGAAGAATTACTTGACCTCTAGACACCTGGCAAATCATCGTGTGAAACGGGTGTGAACATCTCCGGAAAGTTTCAGGAAACTGTCAGAATTAGCCCCAAGTTAGAATATAGGAAAGGTGTGGGGGAGTAGCTTTCTCATCCCATTGGACAATCCAATATCCTTTCTGTAGGAAAATACCATTGCCTTCAGGGACACTGATAAGGAGGTTGGACATCTGGTGGAGCTTGCAGGAGGACAGCTTTTTTTCTCGCTCAGAAAGGACAATTAAGATACTTTAGCAAGGACTTGTAAAGGGATTCTTGGTAAGTCCAGCTTGAGGGAGAGCCCCAGGCAGCCCTGTAACACAGTATTTTATATCCCAATAGGACTTCCATAACCCCTTTACTGACTTAACTTAATTTATAGCTAATATGGTTTAAAATAACTTTGCACTAACAAAATGATACAACCTATAACAGCTGGGTCGTTTGCCAGAAAAAAGCATATACAGATATGCTGAGATGGGCGCTCGTTGTGTGTCTCAGTAAAGCTTTTGTCCTTTTCTATACTCACATAACTTCTGTCGCTGCGATGTGTCATTAAACACCCCACATGAATAATGAATAAATGTACATTTAAATGAGATAGAAATTCACAGTCTGGACAGTCATTAATGTGACCACTAACTATAAAATGGAAGAGAGTTGGCCAGTGCTTTATGTGTGGGTGAGGCAGCTTCAAACAGGAAAGCCTTTCATGCTTCAAATCCCATATGTTTATATACTGCTCACTGCATCCCTCATTAGCAATGATCTAGTGTGTGTGTGTGTCTGTGTGTGTGTGCGCATCTTTAATGAGCATCTATATGAATTTTCATGTTGATAAAAGAGGAAGATTCTCTTATTGCATATATGCATTAAATTGCCCAAATAAACTTACCCAAATGCATCTTCAATGCATGTTTTTGTGATATAGCACGGTGTTTTACTAATTACTGGAACTTACAGGAAAAAGTTTCCCTATGATCATATTTTTCTTAATTAAATTATATATATATATATATATATATATATATATATATATATATATATATTTTTTTTTTTTTTTTTTTTTTTTTTTTTAATTGATTTTTGGTTTAAGCTTCCTTTGAATCACAAATATAGACAAACACAGTCTGGCAAAACTAGTATTACATAAACAGTATATTTCATATCTGTGGTGTATGGATTACAGGCCCCTATGAGCAAGCACTTAGTGACAGTGAGAAGGAAAAACTCCCTTTTAACAGGAAGAACCCTCAATCAGAGCTAGGCTCAGCCATCTGCCATGACTGGTTGGGGGTGAGAGGAAAAAGACAAGACAAAAGACAAACTGTGGAAGAGAGCCAGAGATGAATAATAACTAATGGTTAAATGCAGAGAGGTCTATAAACACATAATGAGTGAAATAAAGTGAGTGAAGAAGAAACACTTGGTGCATCATAGGAAGCCTTCAGCAGCCTAGACCTATGGCAGCTTTACTAAGGGAGGGTTCAGGGTCACCTGATCCAGCCCTGGCTTTATCAGAAAGGAACGTTTTAAGCCTAATCTTAAGAGTGAAGATTGTGTAGCACTAAGATCTAACTGTTGGAAAAAAAAATCTACATGTCTTCTGTTTCACAATTTCTGTTATTCTTTGGGTATACTTTGGGTAATTGTCTTATATTAGCAGCCTCTCCTAGGCTTTAAGTGATGGACTGCTGCTCCTGACATTCTCCACTGATTACAAGGTGTTCTCCCTGAGGTGGTAAAGCAGCTCCAAAGCCTCTACCACCATGTCTGACAGAAATTGTGTAAGGTATTATAATAAGTTGATAGGTTTATGGCCTTCACTGTGTGTGTGTGTGTGTGTGATTAGTGACAGTAGTTACTTTAGTCAGATTGCACTTGTCTAAAATTGTGAAGGTTAAGGTCGAACCACATAGTCTATTCAGGACAGAAGTCCTGTTACATAAAAAGGCTCTCAACCTTTTCTTGAGAAAAGAAAAGAGAAAGAGGAGAAAATGAGGTGGAAGATGTGAGTACGAGCGAGGATAGAACAGTGACAGATTAGAAACTTGCTGCAGCAGGTTGTCTGCTGCTTGGCGTAAAGATGATAAACCACATTATTCTCAAGCAAAATTCCTTGTTTAGGACAGAACGTTATTGGTGCTTCTTCTCCATGAAAGTCAGGAAAGTTTTTCTTCTCTTCTTTACTGAAAAGACCTTTTCCTCACTTTGTATTTTCTTAATTCCTTGCCTTTTCTCATCTACCCTCTCATGATTTTTATCTCTTCTCTTACTGTTTCAGTTTCAGTCTTTGTATCCCAAAAAGAAATGGAATGGGAAAAAAGGGAAAGACTGATGAATGATGTAAGGAGGGTAATGAGGCGGGTAAAAACTGGGGCAAGTGTTTGCTGATAGGGTCAGAGTAAGAGGTCATAAAAGTGATACCTGCCTGAGGGCAACATAAACACACCCTGTCCATCCTCTTTAACTCTCTTTTTATCTTTCTTTCTCATTTATATCACTTATTTGCCTTTCAGTGAATGCAAAAGTGTAGTTCATATGGTGAATGTATGTTAGAAAATTTAGTTTCATTTTTACTCCAGTTAAAAAAGTCTAACTAATTCTGTGTTCTTGTAAATTCCTTTGCGTGTGGTTTTGACAAAAAGCCAGCGACTTAGGTAGTGACTGTCGTCCTACAGGGGGCTTAGTCTGTGTGCAGAAAATATAATTGGAAGGGGTTTGTGGGGGAGAGCAAGCAGTGACATGTTGGTTTCACCTACATACCTGGACACACATTCATGCTGCAGACAAGTACTTTCAATGGACTCTTATGAATCTATTTGTGTTTAAAGTAGAAAAACATCTCAGAGTGTGAGAACCCTGTGCTTAACGTGTACAGTCAACATGTGTGTGCTTTTTATTAAGAAGTTCAAAATCTTTGTTTAACTCACGTGTAAAGATAACATAACTAAGATAACCAGCATTGCTTTTGAGTAGAACTTTTTCTGTTGTTGTCATGATTGTAATATAATAATAATAAAATAGTGGTTGCACACATGCACGCCCGCACTCACTCACTCACTCACTCACTCACTCACTCACTCACTCACTCACTCACTCACAGACACCATACCTGTTATTAACATGTGTAATATAATGCATAATGTAATATATGCAGTGTGGTTACTTTACGGACAACGCTAAAACATTGGTCCCTTGTTAAAAGTTTCAATTATTGCTAGCAAACTCCTGAAAAACACTGACCACTTAGCTACCATGATTTTGTTTTCCCAATTCAGAGCAGTTGTTGTACAACTTGCAGGGATCATTGATCTTCTTACTTATGTTGGAAAAATGACAATTGAGCAGGAGTAACTTGAAATATGATTTTAACCAATTTTAACCATCTCTCACATTATTGCAAAGGAATGTTGGTTTTTCACTTGTACTGTGGATGGAGGTCTGGACATTGGCTGGGTCATTGCAACACCTTGATCTTTTTTTCAGCCATTCTGCTGCGGATTTGCTGCTTTGCTTGGGATCATTATTCTGTTGAATGACCCAATTTTTGCCAAGCTTTAGCTGTCAGACAGGCGACCTCTTTGACTCTATAATACTTTACTAGTACAGAGGAGCTCATGGTTGACTCAGTAACTTCAAGGTGCCCAGGTACTGCGGCTACAATACAACTTCTAATCATCACCTCTCAACATTTTGCTTGACAGTCAGTGTGAGCTTTTAGAGATGTGACCCTTTTTCCTGACAACCTTTTAAAACAACTCATAGTCTTTTTGGCATTGTGCTGTCCTGAACTTCAACGTGCTGCATGAACTTTAACTGCTAATTAGTCTTTTAATTCCTGTGGAAGCAGCAAAGGTTTACCTAGTTTTTCACACAACTCCATGGAATCCTGTGAAAACCTTTTTCAAGTGACTGTACATTCATGTGAAATCATAGCACCCAGTATTGGATGGACATGGTTCTTCTTTTACAACCAATGGTCTATTGGTTTTCCAAGAGCATATACTCAAACTCTGCCGCTAAACATTCACTTCCACATAGCAGTCCCACAAGATTGATAACATACACCGTAAAAAAAAAAATCCTAAAAAAACAGTGATATTCCGGCAGCTGGGGCACCAAAATAATACCATAAAATAACAGAAAATAACTTTCTCATGAAAATACGGTTATTTTCAGTAATGACAATACAGTTTGTTGCCCTAATTTTACATGGGATTTTGCCTTTTTCAAGTACTTTTAAACATTAAATTAGGAACAATTTAATGTGATTAAACAATGAAATTACCTATAAACAAGGTCAATGAATGCAGCAATATGAATAATAATACTTAAATGTACAGAAATATACAGTTAACAGTTGGTTTAAATAATAATGGATTGCATTCATATAGTGCTTTATGAGACCCTCAAAGCACTTTTCAGTTCCACTTTATAATTCCCCTCTGGCCATCACCAGTAGGTGGTAGGTGAAGTGTCTTGCCCAAGGACACAACGACCGAGAGTGTCCGTGCCGGGGTTCGAATCGGCAACCTTCTGATTACAAGGCGAACTGCCAACTCTTGAGCCACGATCGCCCTAAATAACAATAATAATAATAATTATTTGATGTAAACAAAGTTTCTAAGAATCATTTTATCATATTATATATATTACATATATTACATTTGAATTTAACAGTTCAATCTTTCAAATAACGGACAAATATTTGTGAAATTATGATACATTTGTGAATGTATTCTAACAATCTAAATATGCATATGTACAGACAAATACATTTAAAAAACAAGAAAATTAAGTTTTATTACATTTACATTGATTTTACGTTAATTTACATTTGACATGTAAAATCACAGTCTATTTATGTGAATTTAATGATATTCTAGAAGAACAGTACAAAACTGTAAAATACACAGTAAACTACTTTTATATTAAATTTTTTTTTTTTACAGTGTAGTTTGAGAACAGCATATGCATGTGTGTGTGTGTGTGTGCGTGTGCGTGTGTGTGCGCACGTCCAGGCAAGTGGGTGTGCACAAGTCCAAGTTATTTGTGTTTTGACAGGGGTGTTTTTTTGACAACCATTCAGCCGAACAACTTCAAGTAAAATGATAGGAAGCCAAGTATGTGGAGTATCTCGTTTGCGCTAATTCGAATGAGGGATGATCCCATTAATGGGTTTTCCCCCTAATCGGAGTGTGATTTCATCTGAAGACTGATGAACTACCAACTTGAATCTTGTTAGTTTGGATCTTATGGCAAAATCAATGAGCAGCAGTAGTCAAGCCTGCTATCTGATGTTGAAGAAAACACAACCAGGGCCAACAAGATAAGTTTTTTATGATAACAGACAAAAATAAATGGATCAGAAAAAAAGAAAGTACAGAGATCTGCTGAATCCAAGCCCGTATTTAGTTTCTGGCCTTTTGTCCTCCTCTCTGCTCTCTTTTCCATCCTGACATGAAATAGTCATTAGATGTAGTGGTAATTCAGCCCAGCCGTCTTTCCACATTAGCTAATGTGCATCAGATAAGTCAGAAGGGTGTAGGTGTGTGTGGTGTGTGTTCATGTATACAGTATTTGGAACCCTGTATATGCAGGTCTGTGTGCGTCAGCATTCAAAGTGTGGTTCTGTCAAGACTACAGCTTTAGCACTTGTGTGTTTCTACGTCAGACAGCTTGCATGACATGGTTTTCTGTTCCGTTGTTGACAGGTGCTAAATAATAAAAGCACCAAGAACAAGTACGGATGACGGAAAAGGCAAAGAAATATACGAAGAAGAGACACGGAGAGGCAAGAATAGAAAATAGAGATGAGAAGAAAAAAGTGAGAGAAGGCTGGAGATGTTGCTTTTAAATGCAGTTGCATAATCATCATGGCTGCCTTTCATATCCTGCATCCATTTAAAGCATTTGTCATGTGCACCATTAGAAATAAGTGTTCAAAATACGTAAAATGCAGCTCTTGAAAATGAACAGTAAAGGTAGTATGGACATATGTCCATATCATATTAGCATATCAGCAGCACAGGTCACGAGGAACATCATAATGACGTGGAAAAACTGCAGTGTTGGCAAATAGTGGAGAAGAAGAGTGAGGATCACAGGGATAGTATGCTTCCAATTTGGTAGACCCCTCTCTGTTCTGCATGTGGTCACTTCTGGCTGCACAAAAGCCCAGAGAGGCTAAAGAGAGTTGCACAAAGACATTTATAGCCTGTTGTTTATACTGTAGGTGGTTAAAAAGCAAATCTCTGGCCTGAAAGTCCAAACCTCTCATTCACATTATAATATTCTACTTCTTTGATACTTTTCCTCCCTCCTTATCTCTCCCTACCTAATGAAAGCATTTTTCTTCATTCCTTCTCAGCTGCTGCTGATGAGAGGTGCCAAGCAGCAGCAGCAGCAGAGTTCTTGTAATTATGGAAAAGAGAGGAGTTTGTGAGAAGTGGAGGGAAGCCAGCACTGAAGGGCATACCTGATGGTTTGTTGGTATTGTGTGACTTGTGTGTGAAAAAGGTAATTTCCCTCTTTGCAACATGAACTCCTGCCATAGAGAGAGGCAGAGAGTAGTGTGTGCAGCTTAAACTGGAAGAGAGACACAAAAGAGAGAGGGGGACATCACAAGGTGACATCACCTGTCAGGTTTCTGCATGTCGCCTCTGTGCCTGTGTCCTTAATTGTGTGTGTACGATACATTTGTGGGTGCATTTGTATAATAGTCCAGTATGCTGTCGAGTCGAGTCTGCTTTCAAATGATTGTGATTTCATATTAGCAGTTTCGTGTCTAACTCAACCAAAGATTCACCTGTATCTGATGAAATGCAACTGCTCTGCTCAGCATTAAGCAGAGGGCACAATGACAGTGTGTCAACAGAAAGTGTCAGTTATCTACCAGTGTTGCATTTCATGGATTTAAGCAGATCTAAGACAGCTGTACTCTGGGGCCCCTTAGTAACTCTATACGCAACACACACATGATCTCAGAGGCACACACCTGGGCACGGTGAATCCTATCCCAAGGGCAGCTTTGAGTGGGAGAAGGAGGCCAAGATGAAGTACCGGAAGGGTTAAGTGTTACTGAGAAACTTAAAAGCTACCACACTGAAGTGCTACTGTTTATAGTCTCAAGATTGTTGATTACAGATGAATAACGGTGCTAAAGGTGGACACTTTTTCCAGCTTCTTATTAGAATTAACGTCAGTAATTTACCCTCTACAGTTAGATAAATAATTTTACAATTTTGTATAATTTGAAGTTAGTTTGCCGATTCACATTTGGCTGGTGATGTCAAAACAACTCCTAAATGAATAAAAAAACAGCAGCAAGCAAGAAACCAAAAAAATAAAGCCACATATCTGCCTTCTTCATGAATGATAGGAGGGTTAGATAAATCAATACATCCCACCCTTTCCAAGGCCATGTAAAAGGAGCTTCTGAAATCATTTTGATTTCTCACAGTTGGCCAGGAAAAACTCCGAGATATGGGATTTACTGGAGGTTGGCAGTGAAGCATTGTGTAGACAGAATGATTGCTATGTATGCATCTACAGTGTCAGGATGGGTGAGTAGGCTTTGGCCTGAGGCGCAGTTTGGACAATTAAAAGAATTCCTGACTGCATTCTTTCTCCCATGAAAAACTCCCATACTCACCACTACGCAGTATCTCTCTATCCTCCTCCCTTACGCTGGCCCTCATTGTTGCTCTCTTATTCACATAGTTACTCTCTGTCAGTGTTTTCGTGCTCTTGTTTCATACTCTCTTTAAATATATTATTTTACTGTACTATTTTACATTAGCAAAATACATAAAAAAAACTGGAAAATTTGAATAAAACCAACATCCATTACCCTGCAACTCCTTAAACCTTATATTTAACTGAAAATAGTAAAACGGCACCATATTACATTGAAGTCAGAAATATATGCTGAATTTGACTTAACAAGTTTGACCAGGGGCACATTTGTCACTGTGTAGTATTATTTCTTCTTTTAACAATCCTCTGTAAGTGTTTGGGAACTCAAGAGGGGCGTACCACGAAGTGAGAATAATGAATTAGTGACGTACGTTGCAGCCAGTTACAGTCAAAGTTTTGAATGTCACTAACACAGTTGTCTCTAAACCTTGTTAAATCACCATGGTTATGCCGAACACATTACCTGGTTAGGCCCAAGTTATGTAGTTTATTGCCATTGTAGGTTACAGAAGCACAAACTGCCCGTTGTATCATCACTTTCTATCTAACATGTGTGGTGAACACACTAGGAGTAACTCAGGATTTGGGATTCTTGCCCAGGAATACTTTAGCATGCAGACTGGAGCAGGGATTGAACCACCATTCTTCTGATTAACAGATGACCTGCTGTACCTCCTGAGCCACAGCAGCTCCAAAATGCATGGATATCTTTTCATATTTGGTCCTGATCCGCTTCCTATACCAATGACAAATGACACTGCTGGGATTGCAGCAACACAGATTGCAAATATAAATAAATAATTCAAATTGCCACAACATTTTCCCTCATAGTACTTTGTGTTTCATTTAATTTGGGCTTGGAATGAGTTGCTAATTTTCACTACTTGCTTTACCTCTCTTCCTCTCGTTCTGTTTGACAAAAGGATGAAGGGACAGAAAGAGAGCGTTAGTGACAGTACTGTGCAATTCCTTCCACCGTATGTGTGTGTCACTTCATTATGACACCATTGCACACAGTGAAGCTTATTACCTCCCTGCTGCTTTCCTCCCCCAGCGTGTTTCATGCATTCCTCAGCGACTATAGATGTTAGCTTGTGTTTACAGCGTGTATGCATGAATTTAACACGTGATTTCAGATTATTTCTCAATGAAAGCCCAAGGTGACTTTATCTTTACACAGCATATTCCCAAACTGCTGACGGCAGATACCCTGTGTTGTTGCTGGAATCCATTAATGCTCCACTGCCACGTGAATACCCCAGCATGCAACACTGGCTGACTTAATGTACCAGACACATGCATCTAATCTGCTTTTGCTGTAACTTCTTCTTTTTCTGCAAGATTTCAGACATGTTGACACTTATGGAAATGAAGTGAGCTGAAGATAAGGGGATTTCCGTCCCATCCCATCTGTCATCTTTCTAAGTGGTCTCGAATCCCAGCTTGCAGTGACGGATTATATACTAGTACCTCTGAGAGGATAATGAGCAGGAATGTGACAGAGGCCGTTCACAGGTTTCACTTTTTACTGCTTATATTGAGAAAACTATCATTGGAATGGCTATATTCCCAAGAGTGCCGTGAAAAGATATGTGAACAGCTGTTGGGATGAATTGCTGAAATGTGTTACTGTTGACTGGTTTTACAATCGCAATTCTAAAATTTCCACACCATTCCTGGGTCTTTGGAAACAAATCTGTAAATCGCAAGAGCTCTTCAATTAATTTATTCCGAAGCTTTATTTTCTGATATTTATTTACTCTCGTAAAGACTTTTTAGTTAAAGCAAAAAACAAACAAACAACAATGCAAAAAGTCTTCTTCTGCCCGTTAACCTTTAATTCTTCACCCTCCTGAGTCAGGTCTGACATATTGGAGCTTCTTTGCAGACGACTATACTTCACGTTGTCACTATAGGAAATGAAATGAGCCAGAGCTGCTTTGGATTTGTTATAAATCCCATCTGCCATCCCTTTTAAGCATTTTCAAATCCAAGGCTGTTCATCCTTACTAAAGCAATTACATTTTTAGGATTTTATCGCTAGTGTTTTGACAGTAGTGGATGTACAGCATCTTCAAAGTAGCTTCTTAACAAGTGCTGCACCTGTTTGGTTTCACTGCCAGAGGATATTTTGTGGTTTATTAACCAATTAAATGTCATAAAACATCTTGAAAAATGTGCAAATACTGACATACTGGTAAGGATGCAACACGTGAATGTGATTGTTACATATGGCTGAAGTTATGTTCTTTTATTTAGTCATTCATTTATTTATTTATTACAAAGGAACATTTTGAGGATTTTATAATTCATACTCTCCATTTTCTCTGTTGTCACTGTCTGTGGACACTGCAGTAATGAATACACCACAAATACTGCCCAGTATGCAGTATTTATTTCACTCTCACTTCTTGGTCAAATATGAAACAGGATATTTTAATTCAGTGTGAAGTCAGTTGCATTTGCAGTTGATGAGATACAATCGGTGGATGTGTTCAATGTGTTTCAGACTCATTTCTCCAAAATGGCCACAAGCACGGTGGACCTTCAGTTAGCCTACCTCACTGTGATATTCTTCTAAAGGAATATTAAAAGTGAGGGCAGCAAAGGAAAAGCCTCTATCTGCCCCTTCATGTTTCAATTAGCCTTCTTGATCATGTTTACAGAAAATGTGAAATCAAAGGGAAACAGTTTCATGTTCCTCTGACAGAGGTTTCCTTCTGGTCTCAGGATTTAAATTGCTAACTCAGAAATTGAAACTGCACCGCTAACCTTTTGACCCATTCCTTTCCTTTACTCTCCACCTCCTTCCCATATATTATTAAGCTCACATGACGCTTTTCAGAAAATGAGTAAAACTTGTGATACTGGTGTTCCATGTTTTGCTCCAGAGTCAAAGTGAATTATGTTGGAGTCTCTCCTCACTGTTGTCTGATCCACCCAAAATCAGGAGCATAAGCCACAGCGAGGCTTAGCTGGCAGACCGAGATGGTTAATTGGCTAATTAACTCCATGAAGCCCCAATCAAAGAGCCAATTAACATGGGACACATGCAGTTTGGCATGGCCAATTAGTGCCAGTGTTCGTAATGAACTCGTTATGTATGAAACTGTTAAGTGTGTTAATGAATTAGGCAGGGTGAATGAGGGGAGCAGTGAGGACCGAGTAATCACACATTTTATTTCTTAAGTATCTCCCTGTGAAGCAGATACTGCTGAGGCTTCTGTGTATGGTAAATGGCCTGTATTTATATAGCGCTTTTCTAGTCCCTAAGGACCCCAAAGCGCTTTACATATCCAGTCATCCACCCATTCACGCACACATTCACACATTCACACACTGGTGATGGTAAGCTACATTGTAGCCACAGCCACCCTGGGGCGCACTGACAGAGGCGAGGCTGCCGGACACTGGCGCCACCGGGCCCTCTGACCACCACCAGTAGGCAACGGGTGAAGTGTCTTGCCCAAGGACACAACGACCGAGACTGTCCAAGCCGGGGCTCGAACCGGCAACCTTCCGATTACAAGGCGAACTCCCAACTCTTGAGCCACGATCGCCCCATGCATGTATGCATGTGCAGCTTTTAAATTTGTGTGTACTCGGTACAATGTGCAGATTATAATACAAAATATATGCTTTGCTGCTCAGATGTGAGTCTTAAGAGCCACATTCACTGAGGGAAATTAGTACTACTTGTAGTTTTTTGTAAGCTTATCTTTGTGTTTTCATCTGAATTGTAATTATATGACAGTTGGAGAATGATCTAAATATATTTAGATCATTCTCATAAAAGTTAAATTATGTTTTTGTATGGCTCACCAAATGATATGCAGGGAGGCATGGCTCCCTTCAAGCTAGAGCAAGAGCTCCTGCACCAATTTTTCAGTAGGTGCTTATTTGAAGAAGATTCGCCAAATGGGGTATTGCTATGTTTGCAACAGGGAAGTGAACTGAAGTTTGTAAGTATGAAGCCTTTAAGTGTCACTGTGCATGCATGATTGCAGTAATCAGGGATGACTCAGCCGCGCTGGAGTAGGAACAAGACAGCAACTTTCTGACGACTAGGAAAAATTGGTCATTGCCCGGTGGTTGCATTTAATCTTTTGCTGTTGGAGACCAGTTACCACTACAAAGTATAGTTGCAGCGACAAACTGCTCGGTCAGATGATCTGAACTGTAATGGTTATTGAACAGAGTGACTAAAATTTCACTTTTTCAACAAATAAACCCACAAAATCAAATTATAAAAATGAAATTAAATTAAGAGACACAAGGTTTTGTAAGTGTGCAGTAAAAACTATTTAATGGTCCAGTAGAGGGGATCAGAGGGAGGTTTCTGCTCTGTGAATCTCTTTGTGAACTACTTATATTAAAACCTGAGAGAAATTCCTCTGCTCTGCTCTGACCTCTTTGTGTCTTTTTTTTTTTTTTAGCTCATTAGTTTAAAGATGGCGTGGCTGACATAATTATTCAGCCATACCAGGTTATGCTGGGGTTTATTATTTCAGTGCTTGGCACTCAGTGTTTGGAATAAACACTGCACTGGAATTACTGTCATTGGGGCACACACACAAAAAAGGGTTTGCAAAGTACGGCAGTATTTTTAACACAAAGAATAAAATGAGTTCACGCTGTGGAGTTTCAGTCGCAGGTGTCATCTGTCAGCCAATCCCGGCCAATCGTTTCATTCAAAAGAAAGCAAAAGTGCTTTTTTAACATATAAAACCAGCAGCATACTTTCAGACCACTGCAGTAGTTGTTTATCAATGTATCACAAGTGCACTACAAGTGTTTTTGATACTGTGCGATTTTCACTTGCCAACAACAAAGGCAATAAACTCTCAAACACAGCAGTAAAGCAGGAAAGCATGAACTGGGAATCGATTATATTACCTTATATAGCAGCTGGTGAAATAAAGTAGGAATCCAGACATTCACAATATACAGTAACATGTCACAGACTGTTACCTTAACTGATGTAGTTATGTGGTGCTCCAAGTGGGACTCTGATATTTGGCAGCCTGAGAGCGCCACGATTGAAGAGGAGTGAGATGTGTAGTCAGGAGGGCAGAAAGTGGAGAAATAAAATGATTTATGAGTCGGCACTATTATTCTTTCCCTGGTTATTCCTCGGAGTCTCCCGTCTTTCCTCTTGCCAGCTGTTTTCTCTTTCTCAAAGTTTTTCTACTGTTTTTATCATCCCGTCCTCTCCTCTCATTCCTCCATGTTGTCGTCAGAGCCCACCTCTGTTTATAGAGCGTGTGTTGTTTGGCTAACCTAATTAACTATGTGAGGCCTTTAGCCACACATACTCTCTGGTGAGCATAGATAGTAGTTCCATTATATCACCCGTCAGCCACTGCAAAAAAGGGCATGGGAAATTAAATTACAGATAAGAGGAATAATCTGTTTTTATGACAAGTTTCCATGCAGAGGAAATAATCATTCATAATAAGGATTGTCTTTATGTAATGCTATCTGGCCTTTATTTCGAGGAATTGATTAATTGCACCAGTTTGCCGTAAGTTTGGGGACTAACAGGTTGTTTCAGATTTAAAGATACTATTTTTTAAAACTTTTGCCTCAGTAGTCTTTTCAAAGATAACAACAGACTGACATAAAGTAAGACTTCAGATTGACTTTTAAAGTGATATTTATATCCATTCAGATCAGAAAATAACAGAGTTAACTGGAAGATCTTGCTTCCTCTTTTCCTTGAATTCTGTCCATATGGATTCAGTTCAGTCTCTTATGAAGTAGAAGGGGCATAAAAGCAGTGCGGCCCGTGTTTCACGTCTACAGCCTTTTGTTATTCAAGATGGATATTTTAACTAAATTACTTCTAAGCTCTGAAAACCTTCTATCTTTAACAAATCTTTGTTGCAGGTGTGGTGTGTTTATCTGGCTTTGGATAGAGCGCAGATCCGAGTGGTTGTCAGTTTCCGCAGATCTTATGGTGTCTGATGCATTCTCCATCTGAGGGAGTGAGTGGATCCGCTGGCCAGAAGCTGCACGCAGGGAAATCCGTGGCAATATGAAAGGCAGAAATAATTAACCACAGTGGATACGGGCTGCATTTGCAGTTAGTTTAATTTATACTTATTTCATTTCATTTTATTGTACGAACTCTTTTAGTGGAAAAGACAGGAAAGGGAGAAGATAAAAAAAAGTCACCGACGATGGAAAGTTGATCTTTCGGGGCGGAGGAGAAGCAGGCAGAGGAAGATTAAGAGGGAGTGCAAGAAGAAGGAAAAAATGAGAATGACAAGGAGGGGAAAAAATGAAATGATTTGTGAAGAAGAGGAAGACGCAGAGGTTCAGGACATTTTAGAGGACACGTAAGAGATTCAAGAAAAAGGAAAAGGGGAGTCAAACCTACTCTGATCTTCTCTAGATGGCATCATGCTCTTGTGGTAGTGGACCGTTGCCAGACTCTGCATGTGTCTGTGTGTGGTTTTCCTACCCACTGTACAACTTATTCACAACTTTGCTCCTTCATTTTTTCCTCTAACCATTATTGGACAAGTCCTGACCACATATTTACAGTTTTGAAAGGCACCACCTATTTTACAATCTTTCCTTAAACATAATGGTGGAGAAGCAATTTGCGGGCGAATTGCTGTGCTGACCAACGTGCTCGCTATCAGTTTGCTGTGGTGGCCTTGACACGTGGGACATCACTCATGGGGCATCTCCTTTTATGAATTAGTCTTAGATTTAGAATAAGCCCACCATGTGATGGTTTTGCGAAAGTTACACTCGTGAGATGCACAAAAGGGCGGGGAAAACATGAACACGCTAGCATGCTTGAAAACTTTGTTTATTGGATACTTGATGAGCCAAACCGCTTATATGTAACTGTTTTACATCTTTAAAAATAGAAATAAAGACTAAAGCCACTAAAAAACATTTACAAATGAGACAGACCCTAGCAAGCAAGCTAATCACACAATCGCACAGTGCTGCATTACATGAAAAAGTTTGCGGTAAAAGAAAGAATGTATATGTTGGCTCATTATCTCTATCTTGAAAATTCACATTTTTTATTTCAAGGGCTTTGACCAAGTCTTGGTAAACCACAGGCAATGTTCTTTCAATATCCTAAAACACTCAGCATATGCAAGGGTTATGTGAGGTTGCATCCAACACACACACACGCAGAAGGAACACACACTGTCATAACATCGTCTGAAAGCTTGAGTGGAAAATTGAAATTTACCACTTCTGGGCTCGTGCCAGTTATCTATCATGTGGAAAAATCTGAAAAGGGAAATTAATGTAACATATTGTGCATCGCATTTCATCCTCTGTAAGCTTACCTACGTCAAGCGGCTTTGAGATCGTAACCCCCTAGTTACTGGTTGTCAGCACAGAGTCTTTTAGGAACCTGTGTTGAATATTATATGTTACATTAAATATTTTCTTTGGGGAAGTTTATCCTAATCACTTTAATTTAAATCATTCCTAAAATTCATCACATCAGATTGTGGTTTTGGAGAGAACAGAAGCTCGGAATATGATAAATGGTCAAAGCACAGATGCCAAAGGGGAAAGTGAGTGTAGTGTAGAAAATACTGAAGCAAACAGAGGAGCGTGCAGCAAGAAAGAAAGCAGGACAGAGAAAATATCAGAGGGAGAATCCCACTAATGAAGAACAGATGTTTGAGATGACACACACAGCTCACTCCTGCTGCAATCACACTAGAGAAACCATTTGTTGGAGAACATGGCACAGCAAAAAGTTCTGCACTGAACTTAAGATCTTGTTGCATTTGAAGACAAGGAAGAGGTCTGCAACCGCCTGCAGTTTGATGCCAATTTTTGTGCATCAACACAGCATTAAAGGAGCAATAAGACTGAGTCAGTCTGCTGTCAGTCTGATGCCAGAAGCAGCTGAATGGGGTCTATTAACATGGCAATTACATACAATCTGTTATATATATAAATGATAATTAGAAATCTGTAAGTATCGAAATTAACTATGTACAGCCAGAGCCCAACCGGAGATTCGAACTGAAAGAGAAATTCATAAGTATCTCCACAAAAGTGACAAAGTTGCTGCAAGATGGCAATTAAACTGCAAAAATGACAACTGCTCATCAACCTTCCTCTTATAAAGCAAAATAGTCTGAATACAGTATAGTGGGCAACCAGCTGTCTTGAGTCCCTTTTGCAAAAAGAAAGATTTGCAGACTTGTTTTGATTGTAATGTTTTGATAACCTGTGTTCAGAAATTAGACAGCAATATTTGCAAACCGTTTGAGTCAGACTGTGATTATTTATACTCCTACCAGATGACCTGTGCACTTGGGAATGCAAGGCGTGCTTCACGCTCAACCTCTGGCAACCAACTTGCCAAAGGGTCCACACTATCAAGCCAAATGAAGTGTGTCAAATGAGGCCTGAGACTAGGAGCATCCTCATCAGATTTGTCTCTCTGCAACGTCATCCATGCTGTAAAAGTAAAAATGGATTTCAGGCATCACAGTTATGACACAGCTGGAGAGCAAGGGACTTCCACAGAGAGATCCAGAAATAGTAGCAACACTAAAAATGGTCCAGAGGTGGATAAAAATCTATCCCCACAATGTAAATAATGAACCGCACTGATCTGTAACCTTAAGACCTGTCCACATGTCCATCAGAATTTTTTAAAAACAAAACTTTGTCTATTTTTAAAGGTAGACACTTTTTTAAGGAAACTGAAAACTGAGCTTGCAGAAAAACAGCTTGAAGCATGAAGCTATTTGGAAACTGTGTTGACTTTGTTCATGTGTAGACATGAAGAAACTGATGCTTTTGAACTCAGTGAAGTGACCACCAAACCTTCGCTTCCTGATTGGGTCTTAGGCAAAGCTCAACATCACTTTCCAATGCTGTCCCCACCAGAGATGGGCAGTAACGCGTTAACGCGTTACTGTAATCTGATTACTTTTTTCAAGTAACGAGTAAAGTAAGGGATTACTATTGCAAAATCGGTAATTAGATTACCGTTACTTTCCCGTAGGAACGCTGCGTTACTGCGTTACTAAAACCGTGATTTTTTTTGCGAGAATGTCTCATGACAGTGACGTAAGCAAGTGCGACGTTGGTGACAGCAGCTGTGTGCAGATCAACAATGGATAATATATCGAGTGCGGGAGAGAGTATGAGCGTGCAGCGTTTAAAGTGTGGAAGTACTGACCTTACTTTGAGTTTGATTCCATAAAAAGTGACAAAAACATTAGCGTCCATCGTGCGTGGGAAGAAAACTTCTTTTTACAGCAAAAAACCCCTAAACTTCCGAGCAAGCACCGAGTAGCTACGACGTGATGGGAAACTCACAGAGACACTCGCGCGGATTCTTCAACTGACCGCAGCACACCTACACCAGGGTAACCCTCCGCCTACCCTGCTCCTGCTTTACAGGTGAAAATAGAGCAAAAGGACCGCTGAGTCTTTGACTTTATTTATTTTCTGCTGTGTTTTACTTGCATCTGTTTGAAAGAGTGAGTGTAAACACAAAAAACATTTTATTTTATGTGCTGGAATGTGCAGAAAATAGGTTTAAATGTTAAACTAATTTATTCAAGTCAGAGAATGTTGCATATAATTAAATGTTTTGCTTGATGCATAAAGTTAAAAGATTAAAACTGATAAAACAAGTTAAAAAAAGAGACTTTTCCATTTGATTACATTTTGTATGATGGATTATGTAGAAAAAGTAGAATTGGGCTGAAAGATCTATCACTTTATCACCTCTTCAGGTTGTAAATCGTGTTTTTAAAAAGTAACTAAGTAACTAAGTAACTAAGTAATTAATTACTTTTGAAAATAAGTAATCAGTAAAGTAACGGGATTACTTTTTGGGGGGAGTTACTGATTACTCTTTTCAAGTAACTTGACCAACACTGGTCCCCACAAGTTTGAAAATGATCTTGACACTAAAAACAACCCATCTCCCATACACGCAGACACACATTCCTCTTTATCCACGTCATCTGCTCTATCTCTTATGTGTTTAATTCAGATTGTGTGCATCGTATTGGAAGAGAGATATAGCCAACAAATTGTAGCCAACATGGCAACTCATATTTAAGCAAAAGCACATGAGGCGAAGATGTACTGTTATGTTTTTTATGGGAGCGGGTGTGCTGCGGTCGCAGGAGGGAGGTTGCAGGCTGTGTATTTAATGTGCTCGGGAGTAGTCGCTTCAGCCAAGTTGGCTGCAGTGTGTTGGTGAAAATGGCTTTGTGGTTTCATTTATACAGAAAAGGGGATAACGTACCATGTGAGGCACTACTGAAAGGTCTTGTGTCGTGTCCAGGTGTCCTTACTTGCGTTTCCTCCCAAATAAAAAATCCTTTTTTTTGGATAAAATTATTTCACTGAAACCTTTAAAAACTGCTAACATCTGGGTGTTCCATAAATGATCCACTCAACAAAATTCAGCGAGAGCTGCACACAGAACTCAACTTTGATAGAATACTGACACTATGAAAGGATGGCACTAAATCAGAGACAGATGGCCTCCAGAGACCCTGCAGCTGCTGGATGAAACGAAGTCTCTGTATAGGTTCTGAGGGAGTGTCTTCCAAGTTTTATGTTTACTTCCAACCTGACTGAACTGATTATTTCAAAAGAAATGTGAAATTCGTCTATTTAAAAGCTAAAATGAAGGACTGTGCGTGTGTTTGTCGGATGTTTATTACGTGTGACCCATCCTGACGGTGACAGTAAAGCTGTTTGCTGACTTGAAGAGTCAGTGTGTCCTGTCCCAGTGTGGTCGTGACACCACACTGAGACCAGACCTAGATTTTGATTGGTGCCTGCCATGTTTTTCCCTCTGGTCTGCAGATTTTTGCATTTCCATTTCTTTTATATTTGCCATACAGATTCACGTTTAAATCCAAGATTTTGACTGACTTAAAAAAACACTCACGTTCAATGCACGTGTTTATATTGACTTCACTCACTTGTTGAGAAATGCAAGAGGGAAATAGAAATAGTCAAAACAAGATCGTGCAGCAGATTAGGCAGGGTGTAATGTTGCCGTCCTGGCATGTTTGTGGAAAATTATGAAGTAATACAGCTCTTAAATCTTATGATTGACTGCTGTGTTCTGTGCAATAATTGAGATGGTTTGTGCTGTTCTTGCCACTAACACTTATATTCAGGATGCCAACTCTAAATCATGCCACATCCACTTTATTTCTAGCATTGATTCTTAAAGGTCATTTGGTGTCATTACTTTACTATTAAGATGTGTTTCTTGTGTTGAAAAGATGTCAGGAAAAGCGAATTAAACAGTGAGGATTAGTCTGTAGTCTGAACCAGAGGACTTCTAGTTATGAAAAGTTATGACATGTGTATGACATGTGTAAAGGTAGGACACATCATTGGCGAAACTTTATGCTTACCTATTTTTGCAGCAAGATGACTCTACAGAGGATTAACCATTTTGCTGGAAGAAATATTATTTTTATAGGATTTGAGCATTGCCTCCCTCTGTACCTTTCTCCTCTCCTCCTTCCCTGCTCCAAGTTTAAACAGCTTTGTTTTTTTTCTCCTTGACACGTTGGCTCTGAAAAGAGGGGAGGAGTGGCAGGAGGGACAAAAAAAAAAAGGGGAGGAAAGAGAAGATTTTCAGCCAAAACAGAGAGAAATGACAGTTTGTTTGGTTAGGGCAGCCTATTACTTAGAACACACTAATCTTCCTCCACTTGGCTGGCTACCTGGAACCTCAAACAGGAGGCATGGAGGGAGCCTGCAGACAGATGCTGTGGTGTAGAAATAATTTCATTATATACTTGTATATTTAACCCACTTTAGCACCATAAATAGAATAAACTAGCAGGTTCTGCTTGAAATAGAAGCAGCAAGGGTATTTCCATAAATTTTAGTCTTAAAATAGCTGGGACACATGAATGAGGCAGGAAATATTTGACTTATTTTATAATCAAAGGAACACAAAGATGACAAGATTACAGACACGAGCAGAAGCACCACATTTGTAACTTTCCTGAACTCAGAGTTGCTATGTGATGCTTCAGTAAAGCCTCCTGTTAGCCAGCTGTGGCCGGACAGCTTGAAGTGATATGCTTGTCCAACGCAGAACATGTTTTTCTATCTTTATCTAAGTTTGGCATAAGATGAAAATGAAAGTTGGTAAACACTTTTTTCTAGAATATATGGATTCCAGATTTTTGGTGTGTTTAGACATCAGTGGGTGATCATGTGGTTCTTTTTTTGGGGGGGAGTGTTTATGTTAATGACAGCTGTTACCCCTGCAATAATGAGGTGATTTCCTGTTCCCCCGGTAACCCAAAATCTCACCTTATGTCCTCTACTGCTGTACAGTGTGTCTGTGTGTTTGTCAAACTGGTTGACAGACTTCTATTTGCCCTGCTTCGTGTCTGGAATAAATATGGACTCAATAGTTCCTTTAACAGCCTTGCCACTCAGCTGCACGATGATAAAAATCTTTTGTTCTCTGTTCAGGATCTGTACAAGGTCTTAAAATTTGAGGGGCATTCAAATCCTAAACATGTGGAAAATTTTCTGCAAATTCTCATTATGACTTTGTTAAATTCTTGGTTGTGTGAGAAGTTGTCATTGCCAGTCAACAGAATAAAAAGATGGTGTGCTGAACATAATAAAGAAGAAAAGGTTACTTACTTTTTTTTTTACTTTATTTCTCTACAATCAGACATCAAGTGTGTCCACCCCATTCTATTCCTAGCGTGCCAAATGCTGGCGACACACAAAGTGTCCTTTGGCGTTTAAGCAGCTGCAGTGAGTGGGATTCAAAAACCAAAAGCTTCTACTATAAAAGAGCAAGTGTCTGCTTAAGGGAGCAGAGGGATAATAATTTGTAAATCAAATTCATGCATGAGAAAGCAGTTTGGGCAAAGACAACATGCTGCACTCTAAAGGAACATTAATGCCAAGTGGCGCAAGTGAGGTTGACACACAGATTTAAAAATCACTGCAAATACTTTAACTCTATTGCTGTCAGATGTTATTAGTACCAATTATTTGCTGGAGATCTTCTCTTATGAAATAGCACAAAGAGCATGAGGGGAGTTTAGGGACGAATTAAACCATGATCCTGTTGGCTTACTGTAGACTTGCTGATGGAATGTAGAGTAGAAAAGAACTGTATCATCTGCATAAAATAAAGAGCAGCTAAAAAACATTGTGAGGCAGAGCGTTGTGTTCACCGCTGCAAAAGAAAGTTTCTTAGCATGGTAACAGTGTTTTCACATTTTGATTTTTCAAACTTCTGCTTGGTGTTATGCAAGTTTTTTTTGGTGCCCATATTTAATGCACTACTAGATACTTTGTGTGTCAGATTGTAACCCCTAACATGTATGTATGAGGTTAGCAATATAACTCTTTATTTCTCTTGTGCTGCCAGGGAAGCTTTCTGGCAGTGCTATGTTTACTAAGTACATTTTTGGATTTGAAGTTATTTATTTTAGTAGATACATGTTTTCCTATGCAGATGTTAACTGCTGTCTTCCTGAATTAGAACTTGGTCTCAAAAACTCAGAGAAACCCAGTATTACTGCTGCGTATTTTTCTGTAACCATTCTGACCTGCAGTAAGACAGTAATTAACGGCCTTGAAATGTTCACATGATATTACTTACAGTACCATGAAATAAAATAGTCTGAAACTGAAATGTTTTAGGTTTTGAAGATTAAGAGCTCTGCTGTACAAGTAAAGTTTGTATTCAACATCACAGAGAAATATCCTTCGATTGCCTGCAGCATAAACTGCGCCTTGGCTGTGCATTTGAACAAACAGCTGCCTGTGTTAATGGGTGGCGGTCTGGTGCAAGATCATGCCCTTGTCAGTGCATTAGTGGTCGACCTACAGAGTTGTGTTCGCTCTAGGATGGATATCACCAAGGAAACTCGTGTGTCATGACATGTTTCCACCTTCAGCAGTGAAAAGCCCTGCAGTGCGGGAGAGGTGGACATTTTAAAATGTAACACAACAGGCGCACAAGTCTGCAGCAAGTCTCTCCTTTTTTATTTTATTTACATACTTTCTTGATAATCATTCATCAAATTGAAAAATTATGTATTTGTCTTTATATTTCCATATACGTTATGGGTGGCCTTAATAATAATTGTATAACTATTACATTTCATTTAACCTTCCACTCATCCATTCCTGCATCTCCCACCCACTCCTTTATTCATTCGACACACTTTTTTTCTCCCCCTCTAACTATCCTCAATTACTGGTTGATGGTGGGGATTTCTCTTCCCTGACAGACACAGACAGCTGTCAGTGCACCTGAGAAATAAGTGTATATGCGTGTTTTTGTCTAATTGTTTGTTTTGTGAGCAGCTGTTTTGACTGCCTAATTTACAGAAAAGTGAAATTTTGATTATGAAAAGCTGAAGCCCTTCAATGTTGCCCTCTGGCCCTCTGCGTCTGGCATGTCAAGTTTTGTGAAAGTCAAGGGTTTGTTCACAGTGTAAGGTACTGAAAATGGGTTGTAATGCATTTGTGTATATATATATATATTTTTTTTTTCTGACTTTAATCTCAGAATTCTGAGATTAAAGTCAGAATTCTGAATTTTTTCTCAGAAAAGAAGGAAAAAAAAGATGTGCCCACTTTTTTTTTCCAGTGGCCCTAATCCTCTTCCGTATATAATAGCATGTAGCATGCATAATCTTGAAATCGGGAAATTGGATTATGAATAGTAAACTCACTCAGTTACTCAGAATGTGGTTAATTATAATACACTTCATTAAAAAAGGGATTTTGTAAGGTATAGCCAAGCTGTACAGAGACATTTCTTCATTGTGTTTATATATGTATTTAGTGGCACTGAAGAAAAATTTCAAGCTTTAATAAAAATTCTGAAAAGCAAAACTGTCACACAGTAGCAAAAATAGGACTAATACACATTATTAAAATTTGTGGGATGACCAGAATTATTGCGATTGAGACAGCAGTAAAACTACAGTAAGACTGAGTAAGTCTGCTATGATTGAATACGGTCAGTTACATGCATCCTGTTTCTAAAAATATGGCAAATAATTGTGATAAATCAAGAAAATGCAAAGAGAAATCTGCATAGACCACTTTTATTCAGAATTCAGGAAAAACTTCATAGATTTAAAACAAAAATCCAGAAATTTCCCCACAGATGGAAACAGGCTTAACATAAAAATGATGCAGGTGCTTAGAAACCTTTCTTTCATGCAGAAATAATCAGAATAAACCAGTTTAAGTCAGAGATGAGTCTTGCCCATCAGTGCAGAGTAACTCTGCATTATATGTCTGCATTTATAATGGAGTTATTTGCGGACCTTTGACAATTTGTCTGTGACTGACAAACTGAGGGACTTGTGCAATCATGATTAAAAGTGATCACCAAGACGCTGTTGGAACCAGCTGGTTGCCCGTCTACTCGAATCAATTTGCAGAATACAGATAAATATGATTCAATCAGTGGATGAGTACTGTCTGTCTAGTGATTCAGGTTTCTGTCCTATTTTCACTGTAGTGTGACTGAATAAATACTTTTTATTGCAAGTTATATTCACCCATTGAAAATGGCATTCATACAGTACTTTGTTCTACTTATACATATTAAATTGAGCAACTTTGTCAGCTGGTGCCATTAGATCTGTTCATTACTAAGCTTGTTAGATTTTCTCTGGGGCGGGGCAAATGTGCAAACTGTCACACTAATAACTGCACATTCTAGTGTTTCCACATCCCCTCAAGAAAGTGTGTCTTTTCATGCGGCTGCGTTTATGTGAGTGTGTGATAAATCCTCGAAGATGCTGAGAGTGGCCTGTCTGGGTGGATCAGTGCCCATCAGGATCAGGAATCATTTCACTGGATCTGCTCACTGCTATCACGGCTCAGGTCCTAACGAGGCAGCACAGCAGTACTGCAGTAGTATCTGCGTGCCACATTTCCTTCAGCCTGTATGTCAGCAAAACTGTCTCTGCAATCCAAGTCCCTCTAAGTCTCAATTTGTGTCAACAACAGCTTGTCAATTGGACAACTTTTGTAATAAAAAGACATGTCCGTGGGACGATATTACAGATTCCAGATCGGCTGCAACCACTGGTTCATTTAATCACTACAGTTATCAGAGAAAATATTCTTCATTTTAATGAGCAAATGCTGGCCTACAGATTTGCTTTTAATCCCAATATATACATGTAACATCCACTAACATATTTGGCACTATGTGAAATGTGCGCTAAAAGCAGAATTCGCTGATCTTATCTGCCGCAGTGACTCATTAGAAGCAACATTTTCTGTACTAGAAAAAGTCTGCATCCTCATTTTTATCACAGAGATTCACATCAGACTCGAGGAACAGGTTGAGTTGAATCACAAAAGGAGGAGGTATGTGTATGAGATGTATATGAATGGACCATGCGACAGGCATGATATGAGAAATATATTCAGAATATTAAAGGCAGAATTTCAAAGCTTCTGTGTAAATAAAAATAACTTGTGGCATCATTTTATAGCATGCAGGCACTGATACATGTGTGGGCTTCTAAAAAATGTGTGTTTGACTGTCTGCGTGCGGGCTGAAGTTTCAAGGCTGTCTTTAAGTAGGTGATTTCCCCATTTTTTGTCTTTTATCCAATCTTCACTGTGATCTGTAGAATTTTCCTCCGAAATAGTAACAGTGCACCGACAGCACCACTTTGATTAAAGTGGAGCTCAGAATTACAGGGCCCTTTGTAGAACATCTGGCTCAGAAGCACCCTGTGCCTGTAAATATGACTGTAACATTCGTCTGTATTTAATAAAAAAACTAGTACCTTTAGTCCGATTTTGTGCACCGATGTCTTAGTGAGTATGCTGATTCATCATAATACAGTATTTCAACTGTCAGTGTGACAATCCAATAACAGAGCGCACAACCCAAAACTTATTAAAAAAATAATACATCAACTGCGACATGTGCCCTCAGTGCAGAATAGCAACTGTCACAATCAATGTTGACTGAAAATGATTTTAATATATATATATTTTTTTATCTTTTTGTCCAAAACTAGTTGAACTAGACCTTCATTATCTCCCGATTAGTCATTGAGATTTAATAGTGGTGGGAACTAGTGCAGAAATGTGCATTCCACTGAGAAGTAGTTGATGTGCTGTCAAGCTGTGTGTGTGTGTAAAACTATATTTGTGTGAAAAAGACAAAGCCTTGGTCATGCAAGGTGCTGTAATCCAGTCGGTGACCTCCAGAGCCTGCTCGCTATGTGAATGTGTGTGTGTGAAAATGTGTCACCAGAGCCTTGCTTATGTTTGATGGTGGTCTTATCCACCCGATGACCCTCTGAACCAGATGGTGTGTGACTGCATGCCTGTGAGAGTGTGTGTATGTGTGTGTGTGTGTGTGTGTGTCCCACCTCTGAGCCTCCTGGCACTCCAGTCAGTCCCCACACCCACCAGTCCTCCAACACCACACACCCCACTTCCCGCCCTCCTTCATCCTTTCAGTTGGGTGTGATCACATCAAAGCAAAAAAGGGAGGATTACAGGTTTGTGCCCCAAAGGAAGCTAGCATCCCTCTAACTGTAACTCTCTCTCGTTCTCGCTCTCGTTCTCTCTCTCTTTCATTCCTGCCACTTTCCCAGTGGGGCCCCCGTAATCCCTACGGTGTCAGAAGGTCAGGGGACCGTGTCATGGATAACCCACTGGGGCACATATAATACAGCTAATAGTTAGCTAACATGAACATAAAGACAGATCCAAATTTTTTTATCTTCTCTTTTTCCCCTAGGCTCTATTGTTCATTTTTTTTCTTTATCATCTTTGTTTTATTTCAAGTCGTAGTAAAAACCATAATTCCCAGCAAGAATGGGAGTTTTCTGCTGTTTAGAAACACTTGTATATGGCTACAAGTGTTGCTGAACAGTAGACAAATGGTTCAACTCCTGCTTTTAAACATAAATTCACACATACGCAAACACACACATGCAAATAGATAAGATCGGTATGGCGATACAACTGGCAGAATGGACTCGACAGTTGTAATGACGCTAATAGTGCACTTAGTCCTGGCATTTGTTTTATGTTGGGTCAGTGCGCGACACGCACATAGCCTTCAAAACACAAAGAGAAAAAGCAAAGCTCTTGTTTTGGATCAGTGTTATTTTATGCTCTACTTTTGCAGCCGTGGCATCTCGGCCCTCATATTTATGCATCTGTTGAGCAAATGTTTATGATGCGACGCCGCTAGCAGGTGTCACTCTAGTCTCAGATCAGTTTTCAGGGTACGGTTGGTCCACTGTGGATGTAGGCCAATTGAAACTATTGTTTCCTGTTACTCTTGAAGAGTCTATTGGACCGTGCATCTGTCCTCGAGGATTTTCATAACATTCCACGTCAGGGTGCAGCAGCAGTGTAATGCACGTGTGCAAATTCGTCTCAGTTTCCAGATAAATTGAAAGAGTTGTTTAGGAGAATGGATGTATGGTCACTGGTCGCAGTGAATGCCAAAAAGTGCGTGAAGTTTTATTCTGGGTTCCTCACCCATCTTCATCTATAAGTAGGAAAGGAGCCTCTGCTGAAACAATTCTCCAGTCTCGATTTCAGATAAACACTCGACCATCTGTTAAACGGTCATGTGGCCTTATTGCAACTGTGTGACAATTTAGTGACAATTCACCAGATGCATTAAGATTTTTCAAAAGCCATGTCCAGTTAACTGAACTAAAATGAGTTACTTGCCAGTGCTTGCCTTCTCTTTTGAGAAACAGGAAGCTGCTCAAACTGGACACAGCTATAAGATGCCCTGTAAAGCCCAGGACCAGTGAAGTTCACTGCTGCATTGAACATGTATGCATTTTATTGTTAAGATTGTTGAAATTACCACAAGGTTCAATATTTGGCCAAGTAATTTCCTTCCAACAGCAACCCACTGCTTCCCTCAGCACTCATGCTAATGGGTGCACCTTTTAAAGTCAGTATGGCGTCATGAACTTCAATGAAGTGTAGAAGCACTGGCAGATTTTCTTTGTTTCTGGCTGGTTTCTTTACAGTTTCCTTCAGAAATCCTTCCTCAGAAATGTTTCATCGCTACATTAATATTAGTAGTGTGGATGCCTCATGCCATTAAATAATCTGGCTACCTTGCAGACTTATTCTGGGGTTTGGCCTTAAGGACAAGAAGCCAGACTCTAGCCTGGCTGTACTTTTTTCAAGCACCAGAAGTTGTAGGCAGCAGAGCTTTAGGCAGCTTCTGTTGTTCCACATCAGTATTAGTGCTGTTCTCACAGCTGAGTAACATGTTTCCATAAAGAAACTACATCTAAAAACTACAATCTTCTACAATATAAAGGTGATATATATGCAGGCTTAAGCAATTTCTTCTTATTTTTTCAGGACTGATGTAATTCAAAGTGTTAGCTTTTGGTGGTCATGGTTTATCATGCCGTCCATCATAAATACGGTGCTTTATATAACACAGAGACATGGTAAAGTTAATTAATCATCCTAAGAAACCAGGAGTCTGTGGATCCATTTCTGTAATCTTAGAAAAAGATAAATATTTTTGTGTCATAAAATATGCACTAAGCATATTTCAAAAACACTATAAATGTTTCTGATTCATCAAATTAAGAAATCTTTCATGAGGGCGAGGATTAGAAATAATGTGTCGCTCTATGAATAACTATGTATGAAAGGAACATCTGTCAAAGTATAATTAATTATTTCATTATAGTCAAATTAGAAATCATGCCCACATAACGTGCACTGCTTAAATGGTCTTAAATACATACAATAGCCGAATTAAGTCCTAGGCTCTCCAGTCTGATTACACAACATGAAACTAACACAACCAAATCCCACCCTCAGCTTATGAAACTCAATCCAGTTAACACACTTTAGCTCAGCAAACCCTGTTTTTGTAACAAACTATTGAATCTAAATTACTGCCTGTATCTATATTTTACTGCGAGTAATAAGCATCGTGTCATGAAGAAGCATTTTTTAATTATTTATGATTTCATAGTTTGTCACACTTGTTTCAGATCATCAAACAAATGTTAGTATTAGACAATGATAACCTGAGTAAATACAAAACACTTTTTAGATGATTACGTTCATTAAGTGTAAAACCTGCAAAGCCAGAACTGCAGTCGAGCATTTGAGATAACTGGTAAGGAGTTCATGTTTGGATCAGTTAGAGCGAGTTATAGGAGGTCCTGAAGAAGCAAAGCAGCCCAGACCATCACACTACCACCACCCTGCTATGATGTTGTTTATATGAAATGCTGTGTTTTACACCAGATGTAACTGGAGTCAAACCTTCTAAAAAGTTCAACTTTTGTCTTGTCAGCCCACAGAATATTTTCCTAAAAGTCTTGGGGATTATCAAGAATATTTTTTTTGGCAAATGTGACATTAACCTTTGTGTTGTTTTTGGTCCGCAGTGGTTTTTCTCCTTTGAGCCCAGTCTCTTTCTTATCACTGAATCATGTAGACTACACTAACTGAGGCAAGTGAGGCCTGCAGTGCTTTAGATGTTGCTCTTGGTGCCACTGTTCACAATTTAACAACTGCATTTTGTATTTCATCTGGTTATCTTTGCCTAATAGTAAAGCTTCTTTGATCTGGAACGTTTAAGTGTGACAAATATGCAAAGAAACGTAGATCTCCAAATGGGCCAAATACTTGTTCACAGCACTGCAGAGCACAATGAAGACCCCTGCGTGGGAGACACTTGTCTGATGGTGATCCCGGGCAATCTAAAAATCATTTCAGTTCAGTGACTTGTAATAAAACAAAGATTCACTAAGACGCTATTAGGAAACTGAGCCCTCATCTTCAATAGCTCACAAGCTTCAGCTGGGACAAAAGCCTTTGTTGGGACACAGAGCTCACTGCACAGCCTGTAGAGACATCAGACTAGTTTATGACAGACGGGTCAGCAGGGGGCGGGCGGTGGGCTGAAAACATACATATAGCTTTAATTGTACTCATGGCAGTGTGCATGAAAGTCTTTAAAGCGCTGAAGATAAGTGTGCATTGTTTGTAAAACTGCGAGCAATCAGGGAGACAAGACACACACACAAACTTCAGTGAACCCCTAATGTGAGACCCATGACCTGGTGAAAGGGGTTTTCTAGGTGTGTGAGAGAGTGTATGAGTGTGTGTGGGTCAGGGTTGCCAGGCACAGTATGCCACCTGCGACTGGAATGAAGACTAAAGGAGTGGGACAACAGAGAAGAAGATGCACAACACAATGTGACTGTGAGTGCTACACTTTCAGTAGACAGGCCCTACAGAGTGCTTTACATCTTATGAGTGAAATATCTTACTGATGGGCAAAAAAACCTCCTACATTAGAAGTTGAAAAAATAACTAACTAAATAAAGAAATGGCACCCTCTGCGACTGTCCTGCCCACCTAGTTAGCAAGGCATCAGTTTGTACTGCCTTGGTAAAAACTTCTCTCGTTAAAACTTTTCATTTATTTCTTTGTTTATTAGAATTTCCATTAGCTCAGCTCTAAAGTGTAGCTACTCTTACTGAGATTGACTTTAACAGCAGTAAATTAAATTAGAATTGAATTCCAAACTTGAAGTTTCAGTGGCTTCTTGAAGGAAACATTTGATGCAGATAGAAGTCATATACTGTAATCAGTCAGTGTGCACTGTATTTCCAGCTAGCCAGTAGTAACTTGAAGTCTTGTATGTCCTTGTTGAAAATCCTGTATGTCAGGAATTACATTTAACTACATACTCACATCTTTTATCGGTATCAAACATCCAAATTGTCAAAAGTTTAACTCTGTGAGCTTTCAGGTTTTTGAAAGGAGGCTGTGAAAGCTCTGTGATTAGCTTAATACATTAAAAAGCCTTTGGAAATGACCAAACTCCAACAATGCTCTGGTCCTGCCTTGGAGTATTTGGGATGTACTGACCGTTCTGTTTGAATGGACGGACGAAAACATCGTCCTGGAGGAGTTGTTGCAGTTGAATGAATGCTTTTATACTTTTTTCCCCGTGAAAATGTATCAAAGGAATACATTGTAGCTTACCATATAGAGACTGACCCCAGAGAGCGAGAGAGAGAGAGAGAAGACAAGGCTTCTGAGCCCACCATCACATCAAAGACTGTCACTAAAGATTTTGCAAAATATACATTTTTGGTCCATCTGTAAACCTAAAACACATGTAAGCTGTTTGAAAAAAAGAAGCATATTTATGAATTTGTGTATTCAAAAGCCCGGGCATCATGAATGGTTGACCAAAGCTTCAACTCTGATATGTGTCTGAATGATGTAAACCCTCATGTTCTATAAATGTGTGCCAATTACCCTCTTACCAGCTTCAGCGTACGTGTTCTCCGCATCAGCCTGAGTCACTCTTATGTATCTGGAAATCTCTGTTTCTCTGTGTGTTTATAGTGACTTTAACTGATCTCTTATCTGAATGCATCAGTAAACCAAGCCATGAGTCATTCACTGTAAGTGTCAAGTCACGTCTCACAGCACATATAACCCTGTTTCAAGGCTCACCTGAGCTCGCATGTTTATGTGCATGTAACAACACCAGGAACGCACCAAACCAAACCAAACCAAACAGTTTTTAATAGAATGTCACAAAATGCAACGCAAAAGCAATGTGAAAAGAAGAAAATCTGACTGGTTTATTGGGATAACAGCTGGTAGCATGAATTCTTAAGGCTCATACCATTAGACCTGTAGCTCTCAAACCGTGGACTGGGCCACACTGGTGTTGCAGAGAGCCATTCAGGTTGGGTGTCGATGGCTAGGCAAAAAAAATGGTAAAATTCAATTGAACAAGTATGTATTTTTGTATGAAAACTGGTTTAGCCAACTATATTTAAGCAAAATTTTAACATCAGTTCTAAATAAATTATCAGGTGGGTGGCGAGGCTTTTGGCTTCTGAAGCATTGCGTGTCAGAAAAAGACTGAGAACAGCTGCATTAGAACAGCTGCATTAGAACAGCTGCATTAGAACAGCTGCATTAGAACAGCTGTAGAATAAGTGGAAGCAGTTTAACCTGAAACAGTGGAAAAAATGTTGGTAATGGTAATGATGGACTCTGAAAAAGAAAACGTTTCAGCCAGGTCCCATCACAGATACACAGTAGCATATCCACACACACTACGGACAGCTCAGTGTGTGTCTCTGCCCCCTTTGACGCCCCTCCTTTAACCTCCCACCTTTTCTTCAACCCCTCCCTCTCTCTCTCTCTCTCTCTCTCTCTCTCTCTCTCTCTCTCTCTCTCTCTCTCTCTCTCTCTCTCTCACGTTTTCCCTCTATCTCTCTCTCCCTCCCTTGAATTAAGTCCATTATCCCAGCCCGCTCTGCCTCTGAGCAAGTCTACTCTGCTCAGCTGCTGCGAAAACTCCGTGTATGTGTGAACTCCTTGCATGCATGTGTTAAGAAGAGTTTTATGTGTGTGTACAGGCTTGTGTGTTTTTGTAAGTAGAGCTGAAGTGCAGCCGTTCATCAGTGGAGCTGACTGCAGGCAGGGGGAATACTCAGATCTCGCTTTGCTGCTTTTTAACTTCACTTACTTACTTTTTGGACTTTTTGAAGACTCACTGGACATATTTTGCACCACAGTGGAACTCTGCTGTTATTCTCTTTCTGTTCATGCACCATTCCCATAACTGGAAATAAATTATTTTTTTCTATTTTTTTTAATCAGATTTCTTAAAAGTATTTTTCAGGTATTTCCACCTGTTTAGCTGATCTCAGCTCTCACTTTCTGGACTGGTCAGTAACTGTTTTTTCATTACTCCATAACTTGTCTTATCTTTCTTGCTTAAATCAGATATGAAAAATCTTGGGAATGGGTTTTTGAAAGCACGCAACAAAAACTGAAAAGGTTTGTGTTCAGTGATTTCTGCATATAAGTAGAGGAAAGACTATGAGAAAGTAAAATGAAACAGAACAGTGTGGTAACAATGGATACTGTCTGCGCTGCCAGAGGCATGTTGGGCTCAGGTGGATGCTGATCCCGACCTGGAATGTTCTGAACTCCTGTGGAATTTGGTTCCCCTGGAAACGGATAGGCAGGTAAGTTAATTTGGACTCTGTTCCAGTAAGATCACCATTTAAGTCCGTAAAGTCAATAAAATTAGTTCAGTTTAGTGAAAGACACTTCCAACCACAAACGGACTTAACTTGTAGATGAAGTAATAATGAAATCATGACTCCTGCTGTGCCGTTAAGTTCCCGGTTCCCTGAGCCTGCTGTGCCTGTGACATGACCACCACGTGCAGCACTGCTAATCCCGCACCACTTCAAAACTAAAATATCTTTCTAAAAGTCATGCCGATGACATGTGGGATTTCTCTCAGAGTGTTTACTTGAAATCTGCTCTGTTGTTTCATTTGAGAGAGTCAACTGAGTTGTCTTTCCTCTGGGAACAGTTTGGCGCAGATCCAGTCAGGGGACCAGAGGCTGCTCTGTAAGGTCTCGCCTTACTGCTGCTTCAGGGCTTAACACAGCCAAATGGATAGCTACCAGGGACCAGCAGGCTGCCCTCGCCTTAGTGACTCCTTCATTATCTCTTATTTCAGAGTTTCTTCCATGAGATGAGAGATTTAAGCTGCATGACCGCAAGGCAATTTTCCCACAGTAATTAAGCAGATTTCTTTCTTCAGTAGTATCACTCCAATCACCTCTTCCCATCCCGGCGATACAGGCAAAACTGGTGAAAGACTGAAAAGTTATCCATCCTCACAAATGAGACCGGTATGAGCATGAGCATAATTAGTGAGGACAGCAAACACCCAATTAGCAAGTTTTAGTGACTCCAGTTTCAATATTTATTTTTTCCCTTCACACTCTGAATAATAAGAATAGTCAAACTGAATAAATGCTAGCCATGGGGTTTGTAGACTGGGAAGTTTTCCATTTGTGATGCTGGGCCAAATGGCTCAGGACCAGCGGACTGCCACAGCATCTCCAGCTCCTTCATTCACTTACACTCTTTTAAAGGGACCCGAGGACTCTGCTTCAGACTGTTTCGCTTTTCTTTCTCAATATGTTTCAGCTTAAATCCCATAAAGACCGGTGCTCACTTTTGGCTTAAAGCTAGGGCTTACTTTGTTTCTGTTGAGTGTGTGTGTGTGTGAAGCTTCACTTTGCTTCTATGACTAGCATTGCCCAAAGACTTAAAACACTTCAAATAAGAATGAACTTCTGAGATGCTTATTAAATTCTTTTGTAGCCTTCATATGACTCAGGCTTGTGCCCTTTTTTCCTATGTACTTTAAAAGTTTTTCAACTCAACTTTTATTGTAATTTTTTTACATTTATGGGCCATTTATATCATAATTATAGCAGAAAACCATCATTTCAACTTACTGCTTTTTCACTATAGGTGGTCTGTCTTTATGAATGTTTATTTTTATAGTTATCAAGGGAAATGAAGCGCTGCGCACCTCGTTGTCCTTCCCAGAAAAAGCAAAACGCTGTCATGCTTCAGACCAAAGCGCTGTCACAGCTGTATTCATGGTTAAAGTCACAGTTTTGCATGACTCTTGTAGAATTTGTTTGTTAAAGTCTGCAGCATTTACATTAAGCAACGCCTCCCTGCATCACCTGCCCCGTTCACACATCTAAGACTTTCTGCTTCCGTGCTTCTTTTCATTCTTGGAAATGGGGCAAAAACTGGCAAGCCAAAATTTTTCAGTCAGAACTGAATCAAAACACAACTGTGCTTTAAAAAGTATTCTTTAAATGCCAAGGTGGTAACTTAGATTGGAGGTCCACGATTTGACATGCTCACTATACTATGCTACTATATATTGTACAGATGCATTCGGTCCCTGGATGGGTTCACTCTAACCATCACATTTACACCCTGAATACCATTTCCTTACTAGTGACTTAGCTGTCACTAGTTAATATTTATCCTTTTAATCCGAGAAAAATAATGTGACACAGACTATTAGTGCTTTGCGTTCTGACACGTATTATGATCACTTCATCAATACATGAGTCAAATTTATTGCAAAACAATTTCTGAATTTGATTAAAACAGCAGTAAATAACCAGAAGGAAAACAGCTGGTGGCATAACATTTGTGCTTCCAGCTTCAATTCTTTTCAGATGTGTTTTATTATGTCAAAATGACATGTTTCAATGAGAATGCAGTTAACTCTTTTATGTGGTCATATGATTTCAAAACTATAGACTTTATAGTATTTCTGGAAAAACATCTTGGTTTCTTTGGAAAAGACTTATCTGTTCACCTTACCAGCCCTCTTCTTAACCTTCTTCTCGCTCTTTGCGTCCATCCTCTACTGTCTTCTCTCTTGCATTCCTTCCCTTCCTCTGATTTACTTCCACTATTTCACAATTCAGCAGTACACATAATTATAAATAGCCATAGATTAAAGGAGCTGCATTGTCAGTGATAATGGGAGAGAAGCAGATCTTTCTCTGGACTGACTTTTAATAAAGGCTTTTGTGTGCCAACATATGTTTTCCATAGCACTGACTGCTTTCCTGCATTCAGTGCTCCACAGAAAACCAATCAAATTAGATAGTATAGATGGGAGGGGGACTCATCACCGTGATGATAAGCAAGTATCTCTTTCACAGTGAGCCAAGTCTTTTCTTAAACCTGACCGAGTTGGGGAGCTAAAAATCATAAAATAAGATGGAACTATGGAAAAATACATGGAACTCCTATGCTGTTCTCCTGCCGTATTCCTCATTCATATGTAAAACACACTTTGTAAGAAACAGAGAATTCAAGTGAGAGCTTTGAATTACATACGAACTTTTAAAAAAAAATCTTACTGTATTCTCTTTCACCCCGTCGCTCGTCCCATCTGTCGCCCCCTTAGCAAATTAACTGGTGCAAAAGCCACCAGTTACCTGCTGTTACAGCTATTTTGCTCTGTAAAGCTCTCCCTCCCCTCCTCACCCTCTCCACTTATTCTTCATCATCATCCATCCATCCCTCCCGCTTTTCATTTCTCACTTGCAGGGAGGCTTAGACTTATTGCTCACAGGCCAGGGAACTCTTTTTTTCCCCTAGGGGAGAAACAATTGGCTCCTTTCTCTCCATCACCTCCTGCCTCACTTGTTTCTTCTCCATTCCTCCCTCCCTACCTCTGCTGCATTCTCCTTTTTTGTAAGACTGCATGCATGCAGGCTGGCTGCAGGGTTGAAGTGCAGAAATGTCTATATCCTGTTGTTTTGTTCACTCCTTTCCACGTTCTCTCTTTTGTTGTCTTTCCCTGCCTTTTCAATTCTCCCCTCCCCGTTCTCCCTCCTTTTAGACTTCTAATTCTCCTTTCCTCTCCCTTTCATTCACATTGCCTTACTGCTTCATCCACAATTCATCTTTCAACTCTTTTCACACGTTTTCCTTGCTCTGCTCCTGTTGTGATTCCCCTCTCTTAACCGGCCTCTCAACAACTTCTTGCCTTCTGTCTCTACATCATTTTGTCATCTCTTCATTCTTCCCTCTGTAATGTTTTTATTTGTCTTTGCTTCCTTTTCACCTACCTGTCTCTTCATATATCTGACCCTCATTGTTTCCCCCTCTGGCTCGGCTTGCTCTTGATCTCCACTGTGACCTGTGGCAGTGGTGGTCTACAGGTTAAACTGCAGATATCCATTTATTCATTACTGCATACAATACAGTAAAGTTGCACTCTAACCCCACTCTGAAAAAGCCGTTTCACCCTGGAGGCGGGCTGCTTTGTCTGCCCATCTCAATTTACTCTGGTTTTGACAGGACAGCCTGCTCTCCCCCCCCCCCCCCAGAATCTCTCTCTCTCTCTGTCTTTCTCTTTACTTTTAATCCATTCCCTCTTGGCATGCTGCTGCTCCATGTCTATTGAAGCTGAACTGAATGCAAGTGTCAGCGGCCCCAATGGCTTTTTTTTATTATTAAGATCCATTATGGAACATGCAAGGACTTTGTGTTTGCCTCTGCATGTGCATGCATGTGTGTGTGTGTGTGTGCTGAGAAGGGCTAGTTTTTTAGGTGGGGATATATTCTCCTACATCCTTGTTTATGAATACATACAAACGTTTGTGTGTGTGTGCCTGCTCACAGGGCTGTGATGTGATGTGATGAAGAGGAACAATAATAGACTCTTCAACTCATGAAGAGTTATAGGATGCACACAAACACTGCAACACACAGCTCGGGGTGTCTCGGAGGAACAATGGGACCAGTCGTTCCTTTTATAGCAGCCAACAGGAGTGTGAGGGTTTCGCTGCTCCTCTTGTCGCTTCCAGGGAGTGTGACGTGAATTGCGCGCGTGTGCGTGCTCGCTTCTGTTCTTGTGTCACGTAGCTGCAGCTGATGAGAGTGCTGATGTCCTTCCCCTTGAAATACTGCAGCATCTTTGCAGTTCAGTGCAGAAACTTGAGCGTGCATAGACATGCAGCCTTGTGCTTCGGCCTTTCTGTTTCACAGACCTCAGCACAGTTTAGTGCTCTTGTGATCACTTCTTTAATGCTAGCTGGGAAACTTTGCACTCAGCGAACATCTGTGAAATCACCCAAGACCTCTTCAATTCGAAAACAGCGAGTTAAAGTAGCAGATAGCAGGCTGTGCTGGGATATAGCCTTGCATGTATGCTTTTGTCCATTCACAAATGTGCGTGTGTTTAGATACTGGAGGGTATGTGAGAGTTTATGTTCCTGTTAAGCTGTGTCTTGTTGTGTTGTGGCCTGGGAGCCATGAGCTTATGAGAGCTCTCCTGTCTCTACGCTTCAATAGCTCCATTATTCATAAAACTCTGTGCCAACAGCGCAGACGGGTCTATGTCTGTATAGTGTATGTGTGTTTTCTCATCTTATGTATATTGTGCTTTAAAGTGATTCTTTAGTTTTCAGTGATAACCAGGAATTTGAAACTAATAAGAAAGTTGTTCCAGCTTAGAGCAAAGTGAGTATTTGAAAGCTTGGCATGCTTTAAATATGGCTGAGATGATGTTGGTGATGACAGGCCTCACTCTGTTCACACAGTCATCCTCGCGGAACGTAGACACAACACCTCTACGTACACTGAGGTCAGTGGCATCCCACTACAACTAATGGCTGACAAATCTCAGATTCTGATATTAAACTTCTGCCTGCATCTGCAAGCCACTTTACAATCCAAAATCAACCCATATGTGTCTGACAATCAGTATCATGTCTGTTGTTGCAGATGCCTAGTCTATTCTTCCCACCTTATTGTTTCTGTAGTCGTAGAAAGGTGAGGAGGGCTGTGTACAGCGCCATGCTGCCAAATCTAAATTACTCCAGGGAGAAATACTGCTTCTTCTTTTTCTTAGTTGCTCTGACTGATATCTTTTTCTCTCTTGGATCATCTTTTGTAGTTATTAGTGGAAAACAAATGTTGTATTCCTTTATAGTGCATTACAAAGTCAGCTGATTTGGCTCTAGTTGAAAACATATGGCTAGCAATAGACTGCAGTTTAAATATATCCACAAATCTTTTTTGGCCTTACCCCTCATTTAAAGTATCCCAAGCAAAGAAAGACACTGTTATTTTACGTCTAATATTGCCCCAGTCAAGACAGGGAGATCTAGTCTGCAGTAAAGAGCAGATTATTATTGAACAGCTGATTTTATTGCCAAGACACAAGAGGGGTTTTTATAGAGGGTGACAGATGAAGGGAAGTGATAGAGGTAATTGTTAGAAGGAGGAAAATAAGTAAAGATTGAAAATGAAAAGAGGGGAAAAGCCAACTGTCTGCCTGTTACTGAGTGCCAACTGTGAGGTGCAATATAATAAAGGAGACTGTTTCTACTGAAAGGCTTTATTGTTCCTGCTGCCTGCAGAGTCCAAAGTACTGAAAGAGAGGTGTGTGTTCACTGCGCACTTTTTTTCCCTTTTTTTTTTTGCAGCACAACATTCATATAGATGTAGGACTACAAGCCACTGACCTCCCTCATGCTTTGGCATTGACAGTGCCGTAAGATGTTATTGGGGAATTTTCAGAAACAATAGCAAGTCTGTCTCATTAATTTCCGCAAATCCAATACATCAGGAGACCGAGAAAAAAAACCATTATAGAAGCCATGTGTAAACTAGATTGGGGAAAAAGCAACACTGTAAATCTCTAAATAACTTGTAATTTCATTTATCTATTACTGTGTAAGTCAATATTGATATCAGAAGCCAACAGTCGCTCATTTTGTGAGGCTGGATTCGCTCACAAGTGACACTGTTGTAAGAACTGATGTGCTCATCCATTCATCCATCTTCATCACTGTCGGCTCATTAGTCCCTCACAATGAAGAGATCTCATTCAGTGACACTGTCTGCCAGTGTGGAGGGAGCGAGGAAGAGTGTGAGCAAGCAAGCGAGTGTGTGAGTGCTGGATGCGTATATGTGTGTGTGAGCTGGCAGTGCCACAGACATGGAGAGTTTGCGCTTGGCTTGGCAGTGCGCAAAGCATATCTCTATCTCGCACACACAGTATTCATCACACAAGGTCAGAGATTATGTGTGTGTGTGTGTTTGTGTGTGCGCGCGCGCTTTGGATACTGTCCCTGAGTCTTGCTGTAATGTGAAGAGATTATAGTGTTGCCATAATGGAGGCTGGCATTAGCATAGCCTGGCAGGAGCATCAATCTGAGTCTGACTAAAAATACCTCAGACAGCAGTGTGTGTGTGTGTGTGTGTGTGTGTGTGTGTGTGTGTGTGTGTGTGTGTGTGTGTGTGTGTGTGTGTGTTTGTGCATGGGGGCATCCCTGGCATAAGCACACGTGTGCTAGCAGTGCATATTTCTAAATTTGTTACTTCTCTGTCTTTATTTTCAGGTCTATGTGTCCATGTTTAATGTTTATGGCCCATCGTTGATGTGAGAGTTCAGCTTGATCATCCTTCAGAGTCCCAAGAGAACGACGTTACGCTGATTATTGAGACTCTAAAAAGAAGACTGGAAGAGAAAAAAATAGAAGCCAACACTTTTTCAAGGATCCTTCCAATAAATCCTTCAAAGGCCGGTCCCTGCTTCTGTCACACAGATTCTGAAGACTGAATCAGAACCAGGACACAACTATAGCTTCTATTAATACATTAAAACTTAAATAAATAAATTGACAGACTCCGCTTTTGAAAGAAAGGAGTTTGCTTTACGTTTGCCAAGATGATGACTATGATGATGATGGTGGTGGCCACGATGGTCACCTGCAGCTCTCTGTTCCTGCTGGGGCTGGCCGCTGCCCATGTGTCCTCCAGCACCGTGACCCGCACCTCCTCTTCAGCTTCTTCTTCTTCTTCTTCTTCCTCCTCCTCTTCATCATCCACTTCACCGCGCATGAAGTTATCATATAAAGGTAAGAACAAAAGCTTTGAGGATAAAAGTTCTGGTTCTTTCTAAAAAAAAAAAGGCAATTTCTCTCTTCCACTGCCCGTAATAGTTAGAAAAGTATCTACACAAACCACACGCACACACACACCCCACTTTCTCTGTTTCATGTAATATTCAGCTTTATCCTTTTGAAAGTATATGCAGCTGAACAGTAGCCAACTGTAATTTGTGGCTGCTGTGATTCACAGCCATAGACACACACACACACACACAACTTAAACACGCAGTAGCACGGTTTTGTGTTTCATCTTGGGTATTGTATGTTAGAAGAAGGCAGCTCAATGCCCAACACAGCCACATAAACCAAGCTGGTAATTACAGCCTGAATGAACTGGCCAAGGCCATGAAGCTGGCTGCAGACCGTTTGCACAGCTGAGACATGTACCCGCCTGAATTTGGGCTGAAGGTAACTTGAAGCATTTATTATGAGAAGACTTAAGACTATTCTAGTTTTATTTGAAACACAAATGACAAATGAGTGTCAACAGTGAGAGTTTCTTGGTTCCTAATTAGGCTGTAGGCGGTTATTAAAATACTACTTTGACATAAAAGTAGAGTCCTATAAACAATTTTAGCCACTTTAGCAATGAAGCTAAATTGCTGATGCCTTTCTGTGTGTTTGGTAATGGTGCTGTTGTTAGGATTTTAGCAAACATAAACATAATATGTTAAACATTAAAAACAAGCGTTTCACAATGACATGCTGTACAGCTGATCTATCTGAGAGTATATTAATTAATACTACATTTTTTGTTTTAAGTTAGCAATGTAGCATTAAATGGCATTTTTGACTGCTGCTTTTTATTGAGTAGAAAGCATTATTACTTGTTTAAAGGATGAAGTAACCATTACTTAACTCAGCTACTTAAAGTAGATTTGGGCTGTCAAATAATATTTTCTTGACAGATATTCTGTACCAGCGCTCAAGAAAGGAGCAGTAAAATATTAAACACCAATACACTTGGATCTTAAAGTAAAAGTAACTGCATTTAGCAGAAGGCAGGTATCATACGCATGTTTTTAACACACTATGCCCTCAAGCCCAGGGTTATTGCCACCACAGTATGGTGGGGCTGAATAAAAGTCCCTGATGTCATGCTGGCGGCTATTGGGTGGCGTCAAAGACTTAATTAAAGTTATAAATTCACATTAGAACAATGGCAGACTAATAAAAGACATTTTAATGTCGAAGTGAGGAGGGCTTTGGTCTTGTTTTCTTAAGCTCCCAGTTTGAGCTGAGCACGTAGGGGAGGATGTAGTCCCTTTATTTCTTAGTTTCCTCAAGCCAAGAACAGTTTTTAATTCTTTTTTTTTTTTTCCATTAAGCTTGGGGTGACTATTATAGTTTAAATTTACAAATACAAGCTAAATTTTCCTGGGCACTGTTCCTCTAGAACTTTTTCTTGCCAGTTTGGAAATGGTAAAGACATTCAGTTTTTCCACTGAAACTAATATAGTGTCATTACTGTCAGAGGATTTCATCCTGCTCGTTTCACAAGTCACTGGCCTTAGGACACAGCTCAGAAATATACTGAAATACATAAGATGTTGAGGGTTTTTTTTTTTTAGCAGCGTGACTTGTGGAAGCCCTGTAGCCAACTAACTGATGTGGATCTGAAGACGCCGATGACAGCTTTGAATGCAAAGATTTTATGATTCTTTACTTACTTTCTGAAGAACATAATTAATAAAAAAGTTTACTTCGCTATACAACAAAAAAGACAAGTAAAGAACAAAAGACTGGTCCAAAACTAAAGCCCCTGCAAAGTTATCCGAGTTATCTCTTTTCTGTATACATATAAGAACATTTCTCCATAAATACAGGCAAACACATTGGCACCTACACACTAACACAAATGCATAGGCGGGTTCTCCCATACTTAATATCTTTATCTTTAAGTTATGTGGAAATCATCGACTCATATCAGTGTTTGACTGAGGTCCACCCTGTAAATCTACATTTTCAGAGTTGCAGCAGTTCCACGGAGTGCGACGGTTTGAGCTGGAGCGTTCCTGCTGCTTTAGTGCCCTGCTGTTGGATGAAGAGAGGGGTCGACTGTTTGTGGGAGCCAAGAACTTCCTGCTGTCTCTGTCGTTGGACAACATCGCCAAACAAGAACACAAGGTTGGCCAGAAACAACCCCCAAAACCAAACTTGTACAGCTGTAAAACATGTGGGAGTGTGAGCGGTCTGTTGATCAAAACTAAGTTACTGCTGCTGAGATTTCAACATTTTCAACTCTGTGTTTTAACGGTTATGAGTAGATTTAATTTTAGATTCTCATGTGCACAAGGCTTTTTTAAAAAGTTATCCATAAAATAAGGAACTGTTTTATAAACACAGCATTTTCCCTGGTAATACACAAACCATTACCAGAAGAGATAAATCTCAACAACTCCAAATACATTTGCCATGAAAATATTTTGTGACCTTTTGTTAACTATCTTAGGTGATTATACTGGCAGAAGATGAAAGTGAGTCATTCTTACAACCACTGCAACATTGTTTACTTTCTAAGAATCATTTATTATTTTGACTCACAAAGTTAGTCACCTGTGGTTTGTATTCTTGCATTCCTGAAGGAAATATTCAGAAGTGTGGAAACATTTTTACAAACACACCCTTTAGAAAATAACATCCGTGCACATATGAGTCTACTTAAGTGTCTGACCTGAGGGGAAAAGAGAAGTGTTGTAGCCATAGAGGAAGGTAGAAAATCAAAGAGCTGGACGGAGATAAGAAAAAAACATTTATGCAAAAGAGGTTATGATTCACATCAAAAAGGTACACTTTGTGAGGCCTTTGCCTTTGGAGTATAATCAGAGCTGCAAAAAGACTTGAGTATACAGTACACACACTGGCAAAAGAACTGAAATGTATAGACACTAGAGTTACACACAAAAAACCCACAAAACACATCCGTCCACAGCTGCTTGGAGTAAATTGCAAGTTTCTATCTGTCAGATATGAAACCTCTGTTGGTTTTAGGTAGATGAGGGAGTTTGATTTATGAGCTGGGTGTGCAGATTCACTGTAGCTCTCCCTGTTTTTTTTTTTTTTTTGGGGGGGGGGAGGGGTTGCAATGTTGTTGAATGGCTGCAGGATAAAATAGGTTAGAAAGAAAGAGATGGATCAAACTGTTCTTACACTTGATGGTTTAAGTCCTGATATTAGAATAGAATAGAATAGAATAGAATAGAATAGAATAGAATAGCCTTTATTGTCATTGTACAGAGTACAACGAAATTGGAGTGCCACTCCCTTGGTGCAAGTTTCAATAATAAATATAAATGTAAAATATAAAAAGTACAAAAAAAACAATCGTAAGTACTGAAACAATAGTATGTACAATATATACAGGATAGCAGCATTAATATAATGACAGTATGAATAGCAGCATAATATAATGACAGTGACGGTATGGAATAGGTTCAATTGTTTTTGTGCTTATTTACTACAGTGATAGCTCTGGGAAAGAAGCTATCCCTGAATCTGTTTGTCCTGGTTTTATGTGACCTGTACCGTCGGCCTGACGGTAATAGTTCAAACAGTTGGTTGCTGGGGTGAGAGTGGTCCTTGATGATATTGCCAGCTCTGCTGAGGTACCGAGAGTTTGCAGTGACCTCCAGGCTGGGCAGAGAGCAGCCAGTGATCTTCTGGGCTGTGTTATATTATGAGGGAATGCATCTCTGGTACACTCTAAATAATCTAATTTAGCCAAATTAAAAATCCAGAGTAAATTTACAAGATGGACTGATCTTTGTCTGCCTGTTTCAGATCTATTGGCCTGCCCCTGTTGACTGGAGGGAGGAGTGTAACTGGGCTGGCAAAGACATCACTGTAAGTGATTACACTTAGCCCTGTGATTTCATGTTTTCATTTTTACCAGAGAAATAAAAATTGATGTGGGTACTGTGATATCACCTGGTTAAGCCCTGTTTTCAAGCCTTCCAATAAATGTTTTTGCTGTCACCAGCTTGGTTGAAAAAAGTAAGGGCAGGTCTGACTGTGAAACCACGCGCTCATTCACTAATGACTTGTGATTGACAGCTAGTTAACCAATGAGCTTGTAGTTTCATACCAAAGATAATCCATAATTCTGAAGCATAGAAGGACTGAGATTTGCAAGGTAGACTTCATTTTTTATTCAGTATAACACAAAACAAGTGACCGGGAACATAAACGAGGCAGGAAATTGCTTACAGAGGTAAAGACAGAGAGCTGTTTCCAGATAGGCTTCAATGGGGCTGGAAGTCCTTTTGCAACCACAGCTATCACCATCCAGAAGCCTCAGATAGAACGATAGAAAGTTTTTAAGAACACCAGATATTGGCTTTATTGGCCCGACCCCACAGCTACGCCTGTGTTTTATCTTGTCTGTGATCTCTGCTTTGATTTATAAAAGTTTACAGCTGATACAGTTCAGATGTGGAACCTGAAAGTTTTTAGAAGTGTGTTGTCATCATCCTATGCAATAATACACACTGCATTATTATTATTATTATTATTATTATTATTACTCAAGGAATATTTAACTACAACCTGTTAGCTAAACTGAGTTTTTATGAGACATAATGCATCATAACATCCACTTTAACCATGTCCCATTTTACATACAGTTCAGTAAGCATTGCTACTGAGCTCCAAGTGCAGAATGTAAGCATCCACTCCTACCCAGCCTAACACAATGCTACCTTTTAATCCACTCGAGTCATGGGAGTCATCACAAGACAGAAACACCACATTTAAACAGATAACATGTAATAATAGGTGCAGCACTCCTACTTTTGGACCTGCCATGTGGTGAGATTACTTCCTCCAAATTTGTTTCTTTGAGCCCTATTTGAATGATATCCACACAGTCTGATGTAGAGCTCACACTCAGTGTTTACACACACACTGTCTAACCAGACAGGTTTGGGATCAATGCAAACATTTCATTTTTTAAATGTCACTTAAATATTAAACTTTGTATTGCACTGGGTTAGTGAATCAGAGAAACTCAGTTGGAAACACAGTTCTTGCTGAAGATCTTTGATATATTCACTATGAGAGCAACTCACTGGGTTCTTCCTCACTGGAAGAATATGTGCAGCAGAAAATAACAGTTACATACCTTCGCTTTGACGATATGATGCAATGCAGTGAGGTCACAGAAATCTAAATATTTACCCGTTGCTTGTAAAAATGTGGCTCGTTACATTAGGTTGAATTGGATGTTTATTATCTATATGAGGATGGACGGACTGAGTGAGGTTAATAAAGAGCATCTTGGACATGAACTGCAGCAGTAGCAAAAAGATGCAGATTAACAGGAAATGAAGCAAAACCCTGATTGTTAAAGTGTTTCTATTTGGATGATTTGATCTGATTCTGATTCCGTTCTGAGATGACTGCATGCACAAAGTCTCCATGACTGAACTCATGACCTGCTGCAGAACTCACAGCAGAGTTTACCAAAAGATACGCCATCATCAAGTTCCCTTGACTTATTATTTAAGTGCCAAAAAAAGATTTTCTGTGTAATGTTCTGCATGTGGATGTAGTGTGGGCAGGGGGGGCTTGGCTTCACTGACCAACATGTAGAGGCCACCAAGAACCTATAGACCACCCAAGATTACAATTAGATAGCTGTACAGGTCAGTGTGTGTGTAGGTACTTCGTGGCTTTAACTGTTTAAAACAGTAAAATCACATCTGCTTATGCAGATATACCATAAATGTGTCTATTTATACTCAAGTGTTTGACAGTGTCTGTGTGTACATTTATCCCTGTATGTGTAAGTTTCCAGTGTGTGTGTCTAATGTCTGTGAATGTGTCTTTATGTGTGTGTAAAACAAACCCGTCATCAGTGTGATTATACAGCTGTAGCAGACAGACAACGGGCTCCATTCATACAAAAATCCAGGCTCTAATTTCACCTGACCAGGAGTCTGTGTGTGTGTCTGTCTGTGCATGAGTGTGTTCAGTTTTCTGTATGCATATGTCCTGTTCGAAAGTGCGAGTAACTGTGGAGACTGTGAGTGATGAAGAGAATTAATGTAATGAAGAAGATAATGAGTTATTGTGGGAGAAAGAAAGTGATAAGACAAAAGTTCAAAGAAAATGACAGATTTTGCATTAAAGTAGTTTTTTTACTCACATTTCTATCCTTTGAAATGTTATTTTTATCCTCTTTTATCCTTTTCTGTGTGAAAACTCACCCAAACCTCCACCACGCACTATTGACCCTAATTACAGAGAAATGTGTTTTCTATAGGAAGAGGTCAAAAGCTCTCCCTGCCACTTGATCTCTTCCCTCCATTCATTTTCCATGTTTGGTCCTTTCTTCATATTCCCTGTCCTCATCTAATATTGTTATTTACAACCCTCCAGTCCTTCAAACAGTAAAACCACCTTGCATGTGCCAGGACACTAAGACAAACACAGACACATGCAGATAAACAGAATTAGAGCGGGGCAGTAAACAGTTGACAGTTTACCCAGACACTTGGTCTGACTCAGCACTCTGAGGCGTCACTGTAAGGCCAGAGTCATATTCAGAACCGCAGAAGTGATAGATTGTGTGTTTATGCTGTCATTTCAGTACCCACTTGGTAACTTTCAGTGCCTTCCAAGACCCATTAATAAATCAATGGGTAGGAATTAATAATAAAAATCCTTTTCTTTATTTCATAAGTATATCATTCAAAGCAATTTCTTATGTAAAATGCTCTGTGGAAGATGCATTAATCACAATTGTAAATCAAAATTGATTTTTTTAAAGGTATCCAAGAAGCTGCATGTTGCACAATGAGTTCTGGGACATTATGAATTAGATTATGAATGAAGTCCAATAGCTCAATGGGAAGAATTAATTTAAAAAGGAGAACTCTTCCAAATACTCATGTTAGTCTTTCTGGAAGACACAAACTGAATTGTGTTAATCTTTAACTACTGAGAGAAGAAGCTCAGTGACCACCAAGTATGTCTGAAACCACCAAAGAACATTTTCTTTTCCAGCATTGTGTAGACGATCACTGTGCAGGAATTCACACACAAACAACGGTGAAAAGAATTGGAAACAAATGGAAAGAAGGCACCCTCTTATGTATATCACTTAGAGAGTTGGATTCCAGAAATCAGTCCATTTTTAGGAGAAATGTGGCCTGCCAGTATCCCCTGATACTGCATTGTCCCGTTTCACAGAGATGATCAAAGGCATTCCTATGTTATTACACTGTGATATGTTGTGTATCTAATGAACATCACCATTCCCATCAAGTCAAACCCTCTCTGCCATTAACTTTATTAAAGCTTCCTGCATCTCTTGGAATCTTTGCTTTTACACAAATTCAAACAGTTTGTTCTGGTTTTAACCAAATGGAAAATACAAGCTTCCAGCAGCTTTTATAACAGCCTAGTTGTTTTTTAAAGTTAAGTGACCTCCAGAAACCATGTCATGTCTTAGATGGAGTGCATCTAGGCACCCTGGTAACTTAGCCAGTGGAACGAGCTAGCCAAATAGCTTTGGTGCCTCAGCCTAACCAAACAACAAGTGAAAGCAAAACATAAAAATGGTCTCACAGTCAACACTCCAGTCTCAGTGAAAAGTCAGTGATGTTTCTACTTCCACACTCTTCCTGATCTCTCTGATCGTATTATGGATTTTATTTGTATTTCAAAAGCAAACTACCCTGTATATATATTTAAGTAATCCTTACTTGAAGTGTTTCAGATGTCGAGGACAAATGAAAAAATCTGATTTAGTTCAAGGACATCCTGGTAGATTAAATTTTATGCACCTGACAAACACAAAAATAGCCACTGAACCAGAACACGTTACACTTCACATAAAATGCTCAAAGAAGCATAGTTTATATGATAGCAATCGATATGGAGCCAAATACCATAAACAGAGCACAGATAGTGGCTAAAATACTACATTAATGCTGTAGATCAGGTTAATCATCAACAGAAGGAACAAAGAGAAACAGAGAAAAAGACATCTACAGCAGAACAATGCAGCATTATAAAACGTGAAGGCAAGACTTAGAGCTCAAGCTGCTGTAAGGTCACAGCCCTCATTTTGCTCACTGTTTCAACTAATGAGTCAGTGGCATGTCAAAGGTTGTCCAGGGAACCCGTTAACCCCCCCCCCCCCCACACACACACACCCAAACCCTTCTGTATGTATGCACACACACACACACACTGATCAGACAATGAGAAAAAGTGATTGCTGTCATCATTTCACCTCATTCTTTTTGTATCTTTTCAGGGTCGCTCATGCATCTTTTCCCTACCCTCCTGATCTCTCTCCTTTGTCACATCAAAGACTTTTCTCTGTCAGCCTCCTGCTCTGCTGAGTGCCTCACCTTTCTCTGCCCCCTGAGACACACACACACATATCTATAACCTTCAGTGGTTTAGAACAAAGGCTTGCCATTCAGCCTTTAAAACCTACCAGGGGATTAGAGATGGAGTTGTTGTGTGAATACACAAGTTTACTTGTTGTAGTGTATACACGCACACATAAAGGTGTTTAACCAATCGATTGGCTGACTAAACTGTTGCCGTGCAGGAGACCTGGAAAACAGCAGGCCAAACAATTCACTTTCTATGAACGCTTACACAGAAACTGATATTCTGCATATTTACTCCAAAAATGATTAATTTGTCTTTTAATTGTCCAAATGATCCAGGCTCTGAGCTGTTTGCATTATGACTGTCTGCTGTTGACAGTGAGATTCATGTCTTTCCAAACCTTTAGATCCACCAATACTCACAACAATCGACAGACAGATGTTACAGTGACCTGTCTGGGGAGAAGTAGACAAGCGCAAAATGGAAAGATAAAAGCTTAAATGTGTGCTACAGTGTGTGAATATATAAGAAATAAACAATGTACTGATGACATGTTGTTTTGAACACTTTCGTAATCACAATACAGAAAATCATTTATAAAAATTCATATTCAATATAAATCTGTGGTGTGAGATTCTCATGATAATGGCAATAATTGTAGTATCCACAGCAGTCCACATATAGTATCATCTCTTTATGGGCTAATCACCTCAAAGCGTGGTGTTTGAAGACAGGAAGAAAAATGTACCATCCATTATCTTAGTATACAGTAAATCCTTTTTTTCCAGCACTCTCTTGAGATCCATCTCAGTGTAACCTGATTCTGAGATGAACAGATGTGTCTATGAATCAATAACATGCTCGCTTGTTATTAGAAAGAAGCCAGGATAATGGAAATAAGAAGACATAGAACAAAGATTAAAATGGTTTGAAAAGATATAAGTCTGGCAAAAATAAAATGGATAATGAAATATAAGTTTATCTTATTTCTTTATGTAACTATTTTGCATTCTTTTCTATAAATGTATACATATAAGTCAAAGAAACTTGACAGCAAGGTTATTATAGAGATTGGTGATATTATAGCAGTTTAGGAAACATGGTTAAATTACGTGTGGATATTCATTTGACCATTTGATTGTTAGTCAGTCGTATTAACCAGGACACACATGATGTCAAACCTGTGAGTAGGAGATGGATCTGGGGACATCATAGACTAAATGGCAGACAGCTATTTACTGTATTTAAAGGTAAACACTACCACTATGTCAGGCTTGGAAAAAAGGGCATTGTATTTCATGCAAGAATTGTGTTTCAGTAGTGTACCTAACACTCTGTCTCAGAATTTGTAGAGTGCCAATCACAAAACAGTTTCCTTCCTAAAACTTCCTAAAGATCAGCCTTTAAGTTAATAATAAGTACTATATGTGTGTGTGTCTTTCAGTCTGACTGCGTGAACTACGTGAAGATTGTACACCACTATAACCGCACCCACTTATACGCCTGTGGAACGGGTGCTTTCCACCCCACCTGTGCCTTTGTCGAGGTGGGACACAGGATGGAGGTGAGGAATGTACAAAACACAACCTACACGACACTCACTATGCAACAGTGTAACAAGAAAGTCTAAAAATATTATACAATGTCTTTATCTGTTCTCATCTGCTGAAAATAAGATGTTTCAAACACAGAAACTTCAGTCCTCTGCCAACCAATTTAGTCTCTATTCAGTGTACCTGTCGACAGACCCTTAAAATATGGTCTTAACCTTCCTGCCTTCTTGGGACCTTTTTGTGCCACTGCTATGTGTTAAATGGCTGCCATTTCCACTGTGTTCAGTGGAATATAACCAAACTTGCCACAGGATAGTTTTTACCTGTCAATGTTAATATTCCAGTGTGAATTCCTTAAATCAGCCTAAAATGGCTGAGCAGCAGAAATCCCCACACCCATCACCCTGGGGACCATTTTCTGCCCATTGACTTCCATTATAAACGCTATTTTTCAACCCCAAATTATCATCATATGATTTTATTTTTTCTTCTTTTCTTGGATGTCAATGAAGACTCAGGGCCTTGAAGTTTTAATTTTTAAATTGCAAAAAAAATGCAAAAAAAATAATGGCAGGTCAAAATGTATGTTGGTGCCAATCTTTGGTCCATCTAAAGGCCTACTTATAATGACAATCACATATTACTTCAACTGGTTTTTTGTGGAAATATTTAGTTTCGTTTTTTGGTTTTTGGGGCTTATAACACAGGGCGCTCATGTAATAACACTGGGATTTGAAGGGTTAAAACAACGAAAATATAATTAAAACTTTACATGAATATTTCAGGGAGAAGTAGTTTTACAAGGTTGGCTAATTTAAAGTGGAATAAAATATGGATATATGGTCTTTTTATGGCGTGGCTGAGAATGGTCCCTAGGGTGATGGGTGTGAGTTTTTTAAAGGATGGCAGGAGGGTTAAGTGTATAAAGAATTTGGCATTTTATAGAAGGACTATGCAAATATAATCACGCTGTAAAATCCCTTCCCTCCTCTGTCCATCAGGACCACGTGTTCAGGATTGACCCCTCTGAAGTGGAGGACGGGAAAGGAAAGAGTCCGTATGATCCTCGACACAACGCTGCATCTGTGCTCGTCGGTAATTGCACCCATGCAAACTAATATGAGATGACTGAATAAGAACGTTCATTTAATGGGTCTTGAAATTGGGCTGATTTGACGTACTACAAATATATTATCCAAACAGTCGTTGACTAATTCTGTCTCCTAGGTGATGAGCTGTATGCAGGCGTGGCCACAGATTTAATGGGAAGGGACTTCACCATCTTCAGAAGCCTGGGGAAACGCCCCTCTATCCGCACTGAACAGCATGATTCAAGATGGCTTAATGGTGCACTTTTGTCTTTTTTTTATCAGATTATGTGTTGAGACGACTCACATGAAGAATTACACTGTGTTGATAGGAAAGGTTATTTTTGACTAATTTTTTTCTTTGATTTTCTTTACCAGAACCAAAGTTTGTTGGGTCCTTTTGGGTCCCTGAAAGTGAGAACCCAGATGACGATAAGGTCTTTTTCTTCTTCCGGGAGACAGCGGTTGAGGCTCAAGGGTTGGGAAAATCTACCTACTCCAGAATCGGACAGCTGTGCAGGGTAAAATCCAGCAGCAATTCCAGCTGGATTGTTGACAAATATAAATAAAATATCCTCTTAAATTTATCTTGGCTATTTTTTCTCCAATCAGAATGATATGGGCGGTCAGCGAAGCCTGGTGAACAAGTGGACAACATTTCTGAAGACCCGTCTGATCTGCTCGGTACCAGGAGCTGATGGCAGCGACACGTACTTCGATGAGCTGCGTAAGTACAGCTGTGCAAACTGTCAGAAGTACAAGTATGTACTGTGTGAACTATTTTAAGATGAAAATTGTGCTGAGTAAAAATATGCTATAACATAAATGAAGTAAACAAAGCTTTCACTCGACATCCTCCTCCTGTTAGGTTGTTTGCCACTTTCACCAAAAAACTTTGGTCATTACTAACGTTTTGTTTTTCCTGTCACCGCTTCTAAGATATTGTGCATTATAATCTGGTAGTCTCACTTTTCAGTAGACAGAGAACAGAAAAGCAAAAAAAAAAGTGCTGATTTTCCTTTTTGGATTTTTATCCAGAAGGACATTCTGCGGGCAAATGGAGAAAAGGTCCTGGAACGCATAATAAAAAAAAAAAAGGATTTCTGACCTCAATTGTAGATTACCATTCAGTCTAACATTCCTGCAGACTTGGAGCAAGCATGAGTGACAGATTAATTGGTAATAGATTCTGGCCTGATCGAAAGCCAATGTTTTTGCTGTGGGTTTAGAGAAAGTTAGAGGCTCGTCTCTGGTAACTCTTCATATGACAAAAACCTATAATGTGTTTTCAGGAGATGAAATCCAGAAGTGAGACTAAATTTATAAAGCATATCAAATGACAAAGAAACCACAATTTTCCTGTAAACCTATATGAATTTCCACCGAGAAGTTATACTTTTCATTATATATATATGTATATATGTGTATATTTTTAAAAGCCTTTTCTAAAGACTGTCCTGTACACCTTGCACACCAAGCACACATTCCCAGTTTTGTGGTCTGTTTAAGCTCCAAAACCTTCCATATCTTCCTCTGACATGACGGTGCCACTCTTTCAACCCCTATCCTTTGGCTCCAGGAGGAGATTTATGAGTTTGGCGCATAGACGCCAATTTCTAACCACATTTTGCAGTTGTAATAAAATGAATGTCTGGTGAAATATAGTGTGATTCTATGAGGGATCCTTGGACTCAGAGGACAAATGTAAATCATGTTTGTTTCTCTGGAAAAAAATGACCCTTTATTGAACCCATCCTCAGAGCAGTGTCCAGTACCCATACCCATAAGAAGTTATAAAATGCAAGTCAAGCTGATGAGTATCCTAAGAGCAATGTTAGGCACATTTTTTGCCTTTTAAAGCTATCTGTGAATACAAAATGGACATAGCTGTGATGTTTGGTAGTTTGGCACTCCTCATCTTGTTTTTTGTTTTTTTTATAAACTGAAATAGTCCTGTTTATAATAAATTTAGCATTAACCCGCAGTGCAAAAACTAATTGTGGAAGTTATTCCATCAGAGAATAGACACTAACAGTGAGTCTGTCATGAAGATCAGAAGACCTCAGTATCACTTTAGCACAAAGTCTGAGTTTTTATCAGAGACCTGACATTCAAACATGATTTACAGTCGACATTCAGAATTTTTCTGTTGTAATTTTTAAAATCAGCAATAGTGCTTTAAAATATAAACAATAAAGCATTTAGGAACCTTTTTATGGGGTTTTCACCTTCATAATGAGTCAGTTAGGTGTAATAAAAAGACATGCAGGCCAGTTATTTAGCTAACTATACCTGAGATGACCAGAGATTTCTTTCAAATAAAAAACAAGTTGCTTTTGGTTTGTTTCACTCTATCTGGAATTCAGGATTTACTTTTACCAAAATGAGAAATTACTTATACGTATTAATAAAATTATTATTGGAATATATTTTTAAAAGAAGGAGCTATTTGTTGTTATACAACTACTCCCCGAACCTGCAGTCATGTGGTTTGCTGAGCAGCTGCACGAGTTTCAGCTCTCAAGATGTTTCCGATAGAGCTTTCTTGGCTGTATCTGTGGGCTATAATATGATCTGTCTTTGTGCTTATCTCATGACATAGTGAAAGGAAAAGTAAGTGGTTTAGGCTAAAGTCTAAATTACCCTTTGGCCACATCTGTCCATCACATTCCCTCATGAACTTTCAGTCTCTTGTCTTGACCTTGATTTTTTCCAACTATATCCATGTAAAAATAAATAATTGTTAATCTGAAGTTTTTGTTCTATTAAAGTATGTGCACCATGTTATGTCTTTAGAAGCAGGAATTTCATTAAAGTACATGGAAACACATTTTGTGGCTCAAGACTAAGAAATACGCTCTTGTTTATTATGGAGATCTCAAACCTGACAATTGAAGCAAAAACTTAATGAAACTCAGTTTGTTTAAAAGATTTTTATAAGCTGCATGAACCTGTGGTGGATTTTGTTCCATGTCATGACCCTCAGTTATCAGTAACATGTCTCGTTAAGGTTCTTAGACATGGCCAAAGGGTTTTGTTTATCTTTCACTCAACCTTTGACCGTTAGTCTACTGCCACCTGACCAGTGTGTGTGTGTGTGTGCATCCTTAGGCGATGTTTTCCTGCTGCAGACGAGAGACAGAAAGAACCCTCTGGTTTACACCGTCTTCTCCACTTCCAGGTCAGAATCTGTTCATATTACGTGTGTATGTTTGTGCATGTCTGTGTGTGAGGAGAGACGTTTTTGTGTATTTTGCGTGTTTTGCGTGTTTTTGTTGCATCTAACCCAACTCCCTCTGTCCACCAGCAGCAGTGTATTTAAAGGCTCAGCTGTGTGTCTCTACTCCATGAATGACATCCGGAGGGCCTTCCTGGGGCCATTTGCTCACAAAGAGGGGCCCAACTACCAGTGGGTCCCCTTCCAGGGAAAAGTGCCCTATCCCCGCCCCGGAATGGTATGTCAGTAATCATAAAAGCGCATCAGCGTCACAGTATCTAGAGTTTCCAGAAGTGCAGTGTTGGCTGATCAAGTAAATGTACACATATTTGCGTAATTGTGAGAAACTTTTACTTGGAAGTGTATATTTTAGATTACGTTAATGTTTAGTTATTACTTAAAATCTGATTTTAAGTACAAAACATATATACATCCTATAATATATAGCACATTGCCATAGATTTAATGACCCAATAAATTAATAATGCTAGACCATCACATACAGTGGAATATTCTTTAGTATGTCTTCAGTGTTGAATTTGTTGCCTCAAACTAAAACTCAAAACAAAACAAAAAAGTTGTAAAAAAATGGCCTCATAGTCACATTGAGACAGTATTCAATATTAAATATTTTTTTCTTCCAAACCCCCTTTCCTTTCAATCAATATGTGCTCATTATGGGCCTTTCCATTCAGCTAAGCACACAAGTGTAGCATCAGCATGATTTGTTATGCAGAGCTTCAGCTGTTACTGCTGCTGGAGAACAATCCCTATTGTATGAATGCAGAATACTAATTGTATTTGGCCTACAGAAAACCCTCCCTCACGCCATCATTACCTCGCTGGATTGTAAAATTAGCAGAACAAATCAGATTTTAAGAACGCGATCTTGCTTACAAGTACATTTACGCAAAAAGTGCACATAATGCACATTCTGATTTAAAATGCATAACCCACAAAAAAAAAAAAAAACCAAACAGTGTGGCTCAATAAAGTGCAAATTAGTAAAAAGAAAAACGTGGAATTGTATGAGAATAGACGCTGCATGATGCTAAATTGAGTTTTCAGCATTTAGAAAATCCAGGACTGGAATTTTAATTAAAGAGAGTGGCTGGACTCTGACCTGGTGTAAATCTCTTTTAAGTCCTTGAGACCCATCACACCATAATCACCTCTCTGTTGAACTGTGCTTTGTGTACTTCAGGTCAGCTAAAGTGCTGAGAAGTTCGGCATTTAATTTCAGTTTACATCCAGAAAGACAAAACAAGTTTACTCATCAAATATCAGTCATTGTGCAATGACCGAGTCCAAACATAGTAAATAGGAGAGCACTGACTCAGAGTCAGCTGTTTTTTGCAGAGCTTTACAGCAGCCGCATGCATGCACGTTCACGCATTCAGGTCCTGAGAGAAAATGTGTACTCACTGTAGTTTCACTGTAGTAGTAGTTTTTTAAAATCCTCTTTTTATTTGTATCCCCACTGATGTTCAGTAAAGTGCACTAACCTCAATGTAAACTTTTTAAGTTCCCAAAATACTAATTCGATTTTTTCTGCCCTTCTTTAGTGCCCCAGCAAGACATTCGGCAGCTTTGAGTCAACAAAGGGTTTCCCAGATGATGTGATTCAGTTCGCGCGTCACCACCCTCTAATGTACAACCCGGTCTACCCTATGAGCCGAAGGCCCATCTTCATCAGGACCAATGTGGACTACAGCTTTACACAGATCGCTGTGGACAGAGTCAATGCTGCTGATGGACAGTACGATGTCATGTTCATTGGCACAGGTGAATGAGCAGTAATCATTTCTAACTCTAGGGTTAAACAGGAAAATGATGAAATTAGTTATTAAGCGGTTGTGTGTGTGAAATTTCAGATAAAGGGACAGTACTAAAGGTGATCAGTGTCCCCAAGGAGAGCTGGAACAACATGGAGGAACTTTTACTGGAGGAGTTGGAAGTTTTCAAAGTAAGAAAACTGTGTACATGAAATTACATGTATTTAGCACATTTAGTCATCATGACATGTTGTATTCTTACAAGCATTAAATCTCAATGAAGTGTTGAAATTAATGGATCATTCAAACTTGCATGCCTTTTATTAAGTGTACTGTACTCCCTGGACACGACCTAAAGAGGAAAACAAAGGATAGTTTGAAAGAACATTGTATACATATGCATGTATACATCCATTGTTTATTGTATTATTGTAGTATATTTACCTTACAATATAAAGCACCTTGAAGTTTTGATTTGGTGCCATATAAATAAAATTGAACTACATACTGATAATTTTGGTCAAATCTAAAAAGTATGTTATTTAGTTTGGTACATCTCTTCTCCTTCCCAGGACGCCTCATCTATCATCAACATGCAGATCTCCTCAAAGCGGGTATGCTTGTTTAATTCTTAAAAGCCCCAAAATCATGTTTTTAAGAGTATGTCAAACAGTGCAGCACTGTATTATCTTTAGTCAATTATTTCCTCTTCACAGTGGAAATGGTTGACATATCTAGACTTAGAAATTAATCGACCTGTTTATCTGCACAGCAATATATTTATATGCCCCGAAAGAGCAATATAGTATCTGAGGCTGTACTAAATCAGAATGGTGATGATGGATATTGCACAATATAACCAAAGAGAGCCAACATAAATTGCCATAATGGACACATGGATGGTATTTCTGGCACATAAGCTGTTGTGCTGTTTCAGAATAAAGCATGTTTTAAATGCTTCTCTTTGCTTGCTTTGTTTTCACAGCAACAGCTGTATGTCGGCTCTGACACAGGCCTTGCCCAGATTCCACTTCACCGCTGCAGTGTATACGGGAAGGCCTGCGCTGAGTGTTGCCTGGCCAGAGACCCGTACTGTGCCTGGGATGGAACTTCCTGTACTCGCTACCTGCCAAACACAAAGAGGTCTTCGACATTAACATGACCTATAACAGATGATCTTTACTTAAAAGAAAAAAGTGAATTTGCAAATACTGTCATGCAATAAAACATTCCTTTTCTTAAACTAAAATGTCAAACTTGTTACAGACGTTTTCGCCGCCAGGATGTAAGAAATGGAGACCCTAACACTCTGTGCTCAGGAGGTACAATTCTTTCATCATTTCCATATCTACAACAATGATTTTTGTAGACATGTTAGGAAAACTGGTGTTAATCCTATTTGTTAAGACTAAACTATGCAAGCTGTAGTCTGATGCTTCTTGGACTCACTGAGAAGCTTGCCATCTGAAATCTTACAGTCCTTATGCCAAATAATCTAAAATATCCCCCGCTTTCACCCCTGGTGACCTCTGTCCGCTCAGGCCACAATACCAGCATTTTGTTGCTGTCTTGCTGCCACAAAACTGAATCAGGCTAATCGCTCAAACTGAAGGAGCTCCTGAGTAATGCGATTACATCATTTGGCATGCAAGCTGTGTTGTGTAAAACTAATGAAGGTCAGAGTAATTGTCTGTGATGAGATCGGCACTACCCCAAAGTACCATAAAATGCTGATCAGGAGTCTGTTTGGCAGTTTGTAGACCATTGTTTCACCAGTAATCTGTGTAATCCTCTCCCCACCTCTGGCCTTGATGTAGGCTGACTTTTAAGTCTTTGAGTACTTTTGTGCAATTTTATGGCTGTGGTTAAGATTTAGGGTCATATCACTCATTTTAGAAAATGTTATCAAGTCAAGTCAAGTCAACTTTATTTGTCAATTCTGCCACATGTACAGGACATACAGAGAATAGAAATTTCGTTACTCTCAAACCTGTGTCTGCCTGTCTGTTTTTTCTAGTAACATTTCTGGATTCACCATCCTATCCTTCCAGGTTCCTCTGTCTTATTCTAACCTGGACATGTTTTGTTATTAGTGAGCACATGTGCTGCTCTACATTGACTCATTTTGTGTTTGTCTCTGCTGCCCCCTGCAGATCATCATAAGCATCGTATTGCAGAGAAGAAGCTGTATGGTGTAGAGGGAAGTAGCACTTTCTTAGAGTGCGTCCCCAAATCCCTTCAGGCCAGAATCACCTGGACCTTCCAGAAACATCCACAGAATCGACGAGAAGAGGTGAGAGGAATGGCTGACACTGGCCAGAGATGATGACCGAAAAGTCATTAAAGTATACTGTGGCATTTATAGGTAATGAAAATGTTTTGTGTGTGTTTGCATCATCAGATCAGATCAGAAATCAAATTCTTTCGTTTATAATTACTTTAGCAAACAACAGCTTTGCAGCTTTAGAGCTTATTTCTTTTCATGATTTAAGTTGATTTTTTTCTTGCTTATAGGTCCGTCTAGATGATCGCATACTCCAGACAGACAGAGGTCTTCTGATTCGCCGTGTCCTGAAAAGAGATATTGGCATCTACCAGTGCCATGCAATGGAGCACGGCTTCACCCAAACTTTACTAGGCATCACCTTAGAACTCGTACCTTCCACACCTTCATTTGTCTCCAATCTACCCTCCGATGCCCCTGTTCGATTAGACCCCCGCAGCGGAGGCGGACCCCCAATGACCAATCAAAAGCTTTGGTACCGGGACTTCATGCAGCTGGTGGACCATCCGAACCTAAACACAGTTGACCAGATTTGTGAGCAGGTTTGGGCACGCAGGAACACCGGTGGTGACCAGGTGGGTAAGGACATCGCACCTCTGCGTCCTGCTGTCCGCCCACCTAATAAGAAATGGAAGCATCTTCAGGAGATAAGGAAGGGGAGAAACCGTCGGACCCACGATGGGAAACCAAACCCGCGTGCGCCACGCAGTGCAGGGGAGTAACGATGTGGAGAAAGAAATGGAGGGAGAAAAGAATGACTGAAACAAGAAGAAAGCAGGAGAACGACAGAGACTGAGAAACCAAGAACTCCTGGAGGTGTTCACGCATACAGATACACCCACATACGCACACACTTACACACACGGACACACACAGCACCTCCTCTATTGTGTATATTTATCTATGGATGCCCCCACTATATGGTAGTCCAATCCCTGAGTCCTCATCCCACTGGCCAGTCCCTGCATGTGCTGCTCTAACTGATTCTGCACGATCCCTTTATAGTTCCACTAGATTAGTGAGTTTACTAGCAGATACATGGGAGTAAACACACCTTTATGTGTGAGCAATAAACTCACTTACCTGTCATGGGTTCATAGCAAAGGATTTCCACATCTCAAAAAATCCAATTACACATTGCGTGTAGTTAGTGCGTCACAGTGTGCACACTGTTTTAAAGGACTGAACCACAGAAACAAATGTAAGCCCAAAAATTTTGGATTAACTCCAAACGGCTTTTCTGCCCTGAAGATTTCCTGCCAGCGTAGCAAAAGTGTGGACTCTTGTTTTATGCACAATGGGACCGAACGGAGCAACTGGAACGTACAAAAAAGTAACTGGAAACACATTACTATTTAAGTTCAATTGCACAGGCAGTTAAAAAAAAAAGTAACATTTGAAACTTGTTCATAGAAATGAACAACTTCCTGTGGTGTTGTACACAGCAAGTGCATTCATAATAATGTCACCTTTCCATGGTTTTGCGCATATTACATAAAGCTGTCACAAAAGAAAGAGCTGGCATCCTGGCATCACAGCAAATAACTGGTTATGTTATATTTTGCTGTTTAAAAAAATATATTTTGCAGTTTCCTCGGGCAATTTAAGGCATGTCACAGCAAACTAAATTAAACAATGCAAAGCAGGTGGTCATACTTAGAGAGCAAGCATATTTGGCCTGATGTGATTACATATATTGTTTTACATACTGGCTTGAACCACTGTAGAAAGAGTAGAGGAAAATCTACTTGGAATTCCATGAAATGACAAAAAGATGTTTACAGTACAAAGACACAGATGGAGCACAAAGAAATCAGTTTGAAAGCAAATAATAACCTAAATAAGTATGTCTAAAACTAACCTGGTATCTGTTATGTGTAAAAATACAAGAAATACAGTAGGAAGAGCTCTGACATAATCCAAAACCTCACTCCAAAGATTAAAAATTAGCTGATTTCAACATTTTGTGCGTAAACATTAAGACGAAATGATGACGGGTGTTTTTTGGGTGAGGAGCATTAATATGGCAAGCAGGATGAAGAGGAAAAGGAAAGATATTGGTGGACTCCAAGTATGACAACCTGTGTTTCTGGGCTACGTTGCGGTATATATATTAGCATGATATTTATGAGTGAGTCTATAATTTTAATTTTAATTTTTTTTTTTTTTTGGTATTCGAAGCGGTACTTCTTTTGTTTTACACTGTTCTTGCATATATTGTTTGTTTTTAAATAGTTATGCAAAGATTTAAATTAAGCGAGTCACAGATTCTTCGTCTAGCACGGTTATAAAAACCACAGCGCATTTTCACTGCAACAGAAAAGAAAAACAACTCTATCTGACTTCATACACTGTTGTAATCACTTCTCGGTTTGGTGTTCCGGTCATTAGTATTACTGATTTCTGCTGCTTAATGATGTCATCCCTACATAATGGACAATTAGTACTATAAGGTCTTCCTTCTCATGTCTTAGTCTAATCTCTCGCTGTGTACTGTCTGTATAGAAGTCTTTGTTTGTTGGTTGTCTGTGCTAACATTGTGTGTGTAGCCCTGCCCCTAGTGTCCATTGTGTGTACAGGCTTAGGTGAAGCCTACCTGTGGTACCATACTTTAATGTATCATAGTCTATCCACATGAAAGAAAGTGAAACTGGCTGGCCTTGTAAAATAAAACATGCTTTTTATTTGCGTTCAGTCTGTTTTTCATGATGAATATGTGGTCTGTTTATGTTTCATGGCATAAACTAGACCTGTGAGTGGACTTTTGATGTTTGGATTCATTGTTGCTGTTATTTATATACCTTCTTTATAGAGATGTAATTAACTCGTTAAACTGAACTGAACCGACTGACGCCTGTAAAAGGGACACTCTGCATTTTGACACCACGTCCAGGTAGAGAGGGGTGACTGCATAAGTAAATAAGTAAACTGATTTTCATTGCAGGAGCATGTTGCTAGTCTCTGCATGTGCCAACGCCTGCTTTTTATTCACAGAACTACTTAAGTTGTGCTAATATTAACTCTATAGGGGTTTTCCTTCTTACAAAACTGCATTTTTTTTACACTGGTAGTGATGTCAAACTGCCTGAGTATTCCTTTTAACCCAGCTGTTGTTTTGTGCTTGAAATTGCATGACCAATGTTAGTGGCTAATGCATTTGACAAAGGTGTGGTGGCAAGAAAGAGATGGGGAGAAAGAAAGCACAATGTTGAATATTATTATTATTATTCGTATGTATTTATGTGCAAAGATAAGCTGATATGTTGTGGTGGATTTTTATTTTTCCTATACATGTAGATTTACATCTGTGTTGTTTGTGTTTTGCTTAAAATTACTCATCCCCAACAATTTTGTACATTACAGCCAATGGAGAAGCTCTTCCTTAAAGACAGTGTCCACTTAGAGTCTTTGATGTGCACACAGTCCTCCAATCAAATAGTCCTGTTGGATTCCATGTCATGTGACGCACCCCTGTTCAACAGCTCACAAGGAGAAGCTTGTATGTGTGTGTTTGTGTGTGTGTGTGTGTGTGTGTGAGGGTGGGTGAATTGTATGCTTCTGTTTTATGCGTGTGTGTCCGTGTGTGAGTCTCGGGGGGGGGGGGAAGCAAAGCTCTGTATATAATGGCAAAGGAACAGCTGTGTGTAGAGTGGTCTGTAGATGAAAGTTCAAAGGTCGAAGGCCAAAGTAACGTGGTGCACTGTAATACTCCCAGTTATTTGTGAAATGTCTTGTCATGTTTTTTTTCATTAACACAATAAAAATATGCAGTTACTTCCACATTTGCTTGTAATCTCTCCTGTTCAACTATCAGAATGAACTGATTTCATGAAGTTACATAAATATGAAAAAACAGGAAATTAGCTGCACATAAAATAGTAACTAAATGCACTTCACACTACAAAAACATTCAACTACAGGTTCTCAGTACCTCAGAATGATGGTCCAATAAAAATGATGACAATTTTAAAGAACAGAAAAAAGGAAACAACTAAATTTCAAACACTGATTTTTAGTCTCCTTGCAGGTTAAAGAAGTGTAAATATTACATTTTTAAGTGACTTACTTGTTTTATATGTTTTACAGAGAGATACATTTAGATCAATCTTTTATTAAATTTAGTTTATTTCAACTTTTACAGTTTTTTCTGAATGCTTAAACCCTAACTGTGATTCCTGTAGCACAATCTCTAAAACTATTCAGACTTATAGCAAAACCACTCACTGAGTTTGCAAAACTAAAAGCACAAAAACTGCTTTGCACTCAGTTTGCAATTTTGTAACACACACTTTGCAAAACTGTAGGCACAATTCACTGCACAACACTCAATTACCAAATTTCCAACACACTCCTAGCAAAAGTATACACATGTATGGCTATCATTAACACTAATTTGCCAACTGTCTGGCACACTGTCACATGTGAAAACTTCTTTAGATAATTAGTTCACTTTGCAATCAGCCTAAGCACTATAATACAGGTAAGCTGTGTTTGCGGAGTACAATGGAGGGAGCAGAAAGAGTGAGAAGAAGAGGAGGCCGAGGAAGAGGACGTGGAGGTGAAGAAGTAGGATGAAGAGGACGACAAGGACAAGGAGGAGCAAGAGGAAGACGAGGAGGGGGGAGAGGAAGATGAGGAGGGGGGAGAGGAAGGGTAGGAAGAGTAAGAAATAGAATTGCTGATGACATCAGAGCTACAATAGTGGACCATGTAATCAACCGTGGAATGACCCTGAGGGTAGCTGGCCAACAGGTCCAGCCTAACTCGAGCCGCTACACTGTAGCAAGTACCATAAGGACATCTTGAAATGAGAATCGGTTAGTACAGTCACTTTGCACAAAGATTTGTAGCACTGCCATATGCCAATGAGAAACACACCAACACCATTGATGTAAAAATACTGAAATTGTTACTTTACAGAATTGCTAGATGACCAGATGCTGGGGCAGAGGAAGCATGTTCACTGCAGACCAAGTAACCCATATAGTCATTATGGCGATTGCAAATAATCCTATACTTGGAAATAAACACTTGTGTTTGTTTTGATGTACTTGAAGTTTGGATCCCTCTATGCTTATGGATCTATGACAGAAGTATGAGCTCAAACTGACATAGCCTACCTTGTGCACAGGGAAAGCAAAAGCCAGATGTGTTTTGTATTCATACCATCAGTGTGCAGTTGGCGCATTGTGTGCTTAGTAGATGATGGCTTGTGTGTACTGTTTGATACGGAAACACCATTTTTACGAAGGTGTGAAGAGTTAATCTAGCTGTGTTTGCTTTTGCAAGAGAACTACAATGTTTTGATTATTGGTTGACAGGTTTTCTTATTTGTGTGAAGAGTTTTGCAAAATTAGCCAATAGTTACAATAAATGTGCTTAAGCAATCAGAAAAAACTGTAATTTACCAGGACTGGAGTGTCATCTGTGTTTTGACCACATGGTGGCAGTGTAAGAACGATCATTTTTGTTCTAGTCGCTATGACTACGCTGCTATAAAACTGAGACTCCACATACAGGGCTGGACATTGGAAAGGCTGAATGGTGATGTTTTATATAGTAAAACTGATAGATGTGTAACATTAACAGTGTTAATCATTCCTAGAAATCGGAAGCAGAAACACATCATTTGGATTTCCAGCTGCCAAAAAGTGAACTATAGCACTCAATAAAAACACACCAACAACAAGCTGCTAATTGTTGTCTTACTACTATTAAGCCCACTGACTGTCCTGTTATTGCTGATGAAAATTGTTACTTGTTCAGATAATCAGTGGTGTTAGTGCAAACAAACACAAATACACATTTAGCACAGACATGTCGAATAGAGAAAGCAGCAGACAGCTGCTTTGCATGGTTGACCTCTCTTTTTGTAGCTCTCCCTATTTAACTGTTTAACTGCATCTACATCTTTGACATGTGGACCCACATTCTTCATCCTGAAATCGTCACGGCAGGCCGCTTAGCAATGGGAACATGAACACACATGCACACTGGGACTTACAACACAGCGCACACAAAGAAACGAGCAAGACCACGACCATTCCTTTACGCATGAAAAACATTCACATATGTTCAAGTTTTCAGACGCTTACACACACAAATGGAGTATGCGGTCACCAGTCATAAACACATAGGAAGGCAAATTTGGTCCATATTACTCAAACTGGCAACCCATTAGTTCCCCAGTGCTCTCAATGAGCTGCATTATTCTGCAAGTGTTAAAATGGGTCTGCTGTGCTCTGTGGAGTTATAATTGAGGTATACTGATTTTACTGGTTACTATTTACCACTCTGTTCCTATTTATGTGTTCCCTGACTCGTATGTTGAGTCAGGGTTGAGATTAAAGAGTGAGGTTATTTTGAAAGAAAAGAAGTCAATTGTTGGTTCACTAATGAAGCAACAGGGGTTTAATGATAAGAACGTGGATTAAACATACACACAGTTACCTGTCTTCTTAAACTGAGGAACCATTGTAGGGTGCAATGGTCAGTACTTATGTGCATGTGTATGTACACTGTATGTTTCTAACTGTGTATCTTTATCAAGATACCGATCTGTATGTGTCTGCATCAATCATTGGCTCTGGGTCGTTCTCTAGTTAACAAAAGGTATGAGCCAGTGATCTGTTAACACATAGTAGACAACTTTTTGCTAAAATTTGTTACCAGCAGCCTATTAAAATGTCATAATTTGTTCTCATTTAGTTAAATCCACGAACAATGTCAAAGATAGGACAGTTTAAGTGACATAAAACAGTATTTTTATAACAACAACGTGATTCCCAAAGAGCTATTAGGTGAAAGTTTAGCATATCATAGCATGCTGTGGAGTGTTTCTTTAAACGTTTTGAGGAAATTGGTCTTCTGATGAGGGTTCAGTGAACAGTAGTTGAAGCAACTGAAGGGCCGGATGGATCTCGCAGGTCTTTTGTCAGGTCTTTGCTAGATCATTTCTTAAGTACAAGTACTTCGTCACTCTACTTAAGTAAAATGTTCAGGTATCTGTACTTTACTTGTGTATTTATTTTTTGGACAGCTTTTTACTTTTACTCCTTACATTTTTAAACAAATATCTGTACTTTCTACTACTTCAAAACAGGCTTTTGGTTTAAAACAGTTGTTTCAAGTAATTTTTATGTCATTGTGGGCCTTCATATATCAAACCAGTCTGAGCCTGAGTTACACATGAAAGGCAGATCAACGAGGCAAAATCAAGTGACACAGTAAGGGGTTAAAGTGTTTTTATGTTTTTTAGCAGAACACTGTGATGAATGCAGATGTTCATCAATTGTGGTTGCGAAACCTCAGGATCTAGCTAGCACTACATAATTGGAGTGAGAAGCATAAATGGAGTCATGTTTTAAGTAGCAGGTAATTTCAAATGCAGCGTTTCTATCAGCTTAACAAACATCAGCAAACACAAACTTTGCGTGCAGTTTGTCGCACAGTGTGTTGCTAGCTAAAGGTCCAGCTGCTGGTTTTCACAGGGAGAGAAAAAAAAGAGAGCAAACTTCACTCAGAGATGGAGAAAGATAAGAAAGACAGGATAGATCATATTTATAAGGCAAGGACTGCTCAGTGCTATGTGCAACACTGGAATTTTAAACCTTCAACTAACTCCTCTAGTCAGTACGAGAGATATTAATTACCCCACATGCTGAATTTCACGTTAACCCCTTCCCTACTCATTTTCTGTTCAAAGGCAAAGTCACCTTCTACCATTTTGGCAACAGAAAATAGAGGATTGTTAAGAACGGTTTACTTCTTTTTTTTCTGCTGATGTTCTATTTAACTGATTCAAGCTGAGTAACTTTATTACAATTAAAATTTAAAGATGTAAAGTATGTATTCTGATTTACATAGCGCAAGGTTCAGGTAGCTTTCCACAAAAATAGCAGAAACATCAAGTTTAATTCATTGCAAAAGTCAAAACCAGCACAGGTTTTTGGAGCCACAGGCAGATGATGAGAGGTGAACCAGGTTTAGAAGTTTTATTACACAAGAGAAGGTGTTGCAGCCAAAGGCAGACAGGTGAACATCCACAAGTGAGTTGTTCTTTCCCACAGAGAAGGATTGTTTTCTTTGGGCACACCAGAGGGAATCTAAGACAGATGGAGAAAAACAATCAATGAAGACAGTTTTCTAAAATGACACTAGTTACTGCAGTGAGTAAAAAGCTCTAAGTCAAAGTCTAAGAGTACTGCACTGGACAAAAAGAAGCAAGTAAAAGTGGACATGCAATCACTGTCAATAAAATTATATAGCTAGGGTAGCTTCTGTTATGATATGAGTTGACATGAATGTAGCTTTTAACTGAATTCGTATCACTATAAACATGCATTACATTTTAGTGACAGACCACAAAAACAGTCTCCAATGTGATATCCTGTGTTTATTCTGCACAAAAACAGGAAGATTTACAGTATATGAATGAGAAAACTTTAATGTAAAAGCAATTAGTTAGCATTATGTCCTGATGCATAGAGTAGAAGTGTGAGTTTTTAATTGCTTTAGGTAAAATGTACTGCCTTTGTGTTGTTAAGAGACTGAAAATAAACACTGTGCACTTTTCTCTGCTTATCTCATTTGCTATAAACAATTCCTTCAATTTGGAATATTGTGATCACATTACTGAACCTTTCCCTTAGATTTTATAACTAAAGTGCCACTCTTTAAAATTTTTGTTTTTTCTTAAACACCACAATGGGTACTAATTGGCAATTAGGTTGCTGTTAAAAGTCATATTTTAATGTGTACTTGATTGATTTAAGGTGTGTAAATGTGAAAAGGACTGAATATTTTTTGCAAACAACATATTCCATTAATAATTTTTGCAAGGCAGTGTAAATATGACTTTATGATCAGGGCCTGAGCCCTCCCGAAAAGTTTGATCCTAGAGGTTCCCCCCTGCTCTGTACACAGACACAGGATATCAAGACTTTTTTTTCCAAAAAAAGTGAGCTGATAGATTTGCAGAGATTTTTTGTGATAACTAGTTAATAATGAACACAACTTGTGCAGAAGAAAATGGTTAGTAGAATTGTCCTTTACTTTCTTTCTTTGAGTACATTTCAGAGCCTTTACTTTTTCACTTGTACTTGAGTAAAGACGTTTAATCAGTACTTCAGCTTTTGGAGTATTTTTAAATGTAAGTATCTGTGCTACTTAAATACAGAATTTCTGCTTAAGTACTCCAGATCCAGACAGTCGTCCGTAAAATGCGGTGGAGGCACTGTGGCTCTGCGGTTCGGGGCTGCAGTTCAGCCAGTGGTGTTGGAGATCTTGTCAAAATTGAAGAAAAGTGCCGTCAGATTTTGATCCACCGTGCAACACGGTGCATACCATCTGGAAACTGTTTGATTGGAAACAGCTTCATATTTTATCATGGCAATGATCCCAAATGCACTGCCAATGCAGTAAAAGCATACCTAGATGCAAAAAACACACAATTGAACACTATCAGTCATGGATTGGACCTCAACATTATTGAAGCAGTTTGGGATCAGCTCAACAGAGAACAGAACAAAAGGAGGAAAGATCCAAAGAAGAGCTTTGAATGTCCTTTGAGACGCCTGAAAAACTATTCCTGAAGACTAATTAAAGAAATTACAAGAAAGCTATATAGCAAATATTACTTTCACACAGAACTGTATTTTCATATATAGCTATACAGAGAGCATCATGATGGAATGAATGGAAGCTGGCACACAGTGACCTACAGGAAACATGATATCACTGAGACTCCTACACACGCAAACTAATGCCCCCTATATTCACTGTTTTCATTCAATTTGTCCCACCAATACTAAAAAGAGTTGAATCCTGTACATTAGTGATCTCATAACATATTTTAAATAACAATAAAAAAAACAATATTTTGATCTAAAAGTAAGGCAGTGGATATAAGACACAACTCTGTAGTGTTGATGGAGAAATATTTAAATATATTGGAAAGTTTTTGGACTTGCAACAGTGTAGCGAAAGGATATATCCATGGCAGCTTGTATTGAGAGAGGAGAGCATACACAAAGACACTGCACTCCAGTACTGAGAAACATCCAGAGACATAATCAATAGCTTGCATCAACAAAATTTCAGAAACTTCCCACCATGCAAAAAATTACATTTTCTTTTAAGCTTATTAGTGTATCAACTTTGCTTCCTTAGATCCTCCACTCTGTTATCCATTTCAGAGTTAGTCGGGGAGGGTCTGGAGCTGTCTTAGGGCGAGAGGCAGGGTAAACTCTGGAAGGTTCACCAGTCTGTCACCATTCATACTCTCACTCACGGACAATTAAAAATCAGCAATTAACCTAACCCCACTAACTGCATGTCTTCAGCCTATGGGTGGAAGCTAGAGTATCTGGAGAAAGACCCCAGCCTGGTAGCAGACTTGAACTAGGAAGCTGCTTGCTGTGAGGAATCAGTGCTTATCACTGCACCACCGTGCTGCAAAACTTTACACCCTTCAGAAGTATAATGTTAAGATAATCTTTATTAATACATTAACATTATTACGATCATGTGATCACTGTGTCTGGTTCTGTTGAAGGCTTTAATATAGTTTACATTAAATGCAACAGTAAAATCATGTTGTATCACTAAAATCTTTATATTAAAAAACATCAAACTTAGTTTAGAATATTGAGTACATAATTAATTGTAAACCTGGATAACCTTTTACTTTAAGCCTTTCATACTTTCACAACCAAAGAGAGACACAGAGTTGTGTGCTACTAATAAAATCTCTTTTTGTTAGGATGTGTGCTGCCGAGATTCCTCCATTAAAATTTTTATTTGTAAATTTAAAAAAACAAATTACCTTTAGAAAAAATATCTAAAAAATTGAGTTAATATAAACATAACTCTTTGGAAATCTGAGGATAAACAGAACTTCAACTTCAAGGATATACAGGTAAGGTAAACAAAAACAAAAAACAAACAGTATGCTCACCAGCCACTTTGTTAGGTACACCAGTTCAGCAGGTTGTTGTCAGTCAGTCACATGGCGACAACTCAACGCATCTGGTTATGTAAACATGTCCAAGATAACCTGCTGAAGTTCAGAGCTGAATCTGGCAGGTCAGACGGTCAGATCTGAGTATGTCAGTTTTTAATGAAAATGGTCAGAGATATGCAGCAGAGCATCTTTGAACACACAACACATGGAAACTTGAAGCAGATGAGCTGCAGCAGCAGAAGACCACACCAGGTGCCACGCCTGTCAGCTAAGAACAGGAAACTGAAGCTACAGTTCACACAAGCTCACTAAAATTATACAACATAAGTCTGATGATCTTGAGTTCGGCTGTGACATGCAGACGGTAGGGTCAAAACTCGGTGTAAATAACATGAAATCATGGATCCATCCTGTTTTCTATCACTGACTCAGCCTAGTGGTAGTGAAGATGAGAGCTTTAGGTGGATTTGTTGGAGGATGTGACACAACGTAAGGCTGCCTCTAATGCTTGATTTGCTTGTTCAGATAGTTCATTATTCTTTGGGTGAAACCCTGAAGTCAAGCTATCCTTGTCATGAAGGCGGAACACGTGCTGCACAGGCAGACTGGTAGTCTCCACAGCTGCAGGCGTTTAGGAAGGGGTAAATAAATAGCGGGGCTTCCACTTGGTCTGGGTCCTCTGCTTGGCTCAATCAAGGCCTCCCACAAGGGAAATGATGGTTTCTGAGGATGGTTTCTCCCTAAGAGAAAACTGCTGAAAGACGGTGTCAGACTTAACAGATGAAGCCAGAGCAGTAAGTGACAAAACTCAGCTAGCCTGACAGGAGTTTGACCTTTTAGTGGTTTGGATGCAAGCTCCTATAATGAGTTCACTCCACCAAAGGTTGTTTGGCCTCTTCCAACCAGTGCCTCTACTCATTTAATGCTAATGTAATGGGTTGTTGGGTCTATGGCAGAGATTATCCCTTAACATGAGAAAATCTCTCTCTTAGTAACTCAACAAGACATAACCACAATTCCTGCGCAGAGAAGAGACAAAGGTAAGGCAACAACAAAAACCAGAGCATACAGCAGTACTGACAATGAAGCCAACAGCACTGTTGCCAGTTCAACGATCAGGCATCAACTGAGGGGTTTCCTACATCTTGAATAGCAGGCAGTCAGTCATAGGATTGCCACAGGTGAGTTCATTATCTCAAGCAAAGGTGAGAAAAAGGAAGGAAAGAAATAAACGCACACTCACAGAGGGAAAGAAGAGAGACCATGATGAGAAGAGTTACGTAGAAATGAATCAGGTGCACAGAAGACTGAAGGACCATGTTACCAGCTTCCTGAAATATTACAGCATAGGGCAGCCCTGGTGGTGTCCAGCGTCACACAGGGAATCAGTCTGACATTTTACCAGCAATGCAAACCAAACTCTTGTTCCCGTTGTACAGTGATTGACTGGCCTGTAACAGTGGGCCTGATATTCCATGCTTCCTAAGCATTCCTCAAAAAACACCCACAGGGACACTTTCATTTGCATTTCCATGTCCACAACCAAGACCTCCTCCCACACACACACACGCACAAACAAACACACACACAGTAAAACTCACTGACAAGTATAATGATTAATGAGCCTAATTAAAAGTAATTACCTTGGTGATTAGCCTTAACAAGTTAAAAAGCCTGTTGGCACAACCGAGACATGGTTCCCACTAAATAACCATAGTCACTCATTCAAACGCACACACACCGACTTCGAGCCAGTGCCAGATTTGTGGTGATGGAAACCTACCACCCTGACAACACAAACAAACAGCAAATTGTTTCTACAGAACACAAGTGGCTCAGACACGAGACAGAACGACTTCATACAAAAGCAAAGACGCCCTTTTGAAAAGGATTGATTCTATTACAAGATTAAGATTGAGATCTATTAAGACTGATTCTATTTAAGATTAAGATTACAGAAAATGCTTCCAAATGCTTGTTTGACCTGAAATGCTGACCGTTGGCCAAAAATACGTTCTACTCTGCTTGGACATAATTATACATCATGTTTTGACCTAGAACCAGTCAGAGCATGTCTTTTCATTTTGAAGAATACTGTACTCCAAAACCACAAATGTAATCTAATACTGAGAGTGTGTTACTTAGTGTTTGCACCATGTATTGTGTGTAAGTTGAGAGCAGACCATGAAAATCAGGCTATTTCTAAGCTCTGTTAAAAAAAAAGTATATGGACTCGTGCATATGTCCTGCCAAAATCAAATATCCCATGAGCAAAATCAGGTTATTTAATCATCTATGCCAGTGAAGGGTTAGCTGTGTCCCTGAAACACACCTCATTTGACCAACTATTTACTTTATAAAGGGAAAATGGGAGTTAAGTGAAAAGTTCATACCGCGTGGTGAAATAGGTGGTTTGCCGGTACTTTCCAAAGTGACACACAACTATATATTTTCCAAAGAAAAAACCTCTATAAGGTAAGAAGACTACTTGGTTATAGATGTTAAAGAGGCCCATATCTAGATAGAGGGAAGACCAAATTAAAAATGATATCTCCATAGTCAGACTCTCTTGGATGTGGAATTCTTTCATCCCAATGTTACTCTAAGATAGGAAAACCCTCATTTCCATTCCAAACTAGGTGTCAAATCTCTTTTCACTGATGCTTGCTATGTTCTGTGCTAGCATCCTGCTGATGCTCCACTGCATATGGACAAAACAAAACTTATTGTGACTACATTGATTCTGACTGAAATGATGTTTGTGTAAATCTATCACATTCCAGGTGTTTGATCGTAGACCAAAGTGTTTGATCAGTTTTGAACTGAAGGTGGTGCTAGAGGAAGTTCTGCTCATGATAATGAACTTGAAAACATGTAAGGCAAGGCAAGGCAAGGCAAGTTTATTTGTATAGCACAATTCAACAACAAGGTGATTCAAAGTGCTTTACAGAGACATTAGAAACAAGAACAAATAAAAAGCATGATTTAAAATTGAATAAAACAAGCAAATAAACTAACTAACTAATTAACAAACAAACAAACAAACAAACAACAGTATATAAAATCAAAACAGATAAAATCAGAACAGTAGTAAGTTTTGAAATTTAAGCTTAAAGTGTGGATTTGGTGCTTTATTCAAATGCAGCTGAGAACAGGTGAGTCTTCAACCTGGATTTAAATAAACTGAGTGTTTCAGCTGATCTGAGGCTTTCTGGGAGTTTGTTCCAGATATAAGGAGCATAAAAGCTGAATGCAGCTTCTCCGTGTCTGGTTCTGACTCTGGGAACTGATAAAAGACCGGATCCAGATGACCTGAGGGATCTGGATGGTTCATACTGGGTCAGGAGGTCATTGATGTATTTTGGTCCTAAACCATTCAGAGCTTTATAGGCCAGCATCAGAACTTTAAAGTCTATCCTCTGACGGACAGGCAGCCAGTGTAAGGACCTCAGAGCTGGACTGATGTGGTCCACTTTTTTGGTCTTAGTGAGGACTCGAGCAGCAGAGTTCTGAATGAGCTGTAGTTGTCTGACTGATTTTTTAGGTAGACCTGTAAAGATGCTGTTACAGTAATCAAGCCTACTAAAGATGAATGCATGGACTAGTTTTTCCAGGTCCTGTTGAGACATCAGATCTTTTATCCTTGATATATTCTTGAGGTGATAGTAAGCTGACTTTGTTATTGTCTTAATGTGTTTTTCTAAGTTTAGGTCTGCATCCATCACTACACCCAAATTTCTCGCCTGGTTTGTGGTTTTTAGATGTATAGATTGAAGTTCTCTGGTGACCTGTAATCGTTTTTCTTTGGCGCCAAAGACTATTACCTCAGTTTTGTTTTTGTTTAGCTGGAGAAAATTGTGGCACAACCAGTCATTGATTTCCTCAATGCATTTACCAAGAGCCTGTACAGGGCCTCGGTCTCCTGGTGACATTGTGATATATATTTGTGTGTCATCTGCATAGCTGTGATAGTTTATTTTGTTGTTGTTTATAATCTGTGCCAGTGGGAGCATGTAGATGTTAAACAGAAGGGGTCCCAAGATGGAACCTTGGGGAACTCCACATGTGATACTTGTCTGCTCAGATGTGAAGTTACCTATTGATACAAAGTATTTCCTGTTTTCTACTTATGTTTTGAACCAGTTTAGTACAGTTCCTGAAAGACCTGTCCAGTTCTCCAGTCGTTTGAGTAATATGTTGTGGTCAACTGTATCAAATGCTGCACTGAGATCCAGTAAAACTAGGACTGACATTTTTCCACTGTCTGTATTCAGACATATGTCATTAAACACTTTGGTCAGAGCGGTTTCAGTGCTGTGGTTCTGTCTAAAACCTGACTGGAAGGCATCGTAGCAATTATTCTGTTTTAAGAAGTAACTGAGCTGTTGAGAAACTGCTTTTTCAATGATCTTACTTAAAAACGGGAGATTTGAGATCGGCCTGTAGTTGTTCATTTGTGTCTTGTCAAGATTGTCCTTTTTCAGTATAGGTTTGATTACAGCAGTTTTTAGTGATTCTGGAAACACACCTGATAATAAAGAAAAGTTGACGATCTGTAACAGGTCTGACTCTAAAGTCTTTGAGACCTTTTTGAAAAAACTTGTTGGCAGGACATCTAAACAGCAGGAGGAGGAGTTCAGTTGACCTAAGATGTCCTCCAGGTCTTTGCTGTTAATAGGTTGAAACTGTTTCATGGTGTTTAAACAGTTTTTTGGTGGACACAGTACATATCCTGGATCTGCTGTTGATGTACCAATTGCTTGTCTAATTTTTTGGATTTTTTCAGTGAAGAATTTGGCAAAGTCATTGCAGGCCATGGTCGAATGAAGTTCAGCTGCCACTGACACAGGAGGGTTTGTTAGCCTGTCAACTGTAGAAAATAAGACCCGAGCATTATGGCTGTTTTTAGTGATGATGTCAGAGAAGTAGGACCTCCTTGCATTCCTCAGTTGTAAATTATAATTGTGAAGTTTCTCTTTATAAATGTCATAATGAACCTGGAGGTTTGTTTTTCTCCATCTGCGCTCAGCTTTCCTACACTCTCTTTTTTCATTTTTCACCAGTGTGGAGTTTCTCCATGGAGACTTTTTCCTTCCAGAGATAACCTTCACCTTAATGGGAGCAATAGTGTCCATTACATTTAACATGTTAGCATTGAAGCTATTGACGAGCTCATTGACTGACCCTCTGGGCAGGTCAGGTGTTAATGGGAAGACCTGGTTAAAAATTGCACTACTGTGTTCAGTTATACACCGTTTTGTGATCACTGTTGTTGATATATTTGTGTGGGCTGAGATTTTACTTTCAAAGAAAACACAGTAATGATCAGACAGGCCCACATCAGACACAGTAACCTTTGAAATGCTCAGGCCTTTGGAGATCAGTAGGTCAAGAGTGTGTCCTCTATTATGTGTGGCCTCTGTTACATGCTGAGTCAGCCCAAAGTTGCCCAGAGTGTTACTCAGGTCTTTAGTCCCTTTGTCCTGAGGGTTGTCCACATGAATGTTAAAATCCCCAGCAATAATTACACAGTCAAAATGTACCAGATTTTATAGCTATTCACTCACACACACACACACACACACACACACACACACACACACACACACACACACACACACACACACACACACGCACGCACGCACACACACACACACACACACACACACACACACACACACACACACACACACACACAAAGAAAAGAAAAGCAACTTTCAGTCATTTACAGGGTATAGCTGAAATAAGCTACCAAGGTCACTAAAAGGCAGTAGGTAGTGCAAGAGTTAAAAGGAGGGAAAAGAAGAAGACAATCAAAATATTCTTTGAAACAAAGCTTGACAATAACACATCACAGAAGAGAAACACTAAGTGGACGGTGTATTAGTGTATGTATCTAAATATGGAATGATATGTTTCAGAAAACCATATAACATAAAAATAGCAATAAGTCAACAACTAGCATGCACTGACACAAAGCTGCACACAAATCTCTGGATGACAAATATCTTTACAAGTACTTATAGGAAGCAACATTTCCTGTTGATCAAGGTGTGACTGTTCCTACAGGAAGGAAACAGCTGAATGACCGCTGCGTTCTATACAAGACACTTCCCTTGACAGACGCACATATATAAACGTGGATAATGGATTACACTTATATACACAAAGCACATGGCAGTTGAACACACAGCTGAACTTCACTGAAATGTAAAAGAAAACACATCTGCATGGACTGTAAGGCTTTTGAAAGAGGAAAAACAAGGGACAAGAGGAAAACAAGCAGATAAGCTTATTAAATCACTATATGAATCCTTATTTAGATAATTATCCAATATGTTTTGATCAAAACATTACAGCAGTGAACTGTGTACTGAATTATATGCGAGACGGTGGGAAAATAATGCGGGGTTTTTCTTCTTCTTCTCTTCATCACCATATCTGCTCTCTTACCAGGTACAGTTGTTGTAGCAATCAAACACACACACAACTGCCCAGTGCTCTGAGACTGTTCATTACCTTTGACATAATAAGGACAATCTGGAAAGGACAAAATCCTAATGCAGCACTGATCCCAAACAGGAAAAAGAGCAGGAAGTAGACTGAAAGTGTGTGTGACGGTAAACAACCAGTGGTATGTCTGTTATTCACCGGAGTTTCCAGATTTATTCAAACATTTGGCACGAACATGTGTGTTGTTGTACTGTTTACTTCCACTTTAAATAACCAGGTGTTTGTTCTTCTCTGAGATGTGTTTTGCGTAACTACAGTATTACTTTGTCTCCGATCCAATCAGTTTCCAATGCCTAACAGATGACTCTCCTTGCCAACCCACATGAAAACACATTTTCTTTTTATCCGTGCAGCAAACATCTGTTCAAGGGTCAAAAACAAAACAAAAAATCTTGCTAATATCAGGAAATTAAAAAGCCCAAACATCATCATGTATATCTCTTGATGACAGGCTGCGTTATACAGTGATGATACAAAAGCCCTGTCATCTGCTTGGTAAACAGTGCAAATGAAGTGCTAACCTCAGTGATGACTCATAAACGCTGATGTGCTATAAATCATGTTCAGGATCAGGTATGCAAGGGGTGGGTGAATATTCTGAGTCTGGATTCTGGACTATTAATAATCTGTTTTGCTTTAAGTCTACACGTCCAGACATGAACTCAGCGCGGAGCAGGAACGGGCCACAGTGTCACTACACCCCAGATGCAGCCAAGTTAGCGCCTCACCACCACAGAGGTGAAGCAAATTGCTCTGTCTCTCATATTTTCTTTCAATACCAGCAGATAAACTGAAATGGTGCAGTAGTAAATTTATCCTATGCTTCCTTACTCATCTTACCCAGGTCCATAACTTCAAGTCTATCACCACAATCAGGACAACGTTTACACCCTCCCTCTCCTCGCCTTTGCCACTGACCCAGACAGCATATCTACAGCAGCAACTGTTAATGTAAAGTCTTGTGCTTTACTATTGAAGTATTAGACTTTCACCTTTCACCCAAACACAAATCCACTAATCTATTCCTCCTGCCTAGTGACCAGATTTGAATGGATGTTTTATTTTGTTTATTAATAAGTTGAAGTTGTTAGTTAGAATTCACTTGCCTTATTTGTGCTCTTCAGAAGTCATTAAGCCTTTATAATCCATCTGTGCTTCCAGGAACTAAGAAATTCTCACAATTTACAGACATGTAGACTCTTCATAAAGTGTGACTAAGAAAGTGGGTGGAAACGTCAGCATCTAATATGATGTTTTTCATATTCAAAAGAGATGTTGGTCTCAGTGAGATTTCCAGAAGAAGTCAAATTCAACATCAAATAAATGTGTCACAGCGAATTATGATCAACTTGATTCCAGCAGCAGAATGACTCCAGACGTCTCCATATCGGGGATAGTCTTAAAGTCAAGAGGTTTGTCGTGGGTTTCCTGTCACTCATCAAAGACACAAACAAAACGATTCAAAAGATTCTTGCTTCCTTGTGCTTCTCTCCAAGTTCACTAACATAAGACAAAAGAAACTGCTGGGATTGAATTTAACAGTCCTAGTTTATCTTCAAGACAGTAAAATCTGATTTTTTTTTTTTTTTTTTTTACACCAAACACAACCTTTTACTAAATTCAGAGAGATCTGAGTAATTAAACTGGAGCACATGCTCATGGGAAAGGTTTTCAGTTAGGGAGGTGCATTTAATGGAATTTTTTAGCAAGTGATGACAGACTAATCCACAGCATCTATTTCCACAGGAAGTTAAACTTGATATTAGTTATAAATATGGGGGAAAACATTAAAAAAATGTTGCTTGGGATTGAGTTAACAACTTGAACTACATTATTCATTAAACAGAAAATCGATCAACTCTGTGTTTTTCAGCCAGATGTTCCTTGCCCCCTTTTTCTATAGGATACATCTTTGGTGACCCTGCAACAAACCTATTATTTGTCTTATTAACTTTGAAGCTGCAATCAAGTCTTGTCATCTTAAATCTTAAAAAGGAAAAAAAACTTCTCAGCGAACAGATTATGTGTCTGGAGGATTTTTTTTAGAGCTCTGTTCTTTTTCAAATGAAACTTAAGTCCGCACGGATTAAAAAAAAACGATTTCCACACTATTTTAATTAAGCATCCTTTCAAGTTGCATCAGTGACTTCTTTTGTGGTTTTATGAAGTATGCAAGCCTAAGGACGTTCTTTGGTTATGTGAAACATCAAGGAGGGTCAGTGAGAGATAAATGAACCTGGACTGTGTACTGAAAGATAAGTAATATATAGTCCAGCTGAAAGTGGGCCACAGTGTTTAAAGGCGTCCAGGGACTGCGTTTCCTGTAACACCGTGGGATAATGACATTAATGAGTGATGGTTCTGTTGTATACAGAGTCCCACTCCCATTCTGCTAAAATAATCTTTTATTTTGAAATGTCTTTTATTTCTTTCCTTCGGGATGACTGAGACCAAACATAAAAGACTCATGCTCAAGCTCGGCTTCATTTCTCATGAGTCTTCCTTCTTCCCTTGGCCATTTCCCTTGTTTGCCCTTGATCATCACTTTCTTTTCAAAAATTTACTATCAAGTGTACCCCACCCATACCCCCACACACATACTATTATGTTTTCCTCCTCCGTTTCCTTTGTGTACTATTTCTCTCCTGCTAGTCCAAACTTGTTGCTTTGATACAATTAGGATGATATGTGCATATCCACAGTCCACTGGTTTACAGTTAAGAAAAAATAGCAGTCATGTATGCATGTTGGGAGAGATCCTGACATGTGGAAGTTAAAGACAATGTGACATTTCATTTGGCTTTGTTCTGTTTTCATAGCTGCTTTAAGTTGAGCTGTAAAAAAGTAGTCTGTTGAGAGCTTCCCTTACAAAAAGAAAAAAGAAAATGAAAAGTGGTTATTCTAAAAATGGGATTTTATCAAAATGTTCAAAAAACGAGTCAGAAAAAATATTAGAAACATCCTTTTAAATTGACACATATGAATGAAAGCTCCCCATTTCACAATAACTACCATGGTAGTAACAGGAAAAAATGTTTTAGAATGAAGACAGATGTCATCCACTTCAGCGTACTACAAACACATGTGGATTTTTAGACTTGTTTTTTTAAAGTGTTGCTGATGTCAAGTCCCCAGGGCAGCCTGGTTTTGCTGCTGATGGGTGATATTTTACTTTAGAGGAAAGTTATACAAAAACCAGAATGTTCCAAAATGAAATATCACTTCACCATCTATCCAGCACAGCCGGCCCCGTCTCTGTGGATTAATCTTCATCAGTCAAAATGGAGCCTCCACATCTATAGCCAGCTCCCTGTAGATTGCTTGAGCATGCCAGTACTTCACACACACACACACACACACACACACACACACACACACACACACACACACACACACACACACACACACACACACACACACCTGTGTCTCTTTATGATTTCCTCTCAGAATGTAATCACTACCAGCCTAATCTAAAGCTCACAAAAGCTTCTCATCTGCTTTTAGCAAAGTGCAATCAGCATACATTTTCTAGTGAGAGCCAATACATCTAATGCAGATAGCTCTGTTTGAAGATATTGTATTATATCCTTACTGCAAAGGTATGTTTTGCACAAAACGCAGAACATAATAAAGAAATAAGTAAGTCAGTAAAATATGGCTCTCCAAAGACAAATACCGGAAAGCTCAACGGTAGTGAATCTGCCCACATGTGAAACATGCTGCTGTTATGAAAGAAGGATAGGACAGCAGGGATGCAGATAATCTGAAATAATACAGGCACCATAGTAAATGTGTACTGATCTTTTCAAAATCTCTTTTTTGTAAACAGGTTGCTAAACTTGGAAGCAAAACGTGGATTCGAGGCAGAAAAAAATCACAATGAAGCCAAAAATTAAAATGAAATTAAATTGTTTAATATATCATTTAATATGATGTTATAGAAATGGTGGCAGTATTGGGCAGGTCATGCTCTGCAGTCAGTCCGGGTGACACTTTCCAGCGCACAGAATTTAAAAGACAGCCTAACCCATTATGATCAGTGAGTTTAGACTGCTCCTGAAACAGCAAAATAAGCTCAACAAGTGGACACTTGTTTGTAGTCCTCCAGACAAAAAAGTGGACCTACTGAGGCCAACATGGTGAGGTGGGAAAACTGAGCTATAAAGTTGTTGTTGAGGTGCTGTGGTAAAGTTAAATCAGAGGCTATAAAGCTGCTTAGCCCAACCTATTTGAACGCAAATGACACCTCAACACCGGACTGTGGCTAAATCCATCCTGGGAAAGTTGAAGAGACAGTATCGCAACATATTTTGGGTCTTAGCAAAAGGAAACAGTGGTGGCAGAAACATGAAGGTTCATCTATTACCGAGATAATATATACCTTTTCTAGAAATGCAGCAAAAGCATAAAACAGCAGTCGTGTGCTGTATTTTCTTTACAACGTTTACTACTTTTAAAACATGTTTATTGCCCCGGGAGCCTTCAGCAGCAATCTTTTCACTGGAATAAATGATTGCTCTTGATTATATGAATTTAACCACAGTGGTGTCAAATATTGTTCTATTATATTTGTCTCTCTTTTCCTTTTTATTCTTTTTACTGGTAAAAAGTGATGCATTGCATTAACTGCTCAGCAGTGGGCATGTTATTATTAAGATAATTAAAGTCCTTCCAGTGTGATCCATTATAGCTATTAAATATATCCCTGATCAGCTAATTTAATATCAGTATATAAGTATATAAACATACCCAAAATTTGACTTTAACAGGCCAAGTGTTTTTCCATATGGTCACAGTTTAGTCAGGCATAAGAGGGCTGTGTACAACAGTTTCAAATGAAACATTATATGTGTGCATATGTGAATCAGATCTGTAATGGTGGCCAAGCTGATCCATGTAGATTCTTGCTTCTAAAAAATTCAACTGCGAACTAGAAAAAAAGCTTTAATCCATCTAAGCGAAACAATGCAGTCCGAGCTGATGAAGACATGGAAACTCAGACATTCCTCTTTTTAATCTAAAGTGGCTTCAATCAGTCAGCTTTAAATCATCTGATGGATTTTTATGGCGTGTAATTTATAACAAAGTGTTATCATTCAGATTCACATTATAAATTTTATGGTTACAGGAACTGTGAATAGAGGAAACGAATACAACATGATCAAAAACACTATTTTCAATAGTTAATTGTCTGTGAATATGGGAAACTGTCTGAGCCCTGGTCGTTAAAGTTCATTTCATTCCTCATAAACATGTTAATATGTTTGTCAAGACTGTTGATACCAGTGCATGTAATGGTTATTTTCTCTGAGAGAGAAAAAGCTTTAGTATTAGTATGCAGTGCATACACAAAGAAACTTTTAAAAAGTACAAATAACTTATTGTAAGATCTGAAAGACCTGAAAGAATAGAAGTACCAAGGGCTAAGAGAAGAGCTCAAGAAGATGTGGAGGATGAAGGTAACAGTGGTCCCAGTGGTGATTGGAGCACTTGGTGCAGTGACTCCCAAGATAGGCGAGTGGCTCCAGCAGATCCCAGGAACAACATCCGAGATCTCTGTCCAGAAGAGCACAGACCTAGGAACAGCAGAGATACTGCGCAGGACTCTCAAGCTCTCAGGTCTGTGGTAGAGGACCTGAGCTTGAAGGATAAAGACCACCCACAGGAGTGACAGAGGAATTAATTATGTATATAGTTGTTGATGCATCTATTTTCAAATTAAAATTAAGTTTTCTTTTACAAAATATTGTAGAAATGCAAAGTTGCATTTAAGCTAAAAAAAAAAAAAAGACACATATCTAGTTCTATACAGTCCAATCGTTTCTGCAAAATTTCTATGTACTAAAAATCTCAGAATATTTCAGATCTCAGTGACCTCAACACTCAAGGTCAGGGGTCAGATTTCAAGATTTCAGAAAATCTTGTGAATGCTAAGATTTTGAAACTGATACCAAAGGTGTATATGCACACATATGTATTCGTACATATGTACACATTTTTAGGAGGCTGAAAGGTACCACTGGCTGCTGCAAGTAGTTTCTTTCTTTTTTTTCCTTTTTTTCACTGAAAAGTAGGACATGAGTGTTATAGTAAAATGCAAATAATGCAAATGGTATCTGGGACATAAACAATCATGTTATGCTCCTAACAGAGCTTCAGCTCTTTGCAAGTACACACAGCATGCTACCACAAAGCTAGCAAAGAACCAAGAACGATGAGCCATTATATTTAAACATCTGTTGGGAGGCACATTGAAATCTGTAGCATTATATAACAGGACAGATTTTGTTATGATTTAAATGTCTAGGATACACCTGAACATGTCACAGACAAAAGAATATAAATATTATTTTACCATTTTAGCACTTGAATTTAATTGTTATTACAGGAGACAGCAACAGCTCCCTCTGAGCTGTAGTCATAACAGGAAGCAAATGTAGGTCATAACTCAACGTAGAGAGATGGGGCTGGCGGTGGCAGTGCAGCAGCATCAATAATGCTGTTGTGGATCAGGATTATTTTAGTTAACTAAAATTAAAGTAAAGTGTAAAACAACAATTTAGTTAACTGATATAAAAAAGACAGTAAAATAAAGTAAAATATAATAAACATATACTGGAAATATCCTTAGCTTTAGCCTTTGCTTAGACTTGATTTATATGTTTAATACTGGGAAGTCTATTGTGTTTGTTACACTTGTACAATAATCAATATATAGTCAATAATAGAGGTTAAACAGCCAAGGTGAATTTGATCATTAGAAAATTTATATCTCTTTTTTCAGTAATAGCTGACCATGTTTATGTCTATCAGTGATACAAAGATGGATGTGGCCAGTGTCATGGCATCCATTGGTTTTGTGGGCTCTCATTTTGAACCCTTGAGCTTGTTATTTCAGTTCACCTTTATTATTTTCAAAACAGGACATCGCTGTATTTGGATAAAATCATTTTAATCTGCCAGTTAATATTCCCCCATGCTAGTTTTCCATAAGTCGCTGTGACATTAAACGTAATATGCAAGACTCAAAACAAAATGTACCTTCCTGACAAAGTTAACTTAACTTTTCAACCTCAGAGATTTCTGCTTGATGTGCCCATAGCCTGGAGGTAAATCTCTGCACAACTAAATGAAATCTCCCATTAAATCACTGGAAACCAAAGCATAAAGCTATTTTCTGCAGGCTGTAAGACTTTTACATGTTAATGAGATGTGTCCAGAATTTGAACATTTTGGAATCCGCAGACAGGAACCTCCTGAGGCTCCTGTTGGTTTCCCTTTGTTGATTTCTTGCACATCAGTAAATCCTCAAACTTACTTCAACAAACCGAGGCCGCTTTACTCTCTTTTACACGTTGACTGACGTCAGAACTGGTATTTTGAAGTTTTATAGCGAGCTGTGTGCACGCTAGAATTTCTCATCTGCACGTCAAACGCACGAGCCAACGTTCACTCGGGCTTGTTTGCTCTGTGGTTGTAGTAATTGACAGGGTGTGAAGTCGTTTAGTGGGTTCAGTTGCAGGTTTGATTTTTATGAGATGGTCTGTTTGCTGAAGCGACAAGCAGCCATTGTTACCCCACATTTCCAGTGATGTTACAGCCCAATTACCCTCCAATCACACGCATGGCCAGAACCAGTAACCGGGCAGTAAAATAGGCAGACACTTGGTCTCTAAGTCTCCAATGACCCACATATGTTTTCCTGCTATTATGAAGACTTTTGAGCGAGTGCACACACACACATACACACACGCACACACTCATGAGCATGTGAAGAGCGTATACAATTGCACTGAGATATTTGTTATAGTATGAAAACCTCTTTTAGCTGTATGTATTTTCTAACTTTAAGGTTGGGTTGAGCTAAAAAACAATGCTTTAGGTCTTAACAATATTAAAATAGAGTCAGTGTCTTGTACTGTGACATTTAGTGCTTCATCGCCAGTGTGCTCCATGGTGCTTGTTGCTGAGTATGAAATAGAGCATGTCTTGGTTTCAGTACAGTAAATGTTGCCGTCTAGATGAGTGATTAGATTTAAGGCATTGCTATTTATCCACATTTATGTCACTGGTCCCATTAGTCTAATACTCCCACAACACTACAAAGTCAACCAAAGTCAAAGTATGTTCACTGCAGTCTGTGAATAAAGTTAAAGTAAAGCAGCCAGTCATGGATCACCTGATGTTAAAAACTTTTAATTGTGTTAAATAGCTTACAAGTTCATAGCATGCAGGATAGAAAGACATTTAAATAGTATTTAAATATACATTTAAATAAGACTCTTTCTGCCAGAGTCTAAAACCAGCACACTTTTTTAAACCACATAATAATGGGAAACTTCACAAAGCAAAGTATTATTAGCTGAAGAATCCTTACGGTTAAAAACATGCTTCAAGAACCCTTCAGGTTTAAAATGATTATGTGCTAGCTGGACTGCAACTACTGAACTACAGGCTTTTCTATTGTATAACTGATAAACCACATTTTGCATTTTGTTTCTTAATGCACTTTAACTGTGGAGTTTAGAGCATGTGCAGACTTCTGTCAAATTCAGGAGGAGCAGCTACAGCCCCCGGCAAAACTATGGTATCACGGCACAATAATAAATCAGAGATATGACACAGAACTATTTTATTCATTAGCTGAACATTCTGGCTTCATGAATCATACCTCAAACAAATTAATTTCAACTATTTTAATACATGACATTTCTGTTCAAGATCATGTGGAGGGGAAAAAAATGGAATCACTGTTGAGGAAATCATCTCAATTTAGTACCTCCTCAGGCTTTTATGACGCCCCAAAAGGTTTGAGGCATGGAGCTCACTAATGAAAAGCAATACTCTCCATCTGGTTAATTCCAACTTTTTCAAATAACAGCTGAGCTCAGTTTTTCACCATAAATTTTCAGTCAGATTGAAATCTTAACCCTTTTTTTGTGTCCATAGCACTGAGGTAATGGGCCTTTTCTGATTAAATGACTCTATTATCATCACCAAACCGGCTTTCTGATTAGAAGGGTACGAAAATCTGAGTGTACACTTCTGCATTTACTGCTGAAGTAATGATTGCCATCTTCCCCGGGCCTTTTATTTGATAAAGTTTGCTTGTTTTCATCAAGCAGTCATCTTCATATATGTGTCATTGGAACAGCATCAGGGTATCTTTTCCTTGCCTAGTTGGCTGACTTTGTGATTTATCACTGGAGTCACTTACATCCAATCATCTATAGTCCCAAGATTGAGAGAGAGAGAGAGCGAGATAGCCTTTCATTCTCTTTTTAGCTCACTGTAACCTTGTTTCTGTATGGATGTTAGTGCTGGTTTTCCTTTTGGTTTTCTGTATGCAGATCCCATTTAATTTTTATAATTCTGTCACAAACATTACGGCCCATTTGTTAACATTTTTGAACATTTTCCATTTTCAGGGCGTACTGCTCTGATTTTCTATCCTGACACTTTGACATCTCCTGTCTACCTGCAAGTTTTCCTCCTAGAACTTTCCCATTTCGGTTGTACTTACTCCAAGTTATAGACACGGTTGACTGGGAACAAACATCTTTAGCTACACTTAGTGTTGGATTCTTCTGGCAATGAGTTTGATTTAACTGACAGCTCTCTTGTTGGGGGCTTGCCTCCTTTCAATCAGCCAGGTGCAACAGCTTCTCTTCCACTACTTGATTTTGAAAAAACCAAATACATTAATTACAATTATTTAATGTGCTTGAGGTATCTTTCATGTTCCACTATTAAACAAAAACAGTTTTGTGACACAGTTTGTTTATTTGCTACAAGGTAAAGGAGTTGAATGAAGATCCTCCACATGCAATGATGCTATAATTTTTTGCCAGAGGGTGTAAACACTGAAACAAGCCTCCTGCCTCAGAAAGGTTCATTTTGACAGATTGTTTCTGCTTAAACACAGGTGTAATTAATAGCATTAGTTATAGCCCATTTCAATTTATATATGTCATGGTGCTATACATAGAATGGGATGAAAAGTTTTGCACTTACATCTATTTGCATGTCAGAATGAAGACTGTGAAAAAGGTGTCTTAAAACACAAGTATCATGATGTTAACTGGTGAATCCCCATCAAATGAAAATGAAATGATCTCGAGAGCATGGGATAGCTATAGAAAGTGAACATCATAAGAACATCATCCTAAGAAGATAAAAATAGAAAATATCACATGCAATAACAAAACACACTTTGTGCAAATCTGAAAAGCACTGAATGGATTTACATTGTTTATGAACCATGCACAAATAACTGCATTTAGTCAGTCACGGCACATTTGTCTGTAAATATGGAGTCCACACTTGTTAAATTTCAATATATAAGTTAAGTAACAGCAAGTTTTAGCATTTATTTTTGGCAATTTCCTCTTCCTGACAGTTACTGTTAGATGGAAATTTGCATGTTTGTACAATTTTACTATGTTTACAATCACGATTACAAATCAACTACACCTTAAAAACATTTTAAAATGTCGCAGTGGTAGTAATTCATGCCTTACTTAGATAAGCAGAAGCTCAAACAAAAGACACCACGGCAAGAAAAGGAAAAAAGTTCACACTAAAATAGGAAGCTTTGAGAAAAAAAACCCTCTTCCATCCTAACAGTGCAGTAGAAGAAGAGTTTATAGAGAAAACACAAGTAATAGGTGTCATTTAATAGGCTTTCTCATACTCTCAAACTAAGAAAATAAACTTCGATGGATTAAAAATGATCATTTGCTGCAAAACTGGGGTTGGAGTTCGGGGGGATCACATTTTAGAAATATTATACAATGATGTATTAAAAAAATAATATTATGGGTTAGGATCTTTAGGAATTCCAAATACAGCCTTCATAAGATGCTTATAGTACCTCTTTAATTAACAACACCCTGACTCTTTTTTCTGCTTTTGTCACTTCTGTCATTTCCTTTCTGTTTTGAAAAGCCATCAACACAGACCACAGAGCTTCCCATTTAACTGTAAATACTGGAAGGACTATAAGAATAAGTACATTGTTGTCGTTATACGTATAGCACACGCTCCCTGTGTTTGTGAAGAATTGCCTTTTGCTAAGCGTACTTGATTACCTGGTCTTTTTATACAGTTCTTTACCAGTCCAAAAACAGTGTTTATGTTGAAGAGATCACTGGCCTTGAGGAATATAACTGGTGTCTCTAGATAATAGTCTGAATAAATATGAGGCTGGTGTTAACAGAGAAGTTATCCCAACACTCATGTCTCACCCAAGTTCAACAAACAGATTTTGTCTTGTTATGAGGGATTTTTACATTTTGTTCATGAATATTTTATCAGAATCAGAATCGCAATACTTTGATAATCCTAACAGAAATTATGTTTTTTACCCAAATATATAATGCTTATATTTCACCTTATTCGGTATTTGTAGTTTTTCAGACAACACTCAATGGTTAGAAACCAAAAGCAAAGCGAAGCCTTAGGAGGACCTGGGGCAGATGGAGATTGAGATCTCGTCATTACTGCTACACCAACACAGGGAGGATAAACGTGAGTGTGAAATTCACTTATTTCCAGACTATGTTTGTTCAGTGTCAATCCCTTCTGTCTTGAGATATGTGCTCTGTTCCATGATGTCAACCATATTTTCTCTTTTCCACCCTCGATTTTAGAAAAGAATTTTTTCTCAGCATTCATAAGTCATATTTTAACGACAAAGCTACTCTTAAAACTAGTGTTTACACTGCAGAAAACTAGAGGAGCCAGCCAATACACTTGACCCCTTTCTATCGTTCCCTCCATTATCAGCGGAGAGCTTCAGCACACAGAGAAACTGTGGGAAAATTAGCTTAAGTGTGAGGCAGGATCCCCCACAGAGAGGTCAAGTTACGTAATTTTGACTTGAATAGCTCCTTTTAACCAGCACTTGAAAAGAAAAAAAGAAGCTATTTAAAGATGTTTATGAGATTGTCACACAGACAAATTGAAAGCATAATGCTGAGTCATTTTGTACAGACACAATAAATGCATAAATTAAGAGGTTATTAAAATAATTGTTATTTGTATGGCAAAATAAATCAGGGTCCTCATTCAGACACGATGCTGACATGTGCCAGTGACTTTAGCTTGATGGAAAGGACTAAAAAGGAGCTTTAGTGAGAGCACTTAGTGCACAGAGACGTATAAAGTTCACAGAGCTAAATATCAGAGACAAGTATCATGCAGGTTCTTTCTAAGAGGTGTTATGGCATGTAACCAAAATCATGAAAAATAAACCACCATTTTGTTTAATGGAAAGTTCAACCCAGTGGAATAAACATAAAGCCATGTGCCTTTAATCTGCTGAACCATCAACAGTCGTCTTATGGTAGCTTCTGGTTTGAGCTTATGCATTTAGCCGTTTGAGTGAGACTTCCATTAATGTAAGACTTGGCACAAATGGAGCCAGACAGACCAAGATCAGATACAGCAATTGCCTAAACATGTTTACAAGTTGCACTTTCCTTCTGCAAATATACTGCAAAGTCATTTATGAGCTGAAGTCACACATGAATATGTAATAACAAGCAAGGTAAGAGACACAGGTCATTAAATGTAAAACAAGAAGGAAATGAATCCAGTGAACTGCATCGTATGAAATTCTTGCAAAAAAAAAAAAGTGTGTGTGTGTGTGTGTGTGTGTGTGTGTGTGTGTGTGTGTGTATCCTGGTGGGGACCAAAATCTGATATTTATTATACTGGTGGGGACTTTCTGCACCGTGGGGACCAAAATCCAGGTCCCCTTGGGGTTGAAAGCAATTTTCACACTCAAAATGTGGTTTTAGTGTCAGGGTTACAATTAGGTTATGGTTAGGTTTAGGGTAAGGATCAGGGTTAGGCATTCCTTTTTGATGGTTAGGGTTAGGGTAAGGGGCTAGGGAAAGCATTATGTCAATGGGATGTCCCCACGAGGATAGCAAACCAGACATGAGTGTGTGTGTGCTCTTTGCAAAAGAAAATTAACAATTACATACAAGTAATCACAAACCACCATTGAAGAGTCAATGAGGCTGAAAAGCAGGAAACCAGCTGTAACTAAAATCACCCTGCAGGTACGTGTATGTCACTTAAATCAGAGAATGAGAAGTTTTGCAGGTTTTCTCAGTGAAGACAGAAGTTGATTAAATCAAAACATTTCCTGCCATTTCAGTGACACTAGAAATACGAAAGAACAAAGGTGGGGAAGGCAGACAACTCCTCAGTGACTGGGATTTTAAAAAGCATCCTCAGAGTGTAGTTGAAAAATTGTCTCTGATCTCTTTTTTTAAACTACAGTCAACATCAGGATTAGCAACAACCTGTTTAGTTCAGTTGGAGTCTCTTTTTGTGCCATCCCTCCAGACAGGTGAACACTTCGGTCTATTTTCGGGTGACAGCCAGAAACACACGAGTTATGCACTAACCTCATAATACCCCAAACTTCCCATACACTTTCACATGCAGTTTTTCAGCTCAAGTTGTGCTTCCATCCAACATGACTGTCATTTTTTCAGATTCTTTATACACTAATTTTCTTTACACACTAAAATTCATTTTGTTAAAATGAGCAAAAGAGACACGCTGCTTTGATCTACCATGGTTTTACAAAAAACTATTAGGCTGGTCTTTATGCCTGTCTATTTATCTTGTCCTGAACTAACATTTGTCTTTTTTCCCACTTTCATTTTTGCTCTCATATTCCACTCCTCGCCTTCTTTTTGTCACTCCTCCCACGCCCTTAGATCCCGCGGCGTCCTGTTGCGTTCACCAGAGCTCTTGCTACGAGCCTTCCTGGCGCTCTCCTGTGCTTGGCGGTACTTCTCTATCATGCTTTTGTGTTTCCTCCTCAGCTTGTCATTGCACCACATCCTCTCGCAGTACTCCTCCACGTGCAGCAGATTCGACGGCCCGATGAGCTGCATGATATCCTTGAACCATATGCGCGACTGGCCGATTTGGCTTGATGAACCGCCCCTGCTGTACGCGCTGCAAGGCATCCAGGCTCTGAAAGTCCCTGTAGACCGGTCTTTGATTGAGTCAGAGTTTCCTGTGTGTCCACGCGACATGAGCTCATCCACGGTCTCCCCTTGGAGGACTTCGAGGGTGATGCGGGCCAAAGTCTGCGTGAAGCTGTGCTCTCGAGAGCGGCAGATGTAGACGCCTTCATCTTGGTGGAAAAGGTTACGAAACAGGAGACCCTGATCCGTGGACATCACACGATCATCTAGCTTCACCTAAGTGTGGCAGATAGAAAATATGTGTCTGATATTTGATACAACAACATATTAATGACCTCACTAAGTCAATTCAACCATCACTGCTTTTCACTTGAAGTTTGCTTCAATTTGTCAAGTCATAATGATGCAACGTGATGGAAATAACTTTTCACAGATTTGGTTAAATCTCCACTGACTAATGCAAAGAGCTACATGTGCTAATCAAAAAAGCATGAAAAAGTTAACTGGCACTTTATATATAACTGCAATCAGACCCTTAACCTAACATTTATCTTTTTAATTTATTGCTATATATAGAGAGATTTGTTGGTTGGTTGGTTAATTCTTGATTTCTGTTTAAAGTTTTAGGATTTCTGTCCCTAAAGGAGTTCTGACCAGGATTTGACCTTAAATAGCACATGTTTCTCAGCGCAAATACCACAGAGGCATTGTTCTTTAAAGAACTAAACACTGAAGACTGCCCAACAATGTGTAAACACAGTACAAAGAAATCGGGACAAGAAAGCTTTCAGTCTTCACTTCACATTATGAGAAAAGAGAAAGGGAGAACTGTTTGTATTGTTTTCTCAACTTGGTTTGCAACATCAAAAATATATCATGGGATCAGTCACTGTTTTTATTTTTTATTTTTCTTCCGTTTTCTTTCCTCACATTCTCTAATCTTTCCATACTGCCACCCAAAGTCTCTCTGCCAACCCTATTCATTTCTATATTTTCCTCCATCTACCTCCCAACTCCCCCGTCAGATCCTATCTTTCAACCATCCTTTGATGCCAACAAAAACATGGCAGCCTTGTCAGATAGAGTGGCAGCCAGATGTTTATTTGCAGGGAAATGGAGAAGGGTGGTAATGCTTTAATACTTGCATGGCTGACCACGACACTCAGTTTAGCTTGGAGGAGCATGACCTCAAACAGTTGAATGATTACTGTGGGTTTGGGCATACAGAGCAACATAATTTTCTGACTTAAAAAGAAAAGAAAAAAAGACTGTATTTAAGTCTCAGTGACCAGCAGACAGTGAGTGACACTTTCAGTGGCATATGGTCAAGTTTTGCAGAGAATTCACAGTTTATGGAAGAGAGAGAGAATGATTGGGCATTTTGCTTTGAAATGCAGCTGCTTAATTTCAACCACATGTCAAATGGTTGTCAACTGTATCAACCACGTGCCAAACTCACACTCAAGTCTAACTTTTAAAGGCAATTACTCAGAACATTCTTTGCCAGAAGTTTTATACCACCCCTTGACTGTTTGCCAAAACCTTCCCACCTTCATCCTATTTTGGATGCAGTGACATCGACAGGCCTTTTATTGTGTTGATTCTAACCTGAATGTTGTTCACTGGGAATCTTACCTCTTCCTTGTGGTCATCACGTTGGACCAGCCAGGTGACAGTTGCTTGTGGGGAGCGAGGAACACACTCTAGGAAGGTGCTGTTGTTCTCAGTACCAAAGACCACTCTGTCTTCTGTTACATCAAGGTCTTCTTTTTTTAAAACAGAGAGTGACAAATAGTTTATTAAAGAATGAAATCTATCCAACCATCCATCCGTCCATCCATCCAACATCTTCAGTCTGTCCTGGGTCTAATCATCTCAGCTGGTTTCTTTTGTGGCAGGGGACAGTGACTCTACATTCATTCCCTCCTGAATGACTGAGCTCTTCACCATTATCTGACAATGTGAGCCCAGACCTTTGAAGGGAAGTACCACTACCTATATCCGGGTTACATTCTCCACAAGGACACCTTCTACTGTACAGCATTAACAGAATGAATATAAAAATAAATATAAAGACCTGAATATTAGGTGTGTAGTCACAGACAATATAGTGAATAAAATAAAACTCTGACTGACTTAGTCAAGAGTTTGTCATGTGACTACACATAAACAATGAAGAGATGGAATCTGAAGACGTCTGCCCCTTGAATACTTATGTAAACAACCTCACACTTGGGCACAAAGAAACTTTGGTTCACCAGGTGGGTGTTAGGGAGGCATCTTTCATCTGTGCACTCCCTTACATTGTGTGCCCTTAGGTAAGAAAACACACTCTTTCTATCCCAATTCTCAATGATGTAATTCCTTTATCTTGTCTGTCTTCACATTTTCTCACCCTGATCTCCAGTATCAACTCAGCCATTTTCTGCCAAGAACTCAGTATGTTAGCTGATATTTCTACTTCACAAATCCCAAAGCTTACACTATGAGAACTAGTTTTAAATGAATCCTAGGTTGTTTTCTGCATGCACTAACATATTGTAAAACCTTTGTCTCATATACTTGGCAAATATGTCTCAGTCACATGAGTAAAAATAGGACAGCTTACCCTGAGATAGTATAGTATTTTTTGTAGTCAGAGACCAACTGCAAATAGTTGAGATGACCACTTTAATTTACAAGCTGATTGTACAGGTTACCTGGTGGGACCTGTCTTCAAACAATCACAGTCCAGCTTAGACTGGCTGGACTCTTAAATAACTGCAGTCCAATTTATAAACACAGACAGATTGCCAGCAAGTTGCAACCAGTGTGAGTCTGTCTGCACTGGGATGCAGACTGACTCACCTGACTCCACTCATTTGTTTTGCAGTAGGCGACTCGATTCAGCTAGTTGTTATCTGGTTATATTCTTATAAAGTTAAAAGCAAAGTTTCCAATTTTCCATTTGAAAACAGATAAAATGTTTGTTTCACATCTGTCAGCTCCTGGTTGGACTCTGCATGTGACTAGTTAATGTTGATTTCTATGCAGGGTAACAAGATTTAATCAGAGTACATGTAACTGACAATTTAACCATTTCAACTAATGCAAACAGCTTGATGACTGACTCTGATAGCTTTTCATTTTATTGCTACACCAAAGTTCCTTTGAAGATGGCAACTGACTGGTCACTGACATGGTAAAGCAACCATTTCAAAGGCAATGAGATCAAATTCATTGAACCAAGAATCATTTTGGTTGAGCTGCGGTCTTCAATCACTGTTTTAATGATCTCCTACTGTAATCGCTATGGTTGTCATCCTGTGGAAGAAGTCTCACAAACATAATCTGACCCAGACAGGCACAGCCACGTTCATTTATTCTTTCAAACTAAAAGAAGCCGGCCTTTGATTTCTAAAGAGATGTGCAGTATACAGGAGACTGACATCTCACTGGTGTCCTTCCTGTCTACTCCTAAATCTCTTAAAATCAGTGAAAAGAGGTCATGCATTTTTCAGCTGATTGCCACTTTGATGTGGAATGATCAGCAACTTCAATGTTTTTCTGGGTTGTCCTACAAAAGTCTGAAATATTGCCATACCTTACACTTCGTTAAGACGCGGTTGTAGCTAACATAGTTTAAAAACCACTCCGTCTCAGGTTTCAGCTCTCCCATGATGGATTGGTTAACCACTAGTCCATGATGTCATGTGGGTTCCTTTTTTAATCATGACAGCTAGCCCTACTAGAATATGAAAATATCAATTTAGTAAGCTTTTGTTTATCCAGTGATTGTAATGCACACTAGATGACAAAAACAAAGACTACTTGATTCAGTGAAGCCCAGTCAATGAAGGGGTATGTGACAGATGATTCAATTGTTTGACTTTCAGAGAAAAGCCTTACAGTGGTTACTTCAAGAAGTCACTGTGGCCAGTCCCACATAATCAACAAAGAAGAAACAAAGAAAGGGGCAGAGTTACAGCCAAGCTTACCACTGAGATTCTGATCCACACACTGCAGTGCAGGGTTTCCATGTCTGATGTCCTGTCTGCGGTAGCGTCGTTTGCTGTTGGGAATGAATCGCGTACAGGACGATCCATCCCATGCACAGTAAGGGTCTCTGGCAAGACAGCATTCAGCACAGGCTTTCCCGTAAGTTTCACAGCGATGGAGCTTCACCTGCGCCACACCTAGTGGAGAGCTTGCATACAAGGCTTGCTGTTTGAAATTATGAGGAGAAAAAAGGAAGTAAGGCATCATGTAGACAACACTGCATGTCAACTGACAGAAGCAGGCACTGAAAGTAGCAGCTACAGTTGGATTAACTCACCCTTTTCACAGATATATCCAGTGACGTAATTGGAGTTGGCACCTGCAATGTTGAAAATAATTAACTTCTGTTGTTGCACTTAGAGGCTTAAAGAAGGGTTGAAATAGAAGAGCAGAATCATAGATTTTACAATTTATGAACCAGCTTTTTGCACAATTCTTGCATACTATCATCTGCAAATAAATCTTAAAAGATAAAGTAAACGAGATGCTGACAAGATGGCGCGGCCACGTCCAGACGCCTTCCTGACCGCTCCGCTCCGACTATCCACTTTTCTTGTTTTTTACTTATTTTTTGCTCTGGTTTACATCCCAAAATCCTCTAGTCTTATAGTATACGACAGCGGATCACTTGTAAACATCGGTGCCAAGGTTGCACATCTAATCTTGGACACTTTTAAACCTGACCCTTCCTGGCCGCCAGAGATTCTACGCGGCGCGGAGAACAACAAAGGACGGGCCGCTCATCCGAGGCGCAGAACAAAGAAGCGCCGGGGAAAACACGCTGGTATTAGGAACAGACTGAGACAGCAGGCGCATCGCGCACCACTGCCCAGTATCCTACTGGCCAATGTACAATCCATGGAGAACAAGCTCGATGACCTAAGAGCAAGGGTCACCTTCCAACGTGACATGAGGGACTGCAACATTCTGTGCTTCACGGAGACATGGCTGACCCCCACCGTGCCGAACCAGGCCGTAACTCCGTCGGATTCATTCTTTGTGCTCCGCGCGGACAGAACGGCAGAGTCGAACAAAACCAAAGGTGGAGGAGTATGTTTCATGGTAAACAGAAAGTGGTGTGATGCCAGGAGCATTTCTACTCTCTCCAGCGGCTGCTCGCCACATCTGGAGTTCCTGAGCATTAAGTGCCGCCCTTTCTATCTGCCCCGTGAGTTCACCTCAGTCATCGCCACGGCGGTCTACATCCCACCCCAAGCGGACACAGGTATGGCTTTGTCCGAATTACATGATGTGCTGAGCTCGCTTCAAAACAAGGACCCGGGCGCAGCCCTCATTGTAGCAGGAGACTTTAACAAAGCGAACCTCAGACAAGTCATGCCAAACTTTTACCAGCATGTCTCGTGTCCAACGAGAGGGGATCGGAGTTTGGATCACTGCTACACGCCATACAAGCAGGGCTACAAAGCTGTCTCACACCCGGCTTTTGGGAAGTCTGACCACAACGCCATCTTCCTCATTCCCCAGTATAAACAAAGCATACGGAGGGAAGACGTGACCACGAATGAAGTAAAACGGTGGACTGCCCAATCAGAAGCTACGCTACAGGACGCACTCAACGACGTAGACTGGGACATGTTCAGAGCATGCGCAGTCGACATCAACGAGTTTACGGAAGTAGCAGTATGCTTCGTCAATATGCTAGCGGAGGAGATTATCCCCACTGCGAGAGTCACCACATTCCCAAACCAGAAACCGTGGATGGACAGATCGATCCGCACTGCAATAAACGCCAGGACCGCCTCCTACAACGCGGGTCTCGCCACTGGCGATATGAGCGCCTACAAAGCGGCCTCATACGGCGTGCGGCGCGCGGTGAGAGATGCCAAACGCAGGTACCGGGAACGTGTGGAGTCCCGCTTCCACCAGGGCGACACACGGAGTATGTGGCACGGACTACGCACCATTACGGACTACAAAGCCAGGGACACTGCGCCGATCAACGCCGATTCTGCATTCACCAACGAGCTGAATCGGTTCTACGCCCGTTTCGAGGTTAGCCAGGCGGCTAATGCTATCTACCGCCTGACTACCGAGGACAGTGACGTCATCAGCGAGAGACCGGTGACCAGCATCGCGGAGCATGACGTCCGAGCGGCACTGAGGAGAGTGAACACAAGGAAAGCGGCAGGGCCAGACGGCATCACCGGCCGTCTGCTGCGCTGCTGTGCTGACCAGCTAGCAGGTGTGTTCACTTACATCTTCAACGAGTCCCTGGCGAAGTCTGTGGTCCCCACATGCTTCAAAAGATCCACCATCGTCCCTGTGCCCAAGAACAGCAAACCCTCATCCCTGAACGATTACCGGCCAGTTGCACTGACCTCGGTAGTAATGAAGGTGTTTGAGAGGCTGCTGAAGAACATCATCTCCTCCTCCATCCCAGACACCACAGATCCGCTGCAGTTAGCCTACAGATCCAACAGATCCACAGAGGATGCCATCGCCCACGTCCTACACACCACTCTCAGCCACGTGGACAAGAAACAGGGTAACTATGTGCGAATGCTGTTTGTTGATTACAGTTCAGCGTTTAACACAATAGTGCCCTGCAGACTGTTCACAAAGCTGAGGGATCTGGGACTTAACAGCCGTCTGTGTGCATGGGTGTTGGACTTCCTCACTGGCAGAACTCAGGTGGTGAGGGTGGGCAGGTGCTTCTCCAACAGCATCACCATCAACACAGGAGCACCTCAGGGATGTGTCCTCTCGCCACTGCTCTACTCCCTCTACACTTCAGACTGTGTGGCCACCCATGGCTCCAACACCATTGTGAAGTTTGCTGACGACACAGTGGTGTTGGGTGCCATCTCCAACAACGATGAGGCGGCCTACATGGATGAAGTGAAGAATCTGGCATCGTGGTGCCAGGACAACCACCTCCAGCTGAACGTCAGCAAGACCAAGGAGCTGGTGGTGGACTTCAGAAGGGGTCAGCACAGAGACTACAAGCCCATTATCATCAATGGAGCTCCAGTGGAGAGGGTGCAGTCCTTCAAGTATCTTGGTGTCCACATCTCCTCAGACCTGACATGGGCTGCCCACATTCAGGTCCAGACCAAAAAGGCTAGGCAGCACCTGTATCACCTACGACAACTGAGGAAGTTCAGGGTCTCTCCAAAGATCCTCAGGATTTTCTATACAGGCGCTGTGGAGAGCATCCTCACACAGAACATGACATCGTGGTTCGGGAACAGCTGTGTGAAGGACCAAAAAGCTCTCCAGAGAGTGATCCGTACAGCAGAACGCTGCTGCAGGATTGCTCTCCCCCCGCTTCAGGACACCTACACCAGGAGATGCCGGACTAGAGCAGTGCAGATACTGAAGGACCCGTCCCATCCTGGCAACAAACTGTTCCAACTTCTGCAAGCTGGTAGAAGGTTCCGCATCTTCCGGGCAAGGACAGAGAGACTCAAGAGGAGCTTCTATCCCCAAGCCATCCGTGCCCTAAACACACACACCCGCCCTCTCACATCATCTATAATTGACTGAGTCAGGACTCTTCCAGACACTAAACCAAGGCACAATGTACATTTCAATTCCTTTAATTTTAAATATGTTTATATTGTCTATCCTGTAAAATAGTCAGATATCTATTCATATTAATGTACAGAATTCACCTGCTTGCTGCTACTACTGCACATTCACCCAGTGTATATACTATGTGTGTGTATATATATATATATATATATATATATATATATATATATATATATATATATATATATATATATATATATATATATATATATATATATATATATATGTATATATAATGTTCTTCCTCTACACCCCCCCCCCCCAATTTTTGCACATGTCGAGGAGCGTGTCAGGCTACATTTCACTGTGTGTTATACTTGTATAACTATGCATGTGACAAATAATAAAGAACCTTGAACCCTTGAACCTTGAACCTTGATGATAACACGTTTCTGGAATATGGATGAATCCTACAGTACATTATCACAGAGTGTATATTTAACCGACTCAATGGAATAAGCCTTACTTTAAAGACTTGTAGCTCCTCTAGTGTGACTTCCTCTGTCTCTAGACTGTTTCCATTGTTTAGTGCAATGACCTTCAACACTGTGCCAATATCTGAAAGAGAAGCAGAAAAATTAAAGGGCTACAGAACAGACATAGTGTTGTCTGCTCCAATAATTCAGTGACTGTGCTTGGATGGCTATAATGGACCTGGATGCCTAAAAGTTATGGAATAAAAATGCACCTACCTGTGCCAATAAACATAACATCATACTGCCCATCCTCCGCCTCAACACGATCCACCACTATTTGTTTCAGCTTATAAGGAATGTTGGCCTTTACAAGCACAGGGCGACGAAGGGCTGGATACACCGGCCGCCACATCAACGGGTGGCTGCGGGCAAACTGCAGGACTGAATCGGGGAAGTCCTTTGTGCTGCCAAACTCCCTGCCAGGTTGGTTGATGATTTTACTGGGGCACTGGAGAGATATGAGGCAAATAAGAAAGACATAGAGAAACAAAGGAAAAGAGAGAAAAACTAATGACGATAGCTGAAATTCAGTCCATAGAGAAAATTGTTGTTTGGCTAACTGATGGCACATTTGCAGTGAAGAAAGTGGAAGGAGACATGGACAGGCAAACAGAATCACGACAGAAGGAAGAAATTTAAATTCTCGCCTTTTCCACGTTGACTCTAAATTCCCAGCATTTTCTTGCATACAGGGGGTGTGCTTTCGGTAACAACTGTGGGCTAATTATTGTGTAGAAAACTTCTCAGAAAGCCCTCATTAAGAGTTTTATTGTGCCTGAAAACTTTGGATGAAAGTTCAGAACCACTGTTGCAGCTTTATGTGCGTGGTAGCAGTTTTTTTTGCCAAAAAACAAAGAAAAAAATCTAGTCATTTGTGTCAGTGTAACAGTGAGAAAATGAATGTGCTAGGAGATTCTGTAAAAAATTAATAGTGCTGAAAACAGTCCAAATGAAAGCATTTATATGACCTATATGGTCTCTGGGTTTGTTTATTTGATTTAGATCTGCAGCTCTCCATGAAGCAGCTTAAGGTTTTGTGACACACACTGACAGTTTCATTAATCTTCATTGCAACTCTTTTACATTAGATTTATGGGTGAGAAAATGCCAGTCATCAAATACTTGACCCCTCCATCTCTGCTGGTGGTCAAAACCACTGAAAAGCAACGGCTTTTTCTGTGCTTCCAAAGCTGATTTACCTTCTTCAGTCTGTCAGTTCGTTTAGTTTTCTCTTAAGCTTTGATGGCGTTCCTGTCACAGTTAAAGGATGACGCAACCTGCTGTGGCTCTTATTAAGTTCAAGTACTTCAACAATAAGCAAGTACGGCTTGACCTCTTCTTTACAGAGGTCTTTACTTTCAAGATAAAGAAAAGAGGTTCACAAGACTGCAGTCTGGATTTAATATACAAATGGTCACCAAAGACAACAAAAGAGTACTTACTGGCTCGTTTCAATAGTGTTACTTTATTGAAGTGCAAGTGCTGCAACCAGTTTTTTCATCAGTTCAGATTGCTCAATTCAGTTGAGTTTTTATTTCTGGTTGAGTTGAGTTTCATTTGTTTCAGGGTAATTGGAGGTATTATGACACAAACATGTGTAGAGATACCAGTATCCTCAATGCTTTTTACGTCACAGAATAAAGACTATAGACTATCAGATTCTCTGATTATTTGAAGTTTGGCTTCTCTATGCTGACGACAAGTTTGACATTTAAAGAACAAAAAAGGTTGCAGTAGTAACGGTTTTGCCAAAAAATCTTAAACTGAGGTTGAGAAATGGAGAGAAATTAAATAGAGATTAATGAACTTAAACGTAACAGATTCATGAGAGTCCAGTTTCGTATTTGATCACATTATAATGGAAGGTATGGTATTGTTATATTGTATTGCGTGTAATTGTCTTTCCAGACTGCACTTCCATATGGAGGGAATTTAATTACTACTGCTTATCACAACAGTAACTGATCCACACAATAGCTCTGGAATGGCATAGATCCAGTTTCAGAGGGGGGATTTGAGCTGTGCAGGGAGGTTACCCTCAAATATGCACAAACTATCGATGCATAATTTTTCTGAGTATGCTTTCCAAATCACACTGGTTATAATTTATTCCAGAAGATGTGGAATGTATAAGCTAAACCCTTCAAAGAGAATAATAATAACTCACTAACTTCAAATGTTTATCATACAGTTTTAAATATGAATGCATGACATTGTTGTAAATTGTTCTAGCATACCTTCCAAGCACAATTTCAAATATGGAGCAAAATCAACTGGTGGTATTTGTATACAGTAAAATTGACCTCACACGTAACCCTGAACATGGTTTCTGAACAGAAATAAGTGTACTTAAAATGCATCTGTTTTCGACCTGCTCAGCTTACACGTTGAACATTAAATGCTTGTGCAGCAGAGGAAACTTCACTAATGTGTCTCCATTCATCTGTTTGCACTTCAAGTAAAACCTAAACTGAAAAAGTTCCCAAGTTAATATTCGACCTATCTAAACTTTGCTGCTGCAGCTGAACTGCCTTATGTCTCCATTTAAAGCCCAACAATAAATAATGAGAAGGAAATGATGTATGTTTGACAGGCACCTATTAATTTATACTATTACTGTATATGTTCACGTGTCAAGCATATGTTTTGTAAGTTTAAATCCTAATGAATCACCTGCATTTTCACCCCTTTTTGACCTCGAAGGTAAAAGAAAAACAAAAACAATACTTCATACTAGATAGGTTGGTGTGGGCAGATATGGGCTGATTTAAAGCATTACAAATATAACTTTAATGCCAAAAAGTATGGTTCATCCCATCTGACTTCACTGTTCTGTAAAGATTAAGAATTAAGATAAAGTTCAAGATCAAATCTGAGGCTTTCGTGATGAAAATTTCAGTAAAGATGGCAAAAAAAAAAAAAAAAATTTCAGAAAACATAAGGTTAATAAATCTATCAAATTCCATATCTGTGCCTTGGTAGGATTACCTCTACAGCTTTGGCAAAACTGTAATAAAAAAGATCCCCCCGTCATTTGGTCTGCTGGAAACAATTCTGGTGAAGTTTAAACACAGGAACATCTCAATCCAAGATAAATATCTTGAGCAGATAAATCAACTAAATCTGAAATTAACTTCCATTTTCCATTCTTTTATGTTTTGACAGGTGACTTAAGAGACGATGATGGGTAGGACGAGGCTTAAATCTGTTTCAATGAAAAATCCATGGAAATAAAAAGGACTTTAATGTTCTGTCGGTGCAAGTGAAAAAGAACAATGTAG